>NC_046316.1:84595129-84920962 GCF_009819535.1 Lacerta agilis | reverse complement strand
GACAGGCCCCACCCCAAGAGTGAATCTGAATTTCCACTTCAAAAAGTTTTTTTAAAAACAACAACCTTTTGCCGACCAAATACCTGTTACCTGTTGTGATAGCTCAACACCCATATAAAATATGAAGCATCTTATATCTTCCCCAACCCAAAGGATACTATGAAGGTCCACAATGTGGCATTACTACTGTTGGGGAGAGCATAGCTCAGTGGCTGAGCATTTGCTTTCTACACAGAAGGCTCCAGGTTCAATCCTTGGCATCTACATCATTTATTTCTTCTTCTTTAAAAAAACAAAAAACTCCACCACACTCCTTGGCAGCAAATTCCACTGCTGAACAGCTCTCACTGTCAGGAAGTTCTTCCTAATGTTTAGATTCCACATAAACATTAGGAAGAACTTCCTGACAGTGAGAGCTGTTCGGCAGTGGAATTTGCTACCAAGGAGTGTGGTGGAGTCTCCTTCTTTGGAGGTCTTTAAGCAGAGGCTTGACAGCCATCTGTCAGGAATGCTTTGATGGTGTTTCTTGCTTGGCAGGGGGTTGGACTGGATGGCCCTTGTGGTCTCTTCCAACTCTATGATTCTATAATTCTAGGTATAGAAACTGATGGGAAAGAGATCTCTCTTTCTGAGACCCTGAGGAACTGCTTCCTACCAGAGTGTTAATAGCATAATTATTTTTTATTAAATTTCCACCCGGCCCTTCTTCCCAAAGGAGCCCAGAACAGCAAACAGCGAAACAGCAAAAACAATTAAAAACCTTGAAAACGCTTAATTTTGGCCTTGCTTGACAAATAGCCTGTTCCAGCCTAAGGCTGTGTTTTAGGTTGCTAAGCTTAAAAAAGCTGGCCATGCGTGGTGCCTGGAATCTGAGCATTGTGAGAAAAGCACAGAGTTCAAAAAGCCAAAATGTAGGTCGTATGAGGGGGTTCCTGCTGAGGTGAAACATCTAAAGGATGTCACATGGAAAGCAGGAGAGGGGAGATTTTGGATTTTGGACCAAAGATGAGGCATGCTCATGTAGCACCTGGAACAAGGCCGCCATCCCCTCCACATAGACTCTCCCCGCCAAAACAAAATCAGGTCTCCTTCCATCAGCAACTATGTGTTTTATGTGGTTGTCTGTAAAGAAAGGAACTTACAAGAAGAAGCAGTAAGAAAAGATAAGAAAAGAAGAAATATATTAATACAGTGGTACCTCGGGTTACATACGCTTCAGGTTACATACTCTGCTAACCCAGAAATAACGCTTCAGGTTAAGAACTTTGCTTCAGGATAAGAACAGAAATCGAGCTCTGGCGGCACAGCAGCAGTGGGAGGTCCCATTAGCTAAAGTGGTGCTTCAGGTTAAGAACAGTTTCAGGTTAAGAACGGACCTCTGACCAACTTGGTTGGCTTTAAAAGAGGAGTAGACAACTTCATGGAGAGTAAGTCGATTGATGGCTACCAGCAATGATGGCTATATCCAGCCTACACTTGTAGAGTGTTATTATCATTCAGCCTGTTGCGCTTTGTGTATTGTGTATTGTGACTACTGTATTTGCGTAGCAAGGTATTGAACTTGTTTTGATTTTGTAAAGAAAGGCCAGCACATGCGCCACACAATCAGAAGCCCCACACAACCATCTGCCCCATTCGCATGGAGCCCCTGCATCCAAGCGTTTTCTTGAAGCTTGTTTTGGACAAAAATGCAAACTTGGGAAAACCAAAGCATGCATGTTTACCAGCTCCATCTGGTACGCAGGCTGAGACCCTACGTGCCCACAGCCTGTCTCGCCAGAGTGGTGCATGCTCTAGTTATCTCTCGCTTGGACTACTGCAATGTGCTCTATGTGGGGCTACCTTTGAAGGTGACCCGGAAACTACAACTAATCCAGAATGCGGCAGCTGGATAGGTGACTGGGAGCGGCCGCCGAGACCACATAACACGGGTCTTGAAAGACCTACATTGGGTCGCAGTACGTTTCCGAGCACAATTGAAATGTTGGTGCTGACCTTTAAAGCCCTAAATGGCTTCAGTCCAGTATACCTGAAGGAGCGTCTATACCCCCATCGTTCTGCCCGGACACTGAGGTCCAGGGGCAAGGACCTTCTGGCGGTTCCCTCGCTGCGAGAAGCCAAGTTACAGGGAACCAGGCAGAGGGCCTTCTCTGTAGTGGCACCTGCCCTGTGGAATGCCCTCCCACCAGATGGGCGGGGTATAAATAATAAATTTATTCCATTGATCCATTTCCCCCACTGTGCATATACCGATGAAAGAGAAAGAAGAGACACAGGGCTCTGTTATGCCCTATTATGGGATCCCTCCATGTACAACAATTAGTAGGACTTGACTGAGCCCCCCCCCCCGGGGGGGATGCAAAATCTGAAGCAAACTTGCAGCAGATTCAGACAACCACAGTGTAGTCCAACTGAATGTGAGGTTGGCCAAGAGGTAGTCAATGTAGTCTTTTCCAAATGTTGTTGGGCTACAATTCTCATCAGCATGGCCAATGGTCAGAGATGATGGGAGTTGCAGTCTATCAACATTTGGAAGTTGACTACCTATGGCGTTTGTTAACTGTTTCGTATGCCAGGGTACTGGAGATATTTTCCTTTGCATGGCCTTCCTGGACCAGATAACCTGCAAATTCCACACATGTAAACCCAAATCCAGATCGTGAAGTTGAGGCTCCAGTACTTTGGCCACCTCATGAGAAGAGAAGACTCCCTAGAAAAGACCCTGATATTGGGAAAGATGGAGGGCACAAGGAGAAGGGGACGACAGAGGATGAGATGGTTGGACAGTGTTCTCGAAGCTACTAACACGAGTTTGGCCAAATTGCGAGAGGCAGTGAAGGATAGGCGTGCCTGGCGTGCTCTGGTCCATGGGGTCACGAAGAGTCGGACACGACTGAACGACTGAACAACAACAAAACCCAAATCACAGAAATCCGGACTTCACAGAAAAAGTTCCGTGCGCATTTTCAGAACAACCATCATAGCGGAGTAAATTTTATCTGAATGTGCATATTCCACAAGGAGATAAATTATTTTGTTGCAAATTGTTTCTTAAGGCTGTAATTAGAAGATTTTGAAATATACAGCAGGTTTTTAATGGCTTTTTTTATAAACAGAATGTCTGGGACACAGTGGGGATTTGTGCTAATATGATATTATTTCAGCATTAAGCACAAAACGGCATCAGACAAGAACATTCCAAATAGATCTTCCTTTGAAAAGGAAAAAAAAAAAACAGCCAGCCAGCATTCTGCAAGATGCTGATCAGGGGCTGTGTAGGTAAGAATTTGATATATACATGAAGCCAATCCTTTCACCCTCCCAAATAGACAAGGACAAAAATGCTGCAGCCAGGCAAAGCAAACTTTCGAAAACTCAGGAAAAAAAATGAAGTTAGTACATCTTATTTCAGATAAATAAGGGAAGGTATTTGTTTGTTAAATTCATATATTCTATCTTTCTGCTGGTGCACTCAAAGCCAGTTTGTGATATAGAATTATGCCTAACATTCTAATACTTGATACAGGATTGTCATTATTTTTAATGGATGACAAGAGGGAAACAAGGTGTCAATCCACACCGCAACATTTTGTTGCAGTTCACACTCTTATACAGGGGTCGTCAAACTAAGGCCCGGGGGCCGGATGTGGCCCATTCACCTTCTCAATCCTTTTATTTAAAATGCATCTCTGGGTTATTTGTGGGGCATAGGAATTCGTTCGTTGTTGTTGTTTTTTCCAAAATATAGTCCGGCCCACCACAAGGTCTGAGAGACAGTGGACTGCTGAAAAAGTTTGCTGGCCCCTCCTCTTATATTTTAAATTGTGGCTTTGATGCTAGCTCAGGCTGCCTTGAACAGCTGCTGCTAAGGTGACCAATAAAGATACTCTGCAAATAAATGAAATACATGTACAGGTATGCACCTTTTAAATAAATAAATGCTTAATGAACTCAAGTTATTGACGTTGGGCTTGTACTGGCACAAAACTTACCAATTAATTTTCATGGTAGAGAAAAGGTAACATACAGCAGAGCGGCTCTGGTCAGGTTCAACAGAAACATTTTTTACTAATTAATGAAAGGAAAGGAAACCCTGTCGATTCTGCGTGGCTGTTTTCTAACAAAGCAAATAAAAGCAGAAACTGCTGACCCTAAACCAGCAACCGCAGGATGCAAGCAAACAATAGTCAGCTGGGATAGCTCAGCTGGTAGAGCAGGGTTGTGAGTTTGAGCCCCACGTTGGGCAAAAGATTCCTGCACTTCAGGTGGCTGGACTAGATGACCCTGGTGGTTCCTTCCAACACTACAGTCCTGTGATTCCATGGCAGCGTTTCATTCACAAGTCCATTCATGATTATAGTGCAGAACATTTGGCAGTCTCAGATAACAGGGACAATTGCTTGTTGTCATTGCCAACTGCCTCAATATTGCCAAAGAGGGCTGTCTGAAGCAAAATTGATTTCCGCCTTGTAAACTAATGCTGCAAGGGCTTCTCTTTCACCTCTTCATGTCTGGTGAACATTTGGTTGTGCTTGAAATTCACAGACTTCCCTAGTACCACACACCTAAACAAACCTACGAATTTCAATAGGGACAAATGTAAGATTTTTCACTTGGGCAGGAAAAACCAGATGCACAAATATAGGATGGGAGGGGGGACACCTGGCTTACAAGCAGTGCAGTATATGTGAAAAGGATCTAGGGGTCTTGGTGGACCACAAACTCAACATGAGTCAACAGTGTGATGCAGCAGCAAAGAAAGCCAATGCTATTCTAGGCTGCATCAGCAGAAGTATAGTGTCCAGATCAAGGGAAGTAAGAGTACTACTCTATTCTGCCTTGGTCAGACCACATCTGGAATACTGTGTCCAAATCTGGGGACCATAATTTAAGAAGGATGTTGACAAGCTGGAACGTGTGGAATTTGCTGCCAAGGAGTGTAGTGGAGTCTCCTTCTTTGGAGGTCTTTAAGCAGAGGCTTGACAGCCATCTGTCAGGAATGCTTTGATGGTGTTTCCTGCTTAGCAGGGGGTTGGACTGGATGGTCTCTTCCAACTCTGTGATTCAGTGATTCTGTGTGCAGAGGAGGGCAACCAAGATGATCAAGGGTCTGGGAACTAAACCTTATGAGGAGCACTTGAAGGAGCTGGGTATGTTTAGCTTGGAAAAGAGGAGACAAAGAGGGGATATGGTAGCCATCTTCAAATATCTCAAGGGCTGTCACATAGAAGATGGAGCAAGCTTGTTTTCTCCTGCTCTGGAGGGTAGGATCTGAATGAATGGCTTCAAGTTACAAGAAGGGAGATTCTGAGTAAACATCAGGAAGAACTTTATGACAGTAAGAGCTGTTTGACAGTCGAACAGACATCCTCAGGAGGTTGTGGACCCCCCCCCCCTTCCTTGGAGGTTTTTAAGCTGAAGTTGGGTGGTCATCTGCTTTAGTTGAGATTCCTGCACTGCAGGGAGCTGGACTAGATGACCCTTGGGGTGCTTTCCAACTCTACGATTCTATTATTCTAGGGCGGTGTGGCACCATCAGTAAGACAGATCTTAGAGTATGCATGGGCTGCTTTCAGAAAGAAGGTGCTCTGTCAAGGATCTAGGTCCTAAGGTGTTCAAGGCTTTGTTGTTTTTTTAAAAGTATTTTTTATTAAAGATTTTCTTGATTTACAAAGGTAGTGCAATGTCTCTCTCGTATTTTTTCCATGTAACATTTTTACAAGTCAATTTCGTTTGTTGAGACATTAGGAAGAAAAGGGGGAAAGAGGTGGAGGGATGGGGAGATGGGTGGGGTGGGGTGACGATGTTTCTATTTTACTTAATATATGTAGGGTTTGGTGTCAGCGTTGTTTGTGTAGGTTCTCTGTTGTTTGCTTGTTGTGCTCCTTTGGTGGTGAGAGAGGTCGGGGTTGGTGTAGGATGTGATTGTTCATTTCTGGTTGGCTGTGGTGATCTTTGGTTTCCTGTGTGAGTGGGGTGGGTGAGTGTTTTTGGTCAGGTTAGCCATATTGATTTGTATGCTGTTGGTAGATTTTTGTCATTGTCTTGTTGGGCTGTGTGTGTGATGAAGGGGAACCATACCGGGGTGAAGGTGTCTTCTTCTGTGTTCAAGGCTTTGTTTATTGATATAAGTAGCTCGAACTTGGCTCAGTAGCATATGGGCAGCCAGAACACCCCTTTCTTCACCAGGGCAGCCCCACACAGAGCGCATTGCAGTAGTCCAGCCTTTAGGTTATCATAGACAGGCTGCATCATGCGTTGTAGGCATTTAATTACGAGATTGACCCTGTCAATTAATCTCTTTTGTAATGCTTTAGCTTGCAAGCCGCTGCCACTTGTTACTCATTCATCTTCACCTTTGCAAGCAAGGCCACCATAATCCACAATGGACAAGTGGGAAACTGAGGCAGATGGCTTGTCAGAGCAGGGTGATGAAACCAGGACCATATTCTTGTCACTAGTCCACACTCTTCCTCAAAACTAGGCATCTACTGCTGCCTCTCGGGGAACGGAAGCAGCTCAATAGCAGAGCACAAGACTTGAATTCAGAAGCTCCCAGGGTCAATCACTGCTGTCTCCAATTAAAAGGGTCAGGCAGCAGGTACTGCAAAAGACCTTCTTCCCTGGAGAGCAGTGACCCATCAGGATAGCAAACAATACTGCTCCCGATGGACCAACGGTGTCCATGTAACCAGTGGAGGTTGGTGTATTAGGGCAAAGGGGCCACCGCTCCAAGAATCTGAGTTTTCTCAAAGCCCACATGCCTTCTTGTTCACGGCAGTCCAGGAGGCAGTGCTGGCTGTCAGATCCTCCTCCTTCACCTCTGGTTTGCCCTTGCAGAACTCAGTAGGGCAAAGGATGGGGACTAGGCTAGAACTAGCCAGCTCTACCTATCATTGGCTCTAGCGCCACGTACTGCTGGGCTCCCTGCCCTCCACCCTACCAGTCCCCATTGGCCTCCATAACCCACTGCATTTAACATTTCTATACTACAGTATTTGTATCTCCTCCCACCCCTTAAATTCTAGGGAAATGAAAAGTGGAGAGGTGGATTTATGGGGAGAGACGTCGCAACCTGAGGATAAGCTGAAGCAATGGGACAACACAAGATTTGTTTTTGTTGTTCAGTCGTTCAGTCGTGTCCGACTCTTCGTGACCCCATGGACCAGAGCACGCCAGGCACGCCTATCCTTCACTGCCTCCCGCAGTTTGGCCAAACTCATGCCAGTCGCTTCGAGAACACTGTCCAACCATCTCATCCTCTGTCATCCCCTTCTCCTTGTGCCCTCCATCTTTCCCAACATCAGGGTCTTTTCCAGGGAGTCTTCTCTTCTCATGAGGTGGCCAAAGTACTGGAGCCTCAACTTCAGGATCTGTCCTTCTAGTGAGCACTCAGGGCTGATTTCTTTGAGAATGGATAGGTTTGATCTTCTTGCAGTCCATGGAACTCTCTAGAGTCTCCTCCAGCACCATAATTCAAAAGCATCAATTCTACGGCGATCAGCCTTCTTTATTGGCCACCATAACCCACTGCATTTAACATTTCTATACTATTGGTAGACGTCACAACCTGAGGATAAGCTGAAGCAATGGGACAACACAAGATTACCTACCCATATTTCCAAGAAGCTAGCAGGGAGAGAGATCTTTGTCTTCCATCATTTTCAGTATCTGCTCAGCCTGAAACAAACCTCAAAGAGCCTCCCCCCCCCCGCTCGCTATTAATACGTCCCTCGCTTTAATCAAAAATAGATAGTGGAACCAGCCTGTCGATTAAAATTAGTGAGAAACCTGGTTCTCTCAATCAAGGCTTTGTTGAAACATAAATATTCCATGTTGTGGCCGCCAAGTTGGGGCAGGCAGATTCCCAGAGCAGATGTAGCCAATTAGCAGAGTCCCCTGCTACGCTGCCGAAATAGATGGTGTGCATCTCCTCCTCCTGTTATCGTGGCCAAGATGCTAAAATGGCATTTTGCAGCAGGGCTTATACCTTGGTTGGAGGAGGGCAGAGGGAGGGAAGGAGGGAGAAGGAACCCAAGGTTTTGTCCAAACACACATCTATAATTAGGGAGTTCCAGAGATATATTCCCACCGATTGGGCCAGATTAGTGGGGCTCTGCCACAGAGCCCATTTACCTGCAAGATCACCTTAAGCTATGTATGCTCAACCTCTTCAACCTGTGGAAACAAGGTTCCATATTTGTCAGATATAAAACTTTAACTTGGAAGCAAACGCCCTTCGGAATTCCCTGCCCATTGACATCTCTCATTCTCCCCTTTCCGGTGCCTGCTCGAAACATTTTTGCTTAGAAAAGCCTACCCAGTCATGTGTTTTAATCTGTGTCCAGCTCATCACTGATTTTAAATACCATTTGAATGTTTTAAATAGTTGTCTTTAATACTTTGGCCACCTCATGAGAAGAGAAGACTCCTGGAAAAGACCCTGATGTTGGGAAAGATGGAGGGCACAAGGAGAAGGGGACGACAGAGGATGAGATGGTTGGACAGTGTTCTCAAAGCTACTAACATGAGTTTAGCCAAACTGCGGGAGGCAGTGGAAGACAGGAGTGTCTGGAGTGCTCTGGTCCATGGGGTCATGAAGAGTCAGACACGACTAAATGACTAAATGACAAAAACCATCTTTACTGATAACTGTATTGTTTTACTGTCTCTGTAACAGCTTTGAGGTTGTTTTGTTTTTTACAGTCAAAGGGTATATTCATTTTATGAGGTGAATAAATAATAAGTCATAGAGTCATAGAGTCATCTAGTCCAACCCCCTGCAATGCAGGAATCTCAACTAAGTAAACTGTTCCGAGCTCATTGCAGTATTAGGAATGACGGATGCTGTTTTGTACTAGGTCACATGATTTGCTCTTCCAGCCCAGCAGTGTTTCCTCTACAACCTGTGCTGAGAAGGGAGCTCCACTGGCTGTCAATCATTGACATATGGTGGAGTGGGGTGGCAGTGAATTTTAAATCATTCTTCCAGAGTTTCTCCCAGAGGTTTAAATTTATGTTATGCCCTGTATCCATTGCCCAGTGTGTCATAGAAGCTTTAACTAGCTCATCTTTTGTTTCCCATTCTAACAATAAGTTATACATTTTAGATAATAATTTATCCTTATTCCATAATAACTCTCTTTCAAACTGTGAGCTTTGGTCCATTATTTTGTCTGTTTTAAGCAAATCATATAATTGATTGTACTGTTTTTATATTTCTACCAGACTCTATACAGATTTCTCCTAATGTGATTCATAAAGCTTTTAAAATGTTTGCTTTCCCATATCAAAAGACATGCATGGACATTGAATAGTCTTTACAAAGAAGCTGTCAATCACCTAGAAGAGTTATTTAGCTTCCTAACTGTAAGCTACTCTGCTACTTTGCATATCATCAAAATTTATTTTTATAGACATAACATCCTCCCCAGGCCACACACACCTCACTGTGCCTCCTTGGGTATTGTATGCAGGAATAGATGGGGCCATTGGCCTCATCCAGCAGGTTTCTTATGTTCTTATGACTAACCAGCTTTTGGTTGGATCCAACAGGGAGGTTCTTCTGTTTTTCTATAACAACAACAACAACAACAACAACAACAACAACAACAACCATCTTTGATATAGATGGTATGTCCTATCTCTGTGATGAGTTTGTCATGTAGAACAACAGGTTTCCACTCCCTTATATGCAGGCAACTGTTGTTGAACAGCGCTGTTACTGTGTCTAGAGAGCATCCCCTTCCAAAACAGGAATGTCTAAGTTTGATTATATCCTGATTGTGTAATTACTGGGATAATAAGGTTTGCTCAATGATGAGCGCCTGCTTCCGTGGCATTTTGAGACAAGCAACGTAATGGGAGGCAGCTTGGTTACCAATGAGGGAGCCAACGAGGCTTTGCGGTCCCAGAGCCAGCTCACATTTTGTCAAATACGGTTCAGCTGTTTCAGCGCATCAAGGGCTGACATGCTGGCTTTGCGGAAGCCGTGCTGGGAAACAAACCAAACTCCTTCTGCCCGAATCGAGGTGAGCGCTGGTGACAGATTGGGCTGTCTCGGCTTCGAAAAGCCACAGCGCCGTGCTGCTGCCAACTTTGGCACGCTGGCGTACACATGATTCATGGGCAGCCGGCACGAACGCTTGTAATGATGCGCCGTATCAATGGAGAAATAACTGGGGTGGCGTGAGCAGGGCTGGTGCCCCGAACACAGCTGCGGTAGGACGTCAATCTCATGCAGAGCTGTTGGCATGGCTTTACTTATTAACTGGGAGATAATTCCAGTGCTTAAACTAAAGCACAGCACGATTTCTAAGAGCATAAGAATAGCAGGATATTTTGGAATCCAACAGCGAACCCAAAACCCTTTTACATGCTAAGGATGCGATCTGAGTGAGTTTTACACAGAAGGTTGGTTTCTGTTCTTCAGCACACAGCACTCCTAACCTTTCTGCTACTTAGCAAGGCATTCCCTGAAGTCCAGCTACAAGAAAACAACACAGAGTCTTTGGGATGCCTTCAAGATTGCAGACAGCGATGCTGTCTCAGTGTCCATCTGTAAATTTTTAATCGAGCAGCCCTAGTGTCACGTAGTGTCTGGAATATCAACACAAACAGTAGCAGCGGCGATGGAGAAGAGCTCTGAGGTGGTTGAGTGGACTGTACCACTTCACGCTGCAGGGAAGGGAATCACCATTTTGAATGCTCCCCCATATTAACAAGGAGGAAAGAAATCCCTGCAAGTACTAATGCTGGGCTAGAACCTTTCTCCCCACCGAAATAGCTTTCTGCTTTCAAATACCTAAGTATTATTGTTATTTTTAAAGAGGAAGCTTTCAAAAATATGACCCCCACCAGCAGTCCTAAGTGGTAAGGTCTGTTTTTGCCACTGCACAAATCTACCACCTTACTCGGATGCATGTGTAGTCCATGCTGAGGACTTGCAGATGTTCATGACACTTAGGAAGCTTGCGGGATGTGATGGTCTCCAGTCAATGATCACAGCAGCGGAACCCTGTGCTTGATTGGCCAATATGAAAACTTGTCAAAGGAGGGATCAGTTGGCCTTCTTCCTGCTGCACTTTAGCACCACCAGTGAGTGTGGTCAGAGGGTGGCATTGCAGCTACCACTTCAGCAGGGATCAGGTGACGGAAGGAGCTAATAAGGTTCTGGCTAGTTTTATAAAGTTGCTGAATTGCAGTAGGCACAGGCTTAGCTGCTTCTGGGCTGTTTCTCTCTCTCTCCTTCCTCATGTACTGAGAAAGGTCATGACTCTATCAAGGCCAATATTATCTGTCACAATCAGCAGTGTTCTTAGGTAGAAGAAAAGCTTAAGATACACATTGATCAATCCACACCTAGTTACTGCATCATAGAAATTACAAGATATATTTATACGAGTACTACAAATTAAAATGACCCCTAAAAAACTAGCTGACGAAGGTATCCACATCGAAACAGGGCCCTGTCCTGGTTTTCGACCCAGAATCGACTCTTAACTTTGGCTCAATACATGAAACGGCCATTCTGAGTATGGACTTATATGAATTGGTTGTTACTTAAAAACTTTTGTATTCTTATACTGTAACGAATTATTGTGCCACACATATTATTGTGAGTTTGAAGCTGTAATCTTTGTTTAAGTTTGTATTCTTTGTTTAAGGTTGTAATTCTTTTCAGAATACATACTTTTGTTCAGCTTTTGACTTGTGAGTAGGATCTATTCCCACCATTGAAATCTACTGGCCAGAGTTCTTGGTGCACTTTTTGCTTGAGAACTGTGGGCAAGACCCGCTGGAGAATGGATCTGCATGGCGTTGCCACCGAACCCTTTGAACTCATTGGAGGAAAGGTGCATAGCTACATATCATGACTGCATGCCAGGATCAGAGTGGGACCCAGAGACCACGATGGTGAAATCAACCTCATTCATTGTGCTGGCCCCAAGGGTTTGTCCGTGAAGCGAGGTCCAAGTCCAGTCCTGGGTCTAGGGGTCCAAAGGAGGTCAGTCCGGCGGGGAACGAGGCAGGGAGCAGGTTGAGGTCCAAGGCAGGTTCAGGCACAAGGTTGCAGGTTGAGCACACGCTTGCAACTAAGTTGCTCACGCAACTTGGGCTGGGTCTGGCTGGCTTTTATCTGGCCCTATGCTTAGGGCGGCCCCGATCCTCTGGAGACTCGCCTTTCCTCCGGGCCTGGAGGCGAGCACTCCTCCTGTAGGCACTTAACTCCCTTCGCCTCTCTGCCCTTCGCCTCTGTAGCTCAGGAGAGGCTGGTGGGTTACTGGACCCAGGGGCTGCCTCAGCTTCCTCTGAAGAGGCTGGGAGTGGAGCACCTGCAGGCAATGGGTCCTCCCTCCCATCAGGAGCCAGAGCAGACTCTGCTGATGCCTGCACCTGGGGATCCAGCACAGGTGGGGATCCTTCAGGCTCAAGCCCTGGCCCCGGCTCAGCTGGTTCTGGAGGCGGGGAATCCTGTGCAGGCTGGGATCCCTCAGGTTCAGCATCAGAGTCTGACTCCCAGGCCATCACATTCATTTTGTCTCCCTGCCTCCACCCCCACATCTCCAAACACAATGTGACATGCATGTAATTCTGGGAATCCTCCTGCAAGGGAGGAGCCATCAACCAGAACTATCTGAAGAGCCAAGCAACCAAAACAATGAAGGCTGTAACCTTTAGCACAGATGCTTGGGTCCTTTTGCCCTCCACGTTGCTTCCTTGTGAGTGAACACACATTGGACTGGGCTGCACAGGTTGCAATCCTGAACACAGTTACTTGAGAGTAACTCCCATCGAAGTTAGCAGGACCCTATTTGCATAAACATGGGTTTTCTTCTCCTGAAATGAGATGAAGCCCAGACCAATCACAACCAGGAGCAGACAGAAGGAGCTGGTCTTTGGTAACTGTCTTAAAAGCTGTAAACACAAGGGCTAGGTTAGACTGAGGTTAGAATGCTATGTGGGGGAGATTGGAGGAGGAAGAAATGCTTTAATTTACATTTTGAAGAAATGAGACTAAAGAATCTAGGCATGGGACCAAGTTTTTCCTAAAATGCTAAATGTAAGTTTTATTGCTGAATGTTGTAATTGTCTCTTTCTCTCTAGGGAGGCACTATAAATCCTGTGGCTTTGAGTCATAATTTACAGCTGGTGTGGCCATAACACTTTGGAATATACTGTCTTTGCAAAAATAAGGACATTATGCATTGGGGAGGCTGTTTCCTCCTTTGATTTCATCAATGACAAGGAGCCAAACTTTTGTTAATAGGGGCAACACCCAGTCAACAGACAGGATATCCATGCTGCATTTACCCCAAAGGATTCTGGAAACTGTGGTGTCAAAAGGACAAAGGAAAAAAATGTCTGGTAGTAATCCATAGTCTTCTCACAGAGCAACCATTCCCAAGTTTTACTGGGAAGATAGAACAACTAATAAGATGTTGTAAGGTTTGTATTATATGACTGTGCACAGCAGGGGTTGCCATAACTCAGCAATTTCTCCTGGGCACCAAAGCTTAAATGCACACACAAAGCCTTGGCTCACAAAGGCTTACCATTTACTTTAATGGTGATGACAATCAAATGCCAACAGTGCCCTTCAGCTCTCTATATTGGACAAACAGGCCAAACCCTACGCCAAAGGATAAATGGACATAAATCTGATATCAGGAATCACAAGACAGAGAAACCAGTAGGAGAACATTTCAATCTCCCGGGACATTCTATGAAAGATCTCAAAGTAGCTGTCTTAATACAAAGGAATTTCAGAAATAGACTGGAAAGAGAAGTGGCTGAATTGCAACTAATTACCAAACTTAAAACCATGGAGAAACCTGGTCTGAACAAAGACATTGGATTCTTATCTCATTATATGTAACAAAGCTATCTTTAGCCATCTCACCCCTTGCCTTTCCCTGCAAGACCAATTGCAGCCATTAAGAGTCGTCAACAGGTTTTCCACCTATCAGCTGATCACCCATTCCCACAACCCTTCTGAGTAATACCCCTCCCCACTCCCTCACTATATTTAAGGATCTGGTGACTTCTGTTTCAGCTCATACCTAGAACAAACTCAGTTGGTCTCTAAGGTGCTACTGGAAAGAATTTTCTATTTTGTTTCAACTTTTTGACACAAATGGATAAAAGTGTGGAGCATCCAGTTTTCACTGAAGTCAGTTCTGAAAGGTTCAGTCTGCCATCTTGATTAAAAATCGCAAGTGTATCCAAACAGACACAAAAGCCCGCTTCTCATTGTCAGGAACCTGCCCTACTTCAGATGAAAAGGTAAGGTAAAGGACCCCTGGATGGTTAAGTCCAGTCAAAGGCAACTATGGGGTTGCGGTGCTCATCTCGCTTTCAGGCCAAGGGAGCCAGCATTTGTCCACAGACAGCTTTCCAGGTCATGTGGCCATCATGACTAAACCACTTCTGGCGCAATGGAACACCGTGTCGGAAATCAGAGCACACGGAAATGCCGTTTACCTTCCCGCTGCAGTGATACCTATTTATCTACTTGCACTTTGACGTGCTTTCAAACTGCTAGGTTGGCAGGAGCCGGGGCTGAGCAATGGGAGCTCACCCCGTCACGGGGATTTGAATCGCTGACCTTCTGATCAGCAAGCCCAAGAGGCTTAGTGGTTTAGACCACAGTGCCACCCGTGTGCAAATCCAGCAGTCCTAAGTCAATTCACAAGAGCAATCCAAAACAAAAGATCTTAACTCCTTACTTCTAAGGAGTCCTTCATCTTCAGGTGGGTAATATGGCATCTGGCCAAGACTCCACCTTCAGGCACCAGCAGTCCCCTGGACACGGTAGTGCTCTAACTTCACCCCTATTGCTGTGCAATGACATTCTGTGTCATTTAGGGTGTCGTGCCCCATTGATGGCCCCAGATCCTCTGCCTCTGGCTTACTGTCCATTGACACAGCCTCTCCCTTTGTAACATTTCCTTCGGGAATCATCAGGTCCTCCCTCTAGTGGGGACCTGACAGCGTCTCCACCCCCATCGATCTACCTGGACACTGAGGTCTAGCGCCGAGGGCCTTCTGGCGGTTCCCTCATTATGAGAAGCCAAGCTACAGGGAACCAGAAAGATGCCCTCCCACCAGATGTCAAAGAGAACAACAACTACCAGACTTTTAGAAGACATCTTAAGGCAGCCCTGTTTAGGGAAGCTTTTAATATCTGATGAATTATTGTATGTTAATATTGTGTTGGAAGCCGCCCAGAGTGGCTTGGGGAGGCCCAGCCAGATGGGCAGGGTATAAATAATTTATTATTATTATTATTATTATTATTATTATTATTATTATTATTATTATTACACTATCTTAGTAGGTGCCCATCATCTTGAATCAAAATGGCATCCAACTGTATCCAAACCAAAACCAAATCCTGCTTCTTCATCTCAGGAACAATCACGTAAAATTTGGTTACGACATCTTAAGCAATGCCCCCATCAGTGCAGTTTGGAAAGGTTTAGTCCACCGTCTTGATTCAAAATACCATCTGATGATATCCAAACGTGCTCCATTTCAAGAACCATGATGCCAAATAGGTTCGATTTTAATGCAATTCACCACTTGATTCAAAATGGCATACAGTCATCTCCAAACACAGACAAAAAAAACTGCTTCTCAATCTCATGAGCCATCATGCCAAATATGGTGACAATATCTTAAGACTTGTTCAACTGCAGAGAGAACAGATGGACAAACAAATTTCCACGATCTACAGCAGATGGCAGAATGCAGATTTGGGGGGCTCACAATTCCACAGACTGACTTGGGACTTTAGGGAGTCCAGGGCTTGTAGAAACCTCATCCGAATCACACCTATTTGCCTCATCATTTGGGCTGCACATAAAGCCAATGAGGAGCAGCTCTATCCCTGACCACCAATCTTTAAGAACTGTATTTAGGTACCCATGGAATGCTGTGATCTGTTACACTCCGAAATGACCACGAGTGTTCCCAATCACTGGATATAACTCCAAATCAATATGCTCTTCATACTTTTCTGCAATCTGACCTCAACATAAAATGTCACTTGTGGGTTTCTCTGGCTGAAGCAGCAGCTCAAAGCCTCTGATACATAAAAGCATTTTTAAAGCATTTTAAACCGAGAAAATTGTGGATATTTTTTAGATAGCAGATTGTGGTCTTCGGTGCCATTTAACATGTCACTGGACCTAGAGATGCCAGGGATTGAATCTGGGACCTTCTGAATGCAAAGCATATGCTCTATCAGCATCCATCATTCTGGGACAACTGCCAGGGCTCATGAGGCCAGAGGGTCCACATTTGCTGACCCCAGCCATCTTTTTTTCTAATAATAATAATAACTTCCTAAAACATATATTTTTTTAAATTTACATTTGGGGATTAGTGCTCTGAAGAGAATGCATGCCGCTTGCCTCCTCTTATGCTCTGCTTGTAGATAAAACCAGTATCGTATTTTTAAAATTCCCATTACGTCTTTTGCGTTCTCCCCTTCAAAGGAAACCAAGCCTGTCTAGCACAGCTCTTAGAGGGTCTCAATGGCATGCAGAAGTGGGGAATACGTAAGGGTTTACTTACAGCATGCAAGTGCTTTTAAAAATTAAACGCACACATTGCAAGTGGGTATTTGGATTTTGCTTTGGACATCTGACAAGCACAGCACCGGCACCAGATTCCTAGGCCATCACAGAAGGGTTGGGCTTGCCTCTTTCACCTTACAGGGGGCTCAGCCACAAAAGGGGCATGAAATAGTATCTTTGTTGAGCAGATACCCAAGGGAAGCCACTTTCCGTGGGCTAACAACCATAGTATTGTGTCTTCCCCCGGACTGGATAGGCAGCAAAACCAATAGATGTAGATACCCCTTGGTGGCCCAACATGTTTGTCTGTTGGGCTTTGATGGCCTGCATTCAGGCCGTCAGCACCAGCTAATTTTTGTGTTATCTGTTAGAAGAAGAAGAAGAGGAGGAGGAGGAGGAGGAGGAGGAGGAGGAGGAGGAGGAGGAGGAGTTTGGATTTGATATCCTGCTTTATCACTACCGAAAGGAGTATCAAAGTGGCTAACATTCTCCTTTCCCTTCCTCCCCCACATCGAACACTCTGTGAGGTGAGTGGGGCTGAGAGACTTCAAAGAAGTGTGACTAGCCCAAGGTCACCCAGCAGCTGCAAATGGAGGAGCGGGGACGCGAACCCGGTTCACCAGATTACGAGTCTACCACTCTTAACCACTACACCACACTGGCTCTCGGAACACGGTAATCTGCCTTATACTGTCTATCTAGGTCTGCATTGTCTACACTGACTCGCAACAGCTCTCTAGGGACCAATCAGTTGTAACGTTAAAAATGCATTATAAAAATGTGACACCAGAGGGCACTGTAGTGCAGCGACCCGTCGTCAATGGTAAATTGCATTGAGAGCTATATTATTTTTTTATAGTGTTTTCACAGATCAGTGTAGATTCAGCCTAGGTTTTAGGCAGCGGTACTTTCCCCCAACACACCTAGCAATGCCAAGAATTGAACTTGGGGACTGTCTGAATGCAAAGCTGATGCTCTGCCACTGAGCTCATGCGTTGCTAAGGTTGCCAAGTGGCAGCCTTTCCACAAAACCTTTGGCATATATACCCTGCTGTAAGTAAGCCAAAGTGTGTTGAACAGAATTTTAATGCGTATATTGTTATTAGCTCTCCTCCCTTAGCAATCAGTGACTTCTTATCTTCTTCTTCTTTCTTTCTTAATGGCATCATCCAGCCATTAAGTGAAGTTAAGCATTTCGGACTCCCATTGATTTTAATAGGTGAGGTTTAAGCGTACGCTAAGCTCTGCCATGGAAATCAATAGGAATTAAAAAGGGCTGGACGTCTTGTTTATTCCCTAGTGGCTTTTGATTATTATTTAATCAAGTATAAAGTGCACGCCATGGCATTGTACTGTCTCCCTTTAAACTATGCAAGAAAGCGGAGAACGTTCTCCAAATTTCATTTAAAGACATGTTGACATTTTTACCATCTCCAGCATGTATACAATATGTTGGCTTATTCATATGCCTTGAGCCCCCTCCTTTCACGAGCCAATCCATTTGTCCCGGAATCTGTTTACTTTTCCACTTCCTAGCTAATGATAATTTAGCAGCTGTTATGGAGTTCCAAACCAAATCTTGATGCTCGAATGCATGAGATCCATATGAAGTCCAAACAAAACCTCCTCTGGGCTCAGCGAGGATTCTGTTACATTTTCAGCCGTTTCCTCCCAGAATATTTTAATCTGTTTTCAGACCTTACCCATCCAAAATGTGCACTTTTAGGCTGCAATGATAATTGCACTTAACTGGGAGTAGTGACATTGAACGGAATGGGGCTTTCTTCTGAGTAGATATGCATAGATTTGCACTGTTATGCTTTCTTGTTTTCCACTGGGAGAGAAAAATAAGTGTGTACTCAAACACTTCATTGTAATCAATGGGGCTAAACAGTGCTTGACCTTGGCAGGATTGTACCGAACGGTAATACCAGCAGCTGTATTGTTTATTATTGTATTTTAAAAATGTCAAGGCCACACTGCCTACAAAATGTGGATGATGTGGAAGCCCCACTGATTCGAATGGAAGATTACTGAGCATCTTGATTGCTTAACCGTGGAAATACTATATTGTTCCCTTGCGTGATTTGCAGAACATGAAACTGAGGATGAATTCTAGGAGCTGGCTCCCAGCAATAGAAAACGTGGAACATGGAGTGACATTCATGGCAACCTGCTCAAGGACAGAACTGATGGCCCTCTCTCAGAGGTGATGGACTGTCAGCATGGAAACCAAATCAGGAGGGATGATGGAGGAGGAGGAGGAGGAGGAGGAGGAGGAGGAGGAGGAGGAGAAGAAGAGTTTGGATTTGATATCCCACTTTATCACTACCCGAAGGATTCTCAAAGCAGTTAACATTCTCCTTTCCCTTCCTCCCCCACAACAAACACTCTGTGAGGTGAAAACAAAATCGAAAATTCTTTCCAGTAGCACCTTAGAGACCAACTGAGTTTGTTCCTGGTATGAGCTTTCGTGTGCATGCACACGAAGAAGTGTGCATGCACACGAAAGCTCATACCAGGAACAAACTCAGTTGGTCTCTAAGGTGCTACTGGAAAGAATTTTCGATTTTGTTTTGACTATGGCAGACCAACACGGCTACCCACCTGTAACTGGATCTGTGAGGTGAGTGTGGCTGAGAGACTTCAAAGAAGTGCGACTACGACTAGCCCAAGGTCACCCAGCAGCTGCATGTGGAGGAGCGGAGACGTGAACCCGGTTCCCCAGATTATGAGTCTACCGCTCTTAACCACTACACCACACTGGCTCTCTGCGGTAGCACAGGAGACCAGCCAATGAAGTTCTCCCTGATACCATAAAGCAGCTCACCCTGAGATGGAGCAGCTTGAGGGAAAATGATTTTTCAATGGGTCTGAAATAATAGCAGTTGTTCTGCCGGTTTGCACCTTTTCTGTGTTCTATAATATCACTGGTGCAACTATTACAAAGAAATTATCTCACAGAGGCTGAAGTGTTATAACCTATTTTATAAATACACTACTTTCTTCATCGGTGAATAACTTATCCAGGACCCTTTCCCACATTATCTAAGTGTTAATTTCACCATCTTTCCTCTCTAATAAGATTTAATGCACCTTAGATGTTTATCCTTTACTGCCCCATTTTAAGAGTTCGGATAGTGTTAATGTAGCATTGAATACAGTGGTACCTCGACTTACTAATTTAATCCATTCTGAATGCACATTCGTAGGTCGAAAAGTTCGTAAGTCGAAAAAAGCGATTTCCCCATAGGAATGCATTGGAAACGAAAAATTCGTAAGTCAAGTAAACCGCATCTAAAATTTGTAACTCGAGTAAACCCCATCTAAAACTGCCAACTGATGTCCATTCGTAAGTCAAAAAATTAATATGTTGAGCAATTCGTAAGTTACCACTGTAGTTTGTTCAGACAAAGCTATGGCACATCTTTTGTGTCCCGTACATTTATGCATAAGCAGGTACCGAAACAGTTCTCTCGTGCCCCTCCTGACTCTCTTGGGTGCTTCAGGCAATGTGAGAATGGTAGTGGGCCTTGGGGTGCTGGTAAATGCCTGTCAGGGCTGAACCACAAGCAGCCATCAGGCAAGAGCCACAGGTCAAGCCAGAGGGGACAAAACAAAGAGCCAGAATAAGCCAGCGCCTATCATAGTTCAAGCAAATCACAGAGCCTTCATAGCAAAGGTGGGGAACCTGTGGCTTTTCTGACGTTGCTAGACTACAAATCCCATCTTCCCTGACTATAGGCTATGCTGACTGGGGCTGATGGGAGCCAGAGTCTGACAACATCTGCAGGGTCACCTGAAGGGTGCTTGGGTTCTGCTTTGGGACATCTGATTGGCCAATGTTGGAGTAGATGAGTCATTCATCTGATCCAGAAGGCTCTTATGCCACAGCTTGCTAAGTCCATCTACAAATAAAGTGGCAAGTGCACCATATCATGTAACAGCATCCCCAGCAGGCCAACCAATCCTTTTTAATGTATCCTAATATCTGTTGGGGGGAAGAAATGGAGGCAGTGAGAGATTTTACTTTCTTGGGCTCCATGATCATTGCAGATGGTGACAGCAGTCACGAAATTAGAAGACGCCTGCTTCTTGGGAGAAAAGCAATGACAAACATAGACAGCATCTTAAAATGCAGAGACATCACCTTGCCGACAAAGGTCCATATAGTTAAAGCTATGGTTTTCCCAGTAGTAATGTACGGAAGTGAGAGCTGGACCATAAAGAAGGCTGATCGCCGAAGAATTGATGCTTTTGAATTATGGTGCTGGAGGAGACTCTTAAGAGTCCCATGGACTGCAAGAAGATCAAACCTATCCATTCTCAAAGAAATCAGCCCTGAGTGCTCGCTAGAAGGACAGATCCTGAAGTTGAGGCTCCAGTACTTTGGCCACCTCATGAGAAGAGAAGACTCCCTAGAAAAGACCCTGATGTTGGGAAAGATGGAGGGCACAAGGAGAAGGGGACGACAGAGGATGAGATGGTTGGACAGTGTTCTCGAAGCTACTAACATGAGTTTGGCCAAACTGCGAGAGGCAGTGAAGGATAGGCGTGCCTGGCGTGCTCTGGTCCATGGGGTCACGAAGAGTCGGACACGACTGAACGACTGAACAACAACAATATCTGTTGGAAGCCACCCAGAGTGGCTGGGGAAACCCAGCCAGATGGGCAGGGTACAAATTAATAATAATAATAATAATAATAATAATAATAATAATAATAATAATAATAATTTCCCAAGCAGAATTGCTTTGGGAATTCCTTTTGCAAGGAAGATGTTCTGAGCTCCTGGCCTGTTTCCGTGCCTTTGAGACCCCCCTGCAGGCTCTTGCCTTGCCAACCTGACTTGGGACGCTCTTGTTCCTTTATTCTTTCCCCCCTCTTTCGCTGTGCTTGATCTAACTGTCTAGTAAGCTCTGGCTTTTTTCCGTAAAGTCAGTCCCCAGAGTAAGCAACAGCAATTTCCCTCCATAAAGCTGTTAAAGCCTTTGAAATATATGAAAACATTATGACAATCATTATTAGTATGAATTACCAGGAAAACAGAACATTAGCCACATCTGTTAGAAAGGGGAAACCTTCTTGGGTTTTTTTTGTTTTTGTTTTGCAGCGCCCTGCTTTAATTTTTAAATAAATAACCAATATAAAATGTGGCGGGTTTTCTCCCCCCATCCCTCCCTCTCCTGCTCTCTCCGGGAACATGAAGGATGATTCTGTAAAAGCGAAGGCTTGTGACGGATCTCCCTGCTCTGCTCAGCAACATGCATGTGGAAAGCCTCGGATTATATTGTGCCAGCTCACTCCCAGAGTTCTGCAAAGAATGAGGCTGGTGATAAACGGTGGAACTTTTCATTTTTGTTTGAAAAAAAAAAACCCACCAGCCCTAAAGAGCTTCTAAAAGCAGTGAGGGGAGGAGAGTGAGCGTGAGAGCAAGATAATGTGTTCCTAGCCTCTTCATGACACTTGCCTTTCAGATAATTGTCATTTGTCATCTTAATTTACTTGAGAGATACATCTGAAGGCAGCTCTGCAAAATCAAAACCTGGGGTTTTCAACAGGCATTTAATGAATCTCTCTTGCTAGTGCACTTTTATTTTACGTTGCCTACCATTTGTTACTATGGGTTCGCTTCTTTTCATTTCTTTCTTTTAATCTATTATGAATATGAATTTGCTTTATGAACTGGCTAATTATCCCATAGCCTTTTACCAGAAAAAAGAGGCATCTTTGCTAGGAAAGTAATAGAACATAATAGGAGTTATTTTCCATCCATTCTTCTTCTTGGGTATAATTTTAGTCAGTCTTTTTTGTGTTTTTTTAGTCAGCCATGATATTTTTGAGCGTGTCGGAGTGCAGTTCCAACCAGAGGCATAGCAAGCCCAAGTGGTACCCGGTGCGGATTTTTTTTGTCAACCCCCCCCCCATCCGCCCACACCCCTTCAAGTCACAGTGAGCGGTTTGCGTTCCCCACAATGCTTTGCGGCACCTCACATGCAAATGAGGTGCCGCAAAGCATTGTGGGGGACGCAAAACGCTCACTGTGACTTGAAGGGGTGTGGCCGGTTGGTTCCCCAGGTCCAGGTGGACTGAGTAAAGCAAGCACAGCTAATGCTTTTGCAGTGTTGTGGTAAGTCCTAAGCCCAAAGCCACTTGATTTGCTCTGGCTTGTGCTTGAAGGTGGCACCTTTGTGCTCCCTCAGAGGGCAGTGCCAAATGTCACCCCTTGAAGATGGCACCTTTGTGCCCCCTGAGAGGGTGGTGCCCTGGTGAAATGTGCCAGGCTGCTGGGTGGAACCCTGGCTGGGCAGAGCTGTGCTTCTGTGGCTCTTCCCAGCAGGAAGGAAAAAGTGTGTGCTATGTAAGCCAGCTGCTGCACTGAGTAACTTATGAGTTGTGGGGTGGGCATGCTGAGAGTCACCCCCCTCCCCTGGAACCCGGGGCAAACCGCCCCCGCCCCCCCTAGCGATGCCACTAGTTCCTACACCTCTCAGGTGGGCATCATTGCCTTTAGCATAGCTGTCAATCTTTCCCTTTTTTGCAGGAAAGTCCCTTATTATAGCATTGGGAAACAGCAGGGAGGGTTGACAGCTATGGCCTTTAGGTATTTCTGAGAAGCCCAAAATGAACATTTGAAGTCAAAACGGAAGCTGGCCAGCATGTGTGAGTCTACACATTTTAGATCTATGACTCCAACTAGCTCCTAGCCACCCCTAACCGTGATTGGTCAAGCTACGGGGCGGGGCCAATTCATATTTCCTTTTCTTCAATCCGTCTCCTGTGTAGTTGCAGTAGGCTTTAAGCTTTCCAGCAAGGCGTCTACCGTTGCACACAAACATTTGCGTGACGGCCCTTCCTTCATCTAGCCTAACCTCCTGAGATCAGCGCAGGATTTCGGGGGGATGGGTCAAATCTTGCATCCCATGAATCATGCACTTTACTGCTAAGCTATACGGCTGTTCTTCCAAGAAAAATTGTTGTACAGCTGCTCTTCCATGCGTGGCTTCCTGCAGAAAGTGTGTTACACTCTCTTTTGCTTTCCTGTACATGTGATAATAAGTATGTAACCAAGTTGTTAACTTAGTGGAACATACCCTTTCCAAATATTTGGAATACTTACGAAATCTCTGCTACAAATCTGCACGTGGCCTTTCTGCGAATGCACACCAGATGTTCCCCGTTTATGACGTGAAATTCCTTCCTTTCATTACCTCCCGCAAAACTAGGCCGGTGGAACATTTCCACTCTCTGCCCATATTTCTTCTCTGGGTTCAGAGAGACCTCACTTAATTAATGGGGGGGGAATCCACCCACCCCTTCCCATTCAAACAATGCTCGAAAGAATTGTCTGCATACCTGCAGGAGAAGAAGAAGAAGAAGAAGAAGAAGAAGAAGAAGAAGAAGAAGAAGAAGAAGAAGAAGAAGAAGAAGAAGACCACACAGCTTTTGGGACATAAAGAGCAACTGATTCACACTGCCATTCTGAGTCAAATTCAGGTTAAACAGCATTATGAAAGGGCCTCTAGAGTAGGAATTGTCTCCACTGGTGAGACATTGGCTGGCTTCTGGTGGCATCAGAATGTGGAATCCTTAGGCGGTTGCCACAGTTACAGCACCAGCTTGCTATCAATACCTGCCCCAGAATCATCTTTATACATTTTACAGTCAAGCAGCTGGTTCTGGGAGAAGAAGAAGAAGAGTTTGGATTTAATTCCCGCTTTATCACTACCCGAAGGAGTCTCAAAGCGGCTCACATTCTCCTTTCCCTTCCTCCCCCACAACAAACACTCTATGAGGTGAGTGGGGCTGAGAGACTTCAAAGAAGTGTGACTAGCCCAAGGTCACCCAGCAACTACTACACTACACTGGCTCTCTACACTGGCTCTCCCGTTTAATTTGCTACAATGCCCTCCAAATGAGATTATCCTGAGGCACTTTCAGAAATTTCTATGGGCTCCCCAGTGTGGTGGAGGCTATGTCTGAGAGATGCCATTTTGATTCCCCCCTAGGGTAAGGTTACTTTGAGGGTGTTGCTGGAAAATGTTGCTGCTGCCTACCATTACTGCCACTGCAACTCAGCAAGTCCATCCATCAGGGGACCTGCTATGTTTTGGAGGGGTCCACTGGAGGTCATTTGGTGAGCAGGTGCTGAAAGGTGGAACCAGCCCTGCTATTGGACCACCTGGTGCCCTCTGGTTATGATTCTTGCACAGAATGCTGAAGCAATCCAGCATTCCAATTGCCGCAATAGACCACTGGATGCCTCCAGGAAGCTTGCAGTTGGGTTATAAAAAGAAACAGTTCTACCCTGCTGCTGTTCCCCGGTAACGGGTATTCACATCCATGCCGGATTTACTGCACGTATGAGCTCAACAAGATATAGCTTAGGGCCTCACTCTCTTGGGGGGCCCAAAAAAATTTAAAGGGAAAAAATTTGCTGGATGCACATTTCCAAAATATAAGATTTTTTAAGAAATGGCTTTAGATACCTATTAGGTCCATAAATTACCATATACCATATATTCAACCATATACCATATACCATATATTCAACACAAAAAACAGTGACAATTTGTTGTTGACAAAGGACAGCTGAACATATAAAGGGCCCCATTACCTTCAGTAGCTTAGGGCAGGCTTCCTCAACCTCAGCCCTCCAGATGTTTTTGGCCTACAACTCCCATGATCCCTATCTAGCAGGACCAGTGGTCAGGGATGATGGGAAATGTAGATGATGGGAGAGCCGAGGTTGAGGAAGCCTGGCTTAGGGCCTCATCAAACCTAAATCCTGGACTGACTCAAAGGCATACTGTATGGGAATTGTTTTTAATTGTCTCTTGTGCGTGTGCCACCGGGGCTTCTTTGGGAGGATGGATGGAATGGATAAATAACAACAACAACAGTTGTTGTTATTGGCATCTGTTCATCTCAAGAGACAATGGAGTGCATTAGCAGCACCGAAAAGACTTCCCAGGGGTGCAAGCCTGGGCAATGTGTTTGAAGGTCCTGGGCTTGCCCCTCTCAGCCTCATCGTCCAAAGGAAAGGAGTACAATATGTTTGGCGCCACCCTGGCTACAGGAGTCGCCAGAAGGAGGCATACAAGACACCACCCAACCGTCTTAGGGGCTCCACTCCAAATGTGTGTAGGCTTTGCTTGTTGGCCTTTTCTTCTCCTAAAGCGGGGGTCAGCAACCTGCGGCTCCGGAGCCGCATGCGGCTCTCTGACAGGTCTCCCGCGGCTCCGGCATGCCCCCTTTCAATGCCCTTTCAATACGATCTGAGGAGAAGCCAGAGTATAGCCATGGTATGGGAGCAAGTCTCAGGCCCTTCTCTGAGAAGCAAGCACCTATGCTTCAGTTCCTTTCACCTTCAGCACCAATAAGTTCACTGCACAGAAGCCTACCTCACAGACTAAATGAACCACATTCCCTTTTTCAAAGGTGGGGAATCATCCTGGAGCTAAGGGTTGGTAGAGAGACATTAATACGGCAAGAAAGCTTTAGGTCATGGCAGTTACGTTTCTGTTGAAATTTAAGGGGCAGATGCACACACAAGTGTGTTCTGTGTTTATACAAATTCTTCACCAGTCTGCTGTAGCTGTTACCTCCTATGGGAGAGAAAGCCCCTTTGACTTGAATTGAGGATTTGCTTCTTGGGGGAGATGACCACCACCTGGACACTAGGAAATTCTGGCTGGTTACCCATTGTTCCACCATTCAATTCCAGCCAGTATCTAGCCTGTCTAGTCTTGATGTTGCAGCCCTTTCAATAATAATTAAATGGTTATCGGCAAAAAAGGGCCAAAAAACCCATGAATAATCCGCATCAACATTGAACAGCTGGGCGGTCTTTCTCAGCCCTCTCGGGGTTCCCAAGGACAGACCCAAGATTGATGTCCACCTTGACCACTCCCAGAGAGAGGAAGCGACTTCTTCACACCAATAAGCGTGTGGGGAGGGCTGAGCTTTTACCACCTCGGCGTGCCGATTGGCAGGACAGATCGCCCGCCTTGGCGCATAGGCTCGGAGCCGGGGCCTTACCGCCAAGGTAGCCACTGAGGATGAAGGCGGGAGGTGGGCACGGGAGAGCGATGCTTCGTCCGGCCAATGAGCCGCCGGGATGCCTGTTCCTGTTTGAGGGGAACATGCCAATGAGCGTGGCGTTAGGGCGGGGAGAAGGAGGAGCTTTGCGAGTTATCGAGAGAGAGAGAGAGAGAGAGAGAGAGAGAAGAGTCGGGATAATAAAGGCGGTGGGAGGTGGCGGCGGCGATTGGAGCGGCCCCTGTTCTGAGCGGCCCCTGTCGGGCGGAATCCTTTTCAAAGCGGGCCAGGCGTCGCCGTGACGGGAGGGCGGTGATGGTCGCCGACAGGATGAAGTAGAGCTGCTTTGGGGCGGCGGCAGCGAAAACGTCCGGGCTGCTTCTGAAACCTCCGCCAACCGGTGCTTTGCCAGCGCTCGCTGCGGGCGGTGTACATGCTCAAGACGGCCCCAAGGGCGGCTCGGGGGCCCGGAGCCCCGAGGTCGGCGCACTACAGTGCCTGGCGTGATTTCCTCCCCCCAAAACCTGTTTTTTGCTTTTTGGCTTTTTGCCTTGCTCTCCCACCCCCCTCTTTTTCTTCCTCCCCTCCTTTTTTAATCCAAGGGGAGAAATCCCATTTTTAAAACAAACAAACAAACGAAAAACAAACAAACACCCCCCACAGCTGCTGCAGCCACTCTATTTGAATTTTTATTATTACCCTTTTCTCCCTCTATCCCCCCTTTTTCTTTTCTCTTCCCCTTTTGTTTTTGTTTTCAAAAAAAGGAAAAAGAAGAAAAAGATTTTTCCCCTTTATTTTTATTTTTTAAACTACTACATATTTTTAATAGATATTCTCCCCACCCCACCCCACCCCCAATTTATATTTTTCCACCCCACTTTTCCATTCCCACCCCCCTTTTTCTTTCTTTATTAGTTCGCTTGCCAACCTATCTTAGAGAGGGAAGCCCTCTCTCCCACCCACCATACTCCCCAAAAAACAACTTTGAGCTGAACCCCAAAAAACGGGGGTAGATCACTGCTGAAAGTAGATCACAGTTTCTTGGGAGTTGGCCACCCCTGGTATAAGACATGTAACTAGAATAAAAATTTTAAAAAACCAAGCAAATAATTGTAATAACTACTGTAATAAAGCACTGCTATAATTATATATAATTTCCCTAAAATTTTGGTTTCATTCGCCTTTCCGTGCTGAAATGTCATGAACGACCATGACTTGCCCCCCCCCCTAGTTTTGATCCTGGGTACGCCCCTGAGTCAATGCAAAAAAGTAATAACTTATTCTTGTTGTTTTTACTAATTATACTTTGCATTGGCTCCTATACGTTATTTATTATTATTGCATTAAGGTAAGAAACAATATATGCAGCGTTATATTTGTTTTAAATGTCGCAATGGTTTTGCGGCTCCCAGTTGTTTTTTCCCCCTTTGGAAACGGGTCCAAGTGGCTCTTTGTGTCTTAAAGGTTGCAGACCCCTGTCCTAAAGATATCCAACAAGGCAGCAGAGGTTTAGGATCCGTTTTCCTTCTACATGGGCTACCTTCTCAGGTTGACAAGCCCCACCTGCCCGTCATTTGCCTCTACAGCACATGCAGAAACCGCCTTCTTGACCGTTGGACCAGCTATTGGTCTCATCCGCTCAGTCCACCGCAGCCTGTCTTCACATGAAGGTGAAGTCCTTAACTCATAAAAATAGGAATAATCAATATTTATTTATTTATTTATTTATTTATTTATTTATTTTGCATGTCGCCCTTCATCCGATGATCACAGGGTGGTTTACAACAAATGCTGAGGTTCCATATAGCCATCCTGACTAACAGCCACTGATAACAAATGGCATTGTCCTAAATGGCATTGTAATTTCTTCGCCATGTTGGAGGCACTGTGCCTCTGAATAGCAGTTGTTGGGCAGCAAGAGAGGGAGAGGGCTGTTGCATTCATGTTCTAGCCTGCAGGTTTCCCATAGACATCTGGTTTGCTGCTGGGAAAGCAGGATGCAGAATTAGATGGGGCTTTGGTCTGATCCACCAGGATCAAACTGAAATTTCTCCAAATCCAATGGAAGCAAGGGAGGGAATCTGAAGGCCATGGTGCGTTTCAGGGGGCAGACTTGCAATGGCTTTACCATGCCTGAATACAGCACTAGGCTTGCACAATCTCTGCTTAATACAGATTTAGTGACCATGGCTCTGAGTTAGCATAATTTCAACCATCCCCGCGATGGGGTGAGTTCCCGTTGCTCGGTCCCAGCTCCTGCCAACGTAGCAGTTTGAAAGCACATCAAAGTGCAAGTAGATAAATAGGTACCGCTCTGGCGGGAAGGTAAACGGCGTTTCCACGCACTGCTCTGGTTCGCCAGAAGCAGCTTAGTCATGCTGGCCACATGACCCGGAAGCTGTACGCTGGCTCCCTCAGCCAGTAACACGAGATGAGTGACGCAACCCCAGAGTCGTCCGTGACTGGACCTAACAGTCCGGGGTCCCTTCACCTTTTCCTTTATCCCTACATTGATAGCATCCTGTTTGGCATTATGAACATTGGGTTATGTAAGTTGCTTGTGTAACTTTTGGTTGGATGATTACATGTGAGATGTTCCCATTTAGCCAGAACTTCTGAAGCATATTAAACAGCCACATGGCCAACATAAACCATGCTAGAACCTAAGTCGCTTCATTGACTTTTCTTTCTTTCTTTCTTTTCTTTCTTTCTTTCTTTCTTTTCAGCGCAGTTCCCACCATGTGCTTTCTGGATGAATAATATTATACTCCAATTTAATTCATAAATGTTGAAGGCACCACTTGTTTCAGCTGTAAGATCTGACTGGAGAAGACAGAATGCCAACTTAACTGCTGAGTGCTTGGCAATTTGTAAAAGACCAAATCTTAAAAACTCAGCTACTGTACATGGAAATTAATCCCTTTGATCGTAGGGGAGCTTAATTGTAAGAAAGAATGCTTAGGACTGCAGCTCAGAACCATCTATTTACTGTATGAGTGAAGCCTGGAATGTGTTGTAATAATTATCCAACAGCAGCTCCAACCAATAGGTAGCACTGTTTCATATCCTTTGTGCTTAACTAAGGTTCTGTGTCTTGTCTTGCTATTGTTCTGTCTTGTGGTTTTCTCTTGGAGATGTTCCTGGAACAATTAGATCTACGCTGGAGACTGAGCTTGCAGATCTCTAATAAAAGTTGTTCTTCTAAACAAGTTTTGCAATATCTCCGACAAAGATCACGTGTTTTGCAACCAGCAACTGAAAATCTTCTGCTGAGCCTTTCTAATATACATATTTATTTGCTGCAACATAAGACAGCACCATTGCACTTGGTTTTCAAATTGTGTCCTGGACCTCCCTTGTGTTTCTTAAAAAGCTAGGATCCACGCCACATGGAAATCAGAGATTAACTTTTGCCCACTCAATCTCAATGTAAATCCACAACCACCCACCAGCTTCTGTTTACCCTGGGAGAGAAGCTTCCATTGCTACCAATGGAAGAAGGTCACCTGGAAAGTTTCTCCTTGGGCACAGTGAGATATAATCTGAATGAACCAGTCTGTGAGTGAGTGAGTTGAGTGAATCAGTGAAGGGCACAGCCCTGTTCAGTCAAGCAAAGGACTCATTGTACGGAAGAGTGGGAATTGTGAATTGTGCCTCCTCAATGGCAACCTCCATGTGTTAGTTCAGTGCATAGCTCTATATAGGCACTTTCCGTGTGATTGGGGGTGAGGCAAATGGGCACAATCCTGGCCCCCTTCCTCATACACATTACAGTCATAGGAAGCTGCCTTATATCAGGTCAGACCTGATGGGTTAATCTATACTGAGCATGGGGAACCTGTGGTCCTCCAGATGTCATTAGACTGCAACTCCCATCATCCTTGATGATTAGCCATGCTGACTGGGGCTCAAGGCAGTTTGACAGCATCTAGAGGGCCACATGTTTCCCATCTCTGGTCTACACCGACTGACAACAGCTCTCCGCTCTGTGATTTTGGATTGGAGACTTTCCCAGCCCTGTGAGGGGATGCTGGGTACTCAACCTGGGACCTTTTATGTGCAAGGGCTCTGCCACTGCCCCAAGAGTGGGCCTTTGTCCAGAATGAGCCAGCAGTAAATCACACGGAGTAAGTGAAGTTAACTCTTTATTAGGGGAAAAAACAGGACCTGCACAGGATTGCCAGGTCTAATGAGCACAACAACTCTTCTTCAGTAGTTCTTGAACCTGTGATGCAGTTGCGGAGACTGAAAGTCTCCACCTTCCCACAGCTGTCTAAGCCTCTTCCTCTCCAGGGTTTCCCCCCCCCCATGCAATCTGAGACTGTGTTGACATATCTCCCTTTGCTCCTCCCATTTCATGTCTCTCTGGGTTCTGGGAGACCAGGGGGAAGGGGAGCTTGTCACAACAGGAGAGGGAGACGACACCCCTGCCTCTTCACCAGCCTTTGCCTCCTTCATCTAAGATTGCCATATTTCAAAAGGTAAAATTCCAAACACAAAAGGTTGTGGGTGATCGCCCATAAAGTTGTGAAGCTTATCCCCCAGGATAGGCATGCTGTTGTTGTTGTTCAGTCGTTCAGTCGTGTCCGACTCTTCGTGACCCCATGGACCAGAGCACACCAGGCACACCTATCCTTCACTGCCTCCCGCAGTTTGGCCAAACTCATGTTAGTAGCTTCGAGAACACTGTCCAACCATCTCATCCTCTGTCATCCCCTTCTCCTTGTGCCCTCCATCTTTCCCAACATCAGGGTCTTTTCCAGGGAGATAGGCATGTAGGGCCCCCCAATAGAGGACATGTCTGGGATTTCCCAGACATATAGAAATATTAGCTTCAGCCCACTGTCTGTTTCTGATTCTGGACTTCTCTCTGTCACAGACTCTTCCTTCTCGCTAAGGCCTATTACCTCTGCTGTCTGTGGGAAACATGTTGATGAAGCAAAGACTGTAGACCCTCCAAGTGTCTCTATTGCATGGACAGGCAAGGAGTTAAGTAACTATACAACCTTTAGAAGACATCTGAAGGCAGACCTGTACAAGGAATTCTGTTTTGTTTTTTATATGTGTTGGAAGTTATCCAGAGTGGCTGGGGCAACCCAGTCAGATGCGCGGGGTATAAATAAAATTATTATTATTATTATTAAATGGGACATCAGAGAAATGTTGGAGGGTATGAGACTGCCTGCATCTCCTTCTTCCTGTCCAGCTCCCTGCCCCCTTTCAGTCCCAAAGAACACTGGAAGCCCTGTCCCAATCTGGGGCTATCTCCATCTGACTCATCTGAATTCTGGAATGACCCGAATCAATTTGCTTCACACTAGTCCCAGTGGAAAGCGCTGAAGCCATGCAGGGCACCAATTCACCTAAGCAGCTTGCCACATTATAACTGCCACAGTGTGGGAGGATTTTAATGTGCATCCATGCACAAAGATAACCCTCCGTTTTTAATGCCAGAAAGTATTGTTCTTGAAGGCTAGGATTTTTATCCTTCCTTGAATATATGGACAAACAGCCTAACAGAGAGAGAGCTCATTCCTTTCCCTTATGGAAATAAGAATTCCTTTCAGGTCTTTTGACTTACATTCGGTCTGCGTCTGGCAAAATATTAAGACGATAGATTACCAGAGAATGGGGAAGGGGTGGAGGGACTTTTATATGACAAGCAGATCAGCTTTCATCTGGTGATTCAATTGCAGTTCCATCTCTGCCTCACCCAGGCAGCTGAATTCAATTGACGGGACGTTAAACTGCAGCATATAGGGATCACAAATACACACACACACACCAGACATCTTAAAATTGTAAAGCACCAACAAGAGGAAGCTCTTTCAAATCCATGTGCAAAGCTACAAGACTTCAATAAACAAAGAAAGGAAAATATGGGCAATGGGGGCATTCACGCACTACGTTCAACGAGTGTACAACCTGGGCACACAAACAGCTGAGCTGTACACTCGTACAGTTATTCTCATGTAATGTTCAGTGACTAACACTCTAGGCACCTGTACATGCAATAGCTGAGCTGTACAAATCAACAACTGTACACTCTTTCACACAAACACTTATACATGTATAGACCTTCTGATCGGCAAGCCCAAGAGGTTCACTGGTTTAGACCAGAGCACCACCTGCATCCCAGGTTCGAATCCGCGCAACGGTGGTGAGCTCCTGTTGCTCTGTCCCAGCTCCTGGCAACCTAGCAGTTCGAAAGCACACTAGTGCAAGTAGATAAATAGGTATCACTGTGGTGGGAAGGTAAATGGCGTTTCCGTATGCCATAGTAAATATACTTAAATTCTTGTTTGTAACATCTAGATTTCTAGATGTTTTGGCTTCGTTTCAGGGGTGAGTTGAAATTCTCTTGGGGGAAGAATAGATTCAATGTGGCTCCAGTTTAATTTCTCCCAGAAAGCCTTGTTCAGAGGTGTTTTAGGTTGTTGTTGTTGTTTTAATCTGGGAATTTTAAAATGACTACTTCCATAAATATAGCTGTGTCCTTTGCCACTCCCTGGGAGCTCCCATTATAGTGGACATTGTTTTGATCACCTCAAATGAAAGCATTTTCTTCCTGAACTTCAACCTGAAAAATCCCAGACTGGCTTTTGATCAATAAGCACAGGGTAGTCCCTCCTTGCGGATTTGCAGTTTAAAATCTACAGCTAGGTTTATAATCCAAACAGCATGAAACGAAAAGAAGAAAGGGAAGAGGAGGGAAGAGGAAAAAAAAAACTTTAATGCATTGTAAGAACAGCAGTTATTGGAGTGAACAGCTGGAACAGAATGGTGTCCTTGTCTGCAAAAGCTGTTCAGCAGGGTTGCCACCAGCTCAACATTTCATAAAGCAAATGGAACTCCAGAGCTTTTTCTTTTCCAGGTTTTATGGAGCTATAAGCCTCAAAAATAAGAACAATTCCTTTCAATCAGGAGACAGCTAAAATCGTATTGTCTGGCGACCCTGAGACTTTTTTCCCAAAACAGCACCAGACTTTTGACTGGTAATGAAATGACAAAAGCTATTGTTGAGACATTTGAATCCACAATCCACAAGGTGTCAGCAGTTTGGTGCCAGGTGTCAGAAACAGTTAGAGCTGAAAGGGATCCGTTGCTCTCCATCCTCTCCTTTGAAAAGGAAGATTGTTTTCGTTTCATAACTCCCGAGAATGCAGGAGAATGGAATTTAATATAGCGTCGTACTGAAAGCCAAAGTTTGCCTGGCTAATTTGCAGGGTCCGATGGGGTGCACGATGACAAAGGAGGCTGTGCCTTCATTTGCAGCTAGATTTCTGGCGCGCAGTAATGCCAAAGTTATGGGTTCCATGGGGCTGGGCCATGAGGTATGTTTTGGCACCTGCCCACGCTCCATTCCAGTCCAAGCCTAGAGCAGGCATGAGGATTAAAGAGAATGAATACCTGCCGTTGCAAAGAATACTTTTCAAAGTAACCAGGCTCTATTTTCCAAAGCACATGGGAAAGGTTCAGGGCAGGAAAAAAAGGAAAGACCTTCTCTATGCAGTGCATAATTAAACTGGAATTTGCTTCCACGGGAGACAGGGATGGCCCCCAGCTTGGATGGCTTTAAAAGAAAATGAGACAAATTCATGGAGACAGGGGCAGCACAAAGGATGTCATATAGAGGAGGGTGAAAGGTTGTTTTCTGCTGCTCCAGACAAGCGGACACGGGGCAATGGATTCAAACTACAAGAAAGAAGATTCCACCTAAACATTAGGAAGAACTTCCTGACAGTAAGAGCTGTTGGACAGTGGAATTTGCTGCCAAGGAGTGTGGTGGAGTCTCCTTCTTTGGAGGTCTTTAAGCGGAGGCTTGACAGCCATCTGTCAGGAATGCTTTGATGGTGTTTCCTGCTTGGCAGGGGGTTGGACTGGATGGCCCTTGTGGTCTCTTCCAATTCTATGATTCTATGATTCTACATCCCATTTTGCCACTGGATGTGAAATGGAAAGTGCCACACGGCTGCCGCTGCCGCTGCTGCCACCACCACCCTACCTGCCGCTGCCGCTATGGCTTTAGCGCTTCTCCCACACAAGACACAGCACTCTGGCAGTTGAAGTAGCTGAGGTTTATTTCTCAATAACAGGCTTACAGCAGTCCAAGTTTCCACAACTCATCCTTCACATTCGGAGTCAGTTGACTCAATTGGCTTCTGACCCCTTCGAAGGCCAGATATACGCCACGTCCTCCTCCACCTCCTGCTGGCCCACCTCTGCTCTAATCGCTTGCTCCGCCTCCTACTTCTAGGAGACTCGGGTGCAGCCAATTCCCCTTCCTCTGGAGATTCCTCTCTGCTGAGCGTGTCCCTGATGCAGGCACTGCTTGCTCTGTTGCTGCATCTGCTGCTGGTGCTGTCACCACCTGCACTGATTTTGGGTGAGACCATGTGTCTTGCCAAATGCAAGGTGATTCTTTTAAAATGAGATTCAGAAGTAATACAAAGCACAAGTGAGTGAGAAGATTAAAGATTTTATTCTAAACAGCAAGCAATATATACATACCAAGCTAGCACGTCAATCTGCCACTTGGAAGTCCTCAAGAAGCAGCGAGGTGACTCCCCCAGGTAGCCTCAGTTTGCACGGCCCCGCAGCTGTCAGTCCATGCACGAGCTTCTCCCAATTCTGCCCAAAACCATCCGATTTATAGACAGCTAGATAGCTAGCCTGAGTGGCTTGCCCGACTGACTACGTGCAGATCATTCATTACTGGCTACGTGCAGATTGTTAATTAGCCACCCCCTCCCAATGCCTCACTTTCTCGAAACCATGTCCAACATCAGAGAAGGTTCTCATCACTATCTCTTCCTCCTAACTGATTAGGACATTATAGGCTGTTCTCATGCCATTGAAGAACTTAAGAGACAAGAAGAGGGGGAAGGAACAGAGGAAGGAAGACGGCAACCATGTCAGATCACTAACTCCTCAAAATACAATTTATCTTCCGGATAGATTGCCCATTTGTTGTTGTTCAGTCGTTCAGTCGTGTCCGACTCTTCGTGACCCCATGGACCAGAGGACGCGAGGCACGCCTATCCTTCACTGCCTCTCGCAGTTTGGCCAAACTCATGTTAGTAGCTTCGAGAACACTGTCTAACCATCTCATCCTCTGTCGTCCCCTTCTCCTTGTGCCCTCCATCTTTCCCAACATCAGGGTCTTTTCTAGGGAGTCTTCTCTTCTCATGAGGTGGCCAAAGTACTAGAGCCTCAACTTCAGGATCTGTCCTTCTAGTGAGCACTCAGGGCTGATTTCTTTGAGAATGGATAGGTTTGATCTTCTTGCAGTCCATGGGACTCTCAAGAGTCTCCTCCAGCACCATAATTCAAAAGCATCAATTCTTCGGCGATCAACCTTCTTGATGGTCCAGCTCTCACTTCCGTACATTACTACTGGGAAAACCATAGCTTTAATTTTCGGTGAGATCTCACCCAAAATGGATTTGATCTTGGCTGAAATTGGCACCAATTCATCCCCCCCCAAGTGCCCCATTTTAAGCAGGAGATCCAGAATCACAGATCTGTTTGCATTCCAGAATGTCCCATTTTTGGGGTCCGGTGCTCTGGCACAACCCTGCTGATGAGCGCCAGAGTGTATTCCGTTCTTTCTGTCTGGTGATTGTCAGCAGGGGCACGCCAGAGCTCCTTCTGACCCTCCTAACACCCCAATTTTGGGGATGAAAATGTTGTAGGATATGCCAATGCAAGTGCCACTTCTTCAGCACCGGTCCATGCCCTGGAACAGGCAGGGCATGGACGAGACAGCTACCAGTGGCTACTAGCCATGATGTCAACTGTGTCCCATTGCTGACAGAGGGGGAGAGCGTGGAGAGACAGGAGGAGGTAATTAGGCAGGAATGTGGAACGAGGGAGGAGCAGCCTAGTTGCAGTAAAAGCCTGAGCTCCGAGAACAAGGAGAAGAAGAAGAAGAAGAAGAAGAAGAAGAAGAAGAGTTTGGATTTGATATCCCGCTTTTCACTACCCGAAGGAGTCTCAAAGCGGCTAACATTCTCCTTTCCCTTCCTCCCCCACAACAAACACTCTGTGAGGTGAGTGGGGCTGAGAGACTTCAGAGAAGTGTGACTAGCCCAAGGTCACCCAGCAGCTGCATGTGGAGGAGTAGAGACACGAACCCAGTTCTCCAGATAACGAGTCTACCGCTCTTAACCACTACACCACACTGGTGTAGGAAGAAGGAAGGGGGGAGTTCAACGGGGAAGACACAGACTGACAGTTTAAGCTCGGACTCAGAGGGAGGGCCACTGGAAACAGCCCATCCCATGACGCGTAGGCAAGCAAGAATGAATGAGAGGCGTGAACTGGAAAGGAAGTGAAAGTGGGGCTTTAAATGGGGGGAAAGGAAGGGGCGGAACTCAGACTCAGCAACAGCTAATTTGGGAGCAGACGCTGAGTGACTTGTGTGTTTGAGCAATGAACCTGAGTTAACTACTGCCGGAGTTGTCTCGCTTCTGTGGGAGAAACTATGTTTGCCTCCATGGTTGGAGGCCATAATGCTTCTGAATACCAGTTGCTGGGAACCACAGGAGGGGAGGGTGTGTTTCCTAGTGGCATCTGGTTGGCCTCTGTGACAAAAGGATGCTGGACTAGATGGTCCATTGGCCTCATCCAGCCGGGTCTTCTTATATTCTTAAATACATACATGGAAAGCTGCCTCATACCAAGTCAGGCCAAAAGTCCACTTAGCTCAGTATTGTCTACACTGACTACTATGGGCTTTCCATCATTTACATGCTTAATCTGCTGCTCTTAACTTTTTGGTTTTTTTTTACTTTCCTGGTTTTACGCTGAAATCAAACATGTTGAACAGTGCTGTATAAATGCTTTAAGGCAACTGAATAAATATAGGATAGATTGCTAGATTGAATGTTCCCTGGATTTACCTTGCTTTGAAAGCTCAGTGCATTGGGCAAACGGGCAAATAATTATTTGGTTATGGATTTGGAAATACACATGAAAAAGTGGGGCTTGCAACAAAAGATTGCCGTGCAAGGTGCAAGAACAAACAAGAGAATACAAACAAGAGTCAAGGTAGCCTGCCAGTTAAATATAAATCTATTACACACACAAAACAAATTTAAAATGAGAACTTTGTAAGAAGAGTATCATATCCAGATGGCCAACAAATTAAGCTCCATATACTATCATACCGATAAACTGTATCCATGTGAATACAGCCAGTGATTAAAATAGAATAACATGCACAATAACACAAAACAAATATTTTCTAAAGCCAATAGCTGAAGCCAGACACCTTTTGACCACCCTTCTTCAGCGGCAGATAAGGAAAACAAAATATCAACATGAGCATCAATCTAGAAGGCATAAGCATTTTTATGGTGTGCAGCAATGAAAATTTCTTTCCAAATTGGATAACGTAGACCTTTTAACCTTCTAACAGGCAGAACTGGCCAAACCTCCCAAAGGATTCTTCCTTCAGACATCATTTGAAAACAAGCTGATTCCACCATGCAGACACATTGCAAGAGTCAGACAGGATGCTCAGTCCTCACAGGCAGTGGCGTAGGGAGGGGGGCGAAGGGGGCGGGGTGCCCTGGGTACCACCCTGGAGAGGGTGACACACTGGGCGCCCCTCCCTGGCTCACCTACGCCCGGACAGGCTTGCTCGGGGCTCGCCCGCTGGCAGCACGCCGCTACGGAGCTCTGCGCGCCGCTGGCAGACCCCAAGCAAGCCCATCACGGGCTCGCCCAGCGGCAGCGTGCTGGTATGACGCATGCATCGTATGCACGCTACGCCTGCCCATCTGGAGTGGCACACTGCCGGCAGGCGAGCCCCGGACGGGCTTGCTCGGGGCTTGCCCGCTGGCAGCGCACCGGTATGGAGCACTGTGCGCCGCCGCCAGGCCCCGAGCAAGCCGACGCACCACTCCCAGCATGCATGCACAGCGTGCATCTGACGCATGCATCGTATGCTCACTGCGCATGCATGCTGGGAGCAAAACCACGCCCCCGGATGCTTCTGGGTTTGCTGCCCCAGGTAGCCAGGCAGCTTCCTCTGCCCCTGCTCACAGGTATGTACTTGAGTCTTTTTCCCCTTAGGGTTTTTAGTCTAATATATGTGGGACCAGGTTGCTGTATTGCAGAAGTTTGGGTTCCACCAACCCTGCAGAAACCTCCCCCCCCCCCGGCGCCCCATGCATGAGTTCATATGTTTTGGCTATATAACAATCCACAGTCAGAGAACGAGGGTTTTTTTTTTTTTTAGTGTTTAGGATTGCAACAATCCAGGACTCATTAGCAGGCACCGCTTGACACAGCTGACAATACACCTTTCCAGCACAGCAGTTTAGTTCCGGTGTAAATCTGTAGTGTGTTGCCATTCACAAGCTTCGTGAATGCATTTCAAATGGAAGATTCTCGGTTTTTCAGGCCGCTGCCGCGCGATGCAGTACAAGTGCGCTCGGAAATGTGGGGACAAAGATCTTCAGAGCCCTTGATCAAAGGCAAATGCAAGAGGAGCCATTTCGCTTGATCTTAAGAAAGCTATTGACAGAGTTAACTGCTAGATCTTAATTAGCAAACATCCACTGACAGGGCTTCTCCGAGAGAAGCAGAGTTTCATAGCTGTCTTCTGGAATGAGGGATGAAGTAGGGAGGTAAGTTTGAAGTTGATGAGATTGAAGGTAGAAAAAGAAGAGAAGATGTGCTCTGATTTTATTCAAATCCCAGGGGCCTCTCAGCACTACAGACAAAGATTTTCGAAGGGGAATGCAGCTAGCCCTCTCCAGGCATTCAAAAGCACATGTAAGAGATCGAGCTGGGCATGGTTTTATTGTTTATTCGTTGCATTTTTAGCACTCAAGTGCCTCAAAGTGACTTACACAGCAAAAGCAAAACAATGGAGATATTAAGATCAGATAGGAACAGCAATCAACAAAAACTAAAATACTCATCCGACAATATATTTTAAAGGAACAAATCCTACTTTAAAGCTTGAGCACCCTAAAGGCCACTAACATATCAAAATTCCTTCCCAATTCAAAACCATGGGTAATTTCGTGAGGACCTGAAATAATTTGCTAGTTATAATAATGCAGTTGGTGTGGGTAGAGATTTCTCTCTCTTTCCCCGTCTCATAATACTCGGAGACGTCCATTGAAGCTGAATGTTAGAAGCTTCGAGAAAGACAAAAGAAAATACCTCACAAAGAGCATAGTTAAATTATGGAATTCTGTCTCACAAGATGTAGCGATGGCAACCAACTTGGATGGCCTTAAAATGAGGATTACTCAAATTCATGGATGATAGGGCTACCAATGGCTACTTGCCTCCACTGTTGGAGATAGCACACCTCTGTCAGCTGCTGGGAATCACAGGTGCGGAAGTGTGATTCACACTCAGGTTTGTGGGCATCCCATAGACACCTGATTGGTTGTGAGAACAGAGTACTGGATTAGATGTACCCTTGGCCTGAACTAACAAGGCTCTTCTTAAATTCTTAAGTCAGGCTGTAACGGATCTGCCCTTAGGTAGGGTATGGTCAGGAGCCCCAGCGTGTTAGGAGTTAACATACACTCTATGTGACTGGCAGCTCGGTCGCAGGAGGCGGGACTTTTCGCTCTTTAAAAGGAGGGAACGGCAGTTGGTCAGGGGGGGAGAAAGAGGGAGTGAGTGGTGACTGAGGGAGAGAGGGTTAGAGACCAGGATAGTGGTGGGTAGGTTAGGCTAGGTCGAAGGTTTAGTATGTTATACTGAATAGAAAACATTTTATGCCGTTATGAAACTACGTTTAAACATTTGATTCTCTGAAACCGTTATGCTCTAAAAAGAAAATAAAGACTAGTTTTGTTGCTATAAGTCAGCCGTCGTCAATTTTTGGGTCCAGCGGGTTATAAACTGCTCATGAAGAGAATCGAAAATTCTTTCTAGTAGCACCTTAGAGACCAACTGAGTTTGTTCCTGGTATGAGCTTTCGTGTGCATGCACACTTCTTCAGATACACTGAAACAGAAGTCACCAGATCCTTAAATATAGTGAGGGAGTGGGGAGGGGTATTACTCAGAAGGGTGGTGGGAATGGGTGATCAGCTGATAGGTGTGGAAAACCTGTTGACGACTCTAAACGGCTGTAATTAGTCTTGCAGGGAAAGGCAAGTGGTGAGATGGCTAAAGATAGCTTTGTTATGTATAATGAGATAAAAATCCAATGTCTTTGTTCAGACCAGGTTTCTCCGTGGTTTTAAGTTTGGTGATTAGTTGTAATTCAGCCACTTCTCTTTCCAGTCTATTTCTGAAATTTCTTTGTATTAAGACAGCTACTTTGAGATCTTTTATAGAATGTCCTGGGAGATTGAAGTGTTCTCCTACTGGTTTCTCTGTCTTGTGATTCCTGATATCAGATTTATGTCCATTTATCCTTTGGCGTAGGGTTTGGCCTGTTTGTCCAATATAGAGAGCTGAAGGGCACTGTTGGCATTTGATTGCATACACAATGTTGGAAGATGAGCAATTAAATAGTCCTGAGATGGTATGTTTGATGTTGTTGGGACCAGTAATGGTGTTGTCCGGGTTTATGTGGCAGCAAAGTTGGCATCTGGGTTTATTGCAGGCTCTGGTACCAGTGTCCATGTTGAGTCCATGTTTCAGTGTATCTGAAGAAGTGTGCATGCACACGAAAGCTCATACCAGGAACAAACTCAGTTGGTCTCTAAGGTGCTACTACCCTGTTTCTCCTAAAATAAGACATGGCCATAAAATAAGCCATAGCAGGATTTCTATGCATTTGCGAAATATAAGCCGTTCCCCGAAAATAAGCCATACCCCGAAAATAAGCCATAGTGATGCGGCACCTCCCATTAAAACAGCCTGGAGAGGCGTGGCTATGCAGCGTACTGATGCGATGCGGTTAAAATAAGACATCCTCTGAAAATAAGCCATACTGTGTTTTGTTGAGGAAAAAAAAATATAAGACGGTGTCTTATTTTAGGAGAAACACGGTAGAAAGAATTTTCGATTTTGTTTTGACTATGGCAGACCAACACGGCTACCCACCTGTAACTGCTCATGAAGAGGTGAACCCAGGGAAGAGTCCAAACTGTCCTGCGGGGTGTTAGTTTGTGTCTTATGGGTTTCACTCAGTAGGGGCTGGCGGGCTGAAACATTGTGTAATGCCACTGAGTTGCTAAAAGGGTTTAGCAGACTGCTACAGTGATGGATCTAGAGAGAGAGACCCTGAGGCTGTAGGCAAAAAGTTGTTCAACCCCTGAAGCCCAGAGCAAGGATTATAAACGGCCGCGGCAGCTGGACAAAGAAACTCCAGTTACTAAGATACTCCTATTTTATAACTAAAAGGGAGTGAACTCCATTGACGGACCTCCGAGGAACAGGTGGGGTGGCTAATTAGTCTGACCCGGAACACCTGAGCAAATAAAAATAAAAATAAATAAACTTAGTAACAGGGGAGGGGAGTGTGAAAGGGAGGTTCAGTTGCACAGGCCTTACCAGTTTCATCTGCCTTAGCGATGCATATGACTTTTGCGAGTCCTGTTTTGCAACTGACTCACAAACAGAGCTGTCTCTTCCTGATGACATCATGCAGCTGAACAGAAGACTAACCCCGTTCTACCCCAGCAGCTCTTTAACAATGGGGAATTAAGTATCCCCGATCCCGTATGACTTTACCAAATCCTGGTCCATCAGGCAACCCTTTGGGGACCAAAACAAGTTCTTTTTCTAGCCATCTGTGTTTTGCTCTGATAAAAATTCCCAGTGGGAAGAAAGATGGTCCTATTGACTTCTGCCGAGATCACGGTAATGCACCCCAGCTGACAATATGTCTCCATATAACCAGAATTATTGTACATCAAAGATAACTACATATCTGGCTACATCGCTCTATAGCTTATTTTATAGATACGGTCTTTGCTTTCCATCTGTGTTCTGACTGTCGGCAGGCGTTTTCTGATGTTGAAATGCATCAGATTCCTGTCGTTTTCCACATGTCGAAGCCAATCTCCACCAGTTGTCAATCTGGACTTGGATATTTTGTGTTAAATATATCCGCATCGCAGTAAACAAAGAACCAGCAACTAGATACTGGCTGGCTTCAGTCCATGGGATGCCAACAAAGTGAATAAGGGGCTATGACTGGCCAAGGCTGGCTTTGTGACAAGCAATGAATAGAGACTTTCTCAGTTGGAAGGGTCAAGTGTTTTCTTTCTTGTGGCCTTAGGGTCTTTCAATGATGTAGCTAGCCATTTATATTTCATGGGCACAACAAATTAAGGATTTCCCTGGAAGCTTCTGAGAACCTTATAAGCTCCTCAAAAGTCAGGTGATAACTATCTCCATGCCCCTGGTGTATCAACAAATGGCTCTCTGGTGAATTCCTGGAGCCTGGATAGAACTGTTGGTAGAGCATGAGACTCTTAATTCCAGGGTCATGGGTTCGAAGCCTGTGTTGGGTTAATGATTCCAGCATTGCAAAGAGTTGGTCTGGATGACCCTGGTGGCCCTACAGTTCTATGACATCCATAGACTGGCATATGCAGTGGGCACCTGCGAGCAGCTCAGTTTTAATAATTTTAATGATATCCCAACCCAGCATTGTTTTGCAGGACACAGTCGAAAAATCAAATAGCAATCCCCAATAGAATCATAGAGTTGGAAGAGACCACAAGGGCCATCCAGTCCAACCCCCTGCCAAGCAGGAAACACCATCCAAGCATTCCTGACAGGTGGCTGTCAAGCCTCCGCTTAAAGACCTCCAAAGAAGGAGACTCCACCACACTCCTTGGCAGCAAATTCCACTGTCGAACAGCTCTTACTGTCAGGAAGTTCTTCCTAATGTTTAGGTGGAATCTTCTTTCTTGTAGTTTGAATCCATTGCCCCGTGTCCGCTTCTCTGGGGCAGCAGAAAACAACCTTTCTCCCGCCTCTATATGACATCCTTTTATATATTTGAACATATATATACCCAGATCCCTAAGCCGTTCCTCATAAGGCATCATTTCCAGGCCTTTGTTTTTGTTTTTTGACCAATAGAACCCACCCTCACATTTTTGGAAGTGGGGCAGGACCTTTTTAAAAGTTGGACCCTACATACAGGGTCCCTGGCAGCTGCCTCATGCCAGGTACTGACAACAGCCTTTCTGGTGGTGCTCGATATTATGACGTGAAGCTTCTCCCTTTTATTCTGTTCACTGGTTTCTTATCCCTTTCCATCTACAATCAAAATGTAATGCTATTACTTTTAGTGCCTTTAATGATTTTACTGCTCTTATCGGCCTTCCCTGATCTTCCTGTATTCTCCTCAGCTTTGAGTTCTATTCCTCTGATTCAGTCTCTTGTTTCTTCTTCTGAAAACACACCTCTAAGGCGTCAGAGGTCGGAGCAGAGAGAAGGTGCAAAGCATGATGTGTGTACAGGATGGGCCCCTCCTATATCAATAGACCCCCTTAGGGGTGGGTTCCTCTAGTGGAAGTGGTGGCATTGCCAGGCAGCCGTTTTAATTTCCCACAATGCTTCACACCAGGGCACGGTGGGAAATTAAAATGGCGCCTTCCAAATCTCCCAAATCTAGGGGGCTGCCATTCCCCGCCCCCCACAGCAACCTCAAGCAACTCTTGACTGGGGACACTGGGGGAAATGACCATAGCGTCTCCCAAACCGCCAGTGGGCGCTGCCATTTTAGCTTCCCACAATGCAACTCTAAACTGAGGGGGGGTTGAGAATGTGAGGAATCAAAACAGCAACAGCCAGATGCAGACGCTTAGCTCAGACATTTGTTTAAAGAGGAGTCCAGGGCAGACATCGGTAGCAAGAATGCACCTGCTGTTTTGTCCCACAGACCACACAGCAGATGAATTAACATGGCACAGGCAATCAGTCACCAAAGCCTTCAAGCACAGAGCATAATCAGTGCTATTTTAGCCCCCCCCCCCCAAGAAATAGCAGCTGCTTTTTCTTGCAAAACTGAAAGGGCAGTAGCATCAGGGCACTGCTGATATATTTGCAAGACACTCAGATGCACACCCTTAGCCAAAGACCAAGGTGACTGCATTACACTCAGTGGAAAAGCACACTTGAAAGAAACTGGAGCTCAGTTTGCTTAGTTACACAATCCAGCTCCCTATTTTTATTTACAACAAGCTCCGCCAGGAGGGGAAGTCTGAAGTCAAATAATTTCTGTGGAAAAAGCACTTAGTCGTGAATCAACAGATCATTGCGGGGGGGGGGGGGAGAGAGGTTCACAAATTCCTGACTCAATGTTAATGATTTTGTAAAACTGAGCAATATTCTGCTTGCTTCCTGGAGGTGCAATGCTATCTTCTGCTCCCGCATTCTCAGAGCGTCATGAACAAAGCGGTATACACACACACACACACACACACACACACACACACACACACATCAAGGTGCAACCACAGAAGTTATTAACGGCGTTTTATAGAGATGTTATTTTTAAAAGATACGGAAGCTGCTTCTCCCAGGGCCAAATCTGAGGGGATGTAAATTGCACGAACACAATCAAAGGAACTGCAATGGCTGCCAACAAGCTACTGGGCCGAGTTCACGGTTTAGCTTTTAACCTACAAAGTTCAGAACAACCGGGAACCGGAATACCGCAAGAGGGTTTCCTTCCCTACCGCCTTGTCTGAGCACTGCGCTCAGCGGCAGAGACGCCTACAGACCTTTTGGCTCTGGTTCCACCTATTACTGATTGGTTTTCCATAAAAGAATGTAGATTTATACCGGTAGTACTGCTATTTTATTGCTTTATCATTTTTACTTCTTGTACCCCACCTTGGAACTGTGAGTGCAATAGGTGGTGTACAAATATCCGTATAAAATATATACACAGAGTTAAATGCAGACCCCTCCAACATTTCTCTGATGAAAATAGGGCAGGCATCTTATTCGATTATTATTATTATTATTATTATTATTATTATTATTATTATTACACTGCCCATCTGACCAGGTTGCCCCAGGCACTCTGGGCATCTTCCAACATATATAAAAACATAATTGAACATTAAAATAATCTTCCCTAAACAGGGCTGCCTTCAGATTTCTTCTGAAAGTTGACTAGTTACTTATCTCCTTGGCTCAGTGGGTCGCATAACTCCATACCTTCCAACATTCCTCCAATGAAAATAGGGACGTCCTAAGGAAAAGTGGAACATTCCGGGGTCAAATCAGAAACTGGGATGGCTTCTGTAAATTCGGGACAGCCCCTGGAAAATAGGGAGGGTCTGTAAATGAAACCAACCACCTGTCTCCCTGATGCTTGCCCATCCTGACTCATAAAAGCTAGCAGGAAAGGGCTGGGCGATGGGCTCCATGAGGTGGTGAATGCTTCCCTCTGTGAGGGAGCCTTCCTAGACTTGCTGAAAGAAGCTGTTATTAAACTGCTTCTTAAAAAAAAAAATCTTTGGACCTGGGCAATATGGCCAACTATTGCCCAGTCTCAAATCTTCCATTCTTGGGCAAGGTGATTGAACAGGTGGTTGCTGAACAATTCCAGGCACGCCTGGAGGATGCGGACCATTTGGATCCCTTCCAATCAGGATTCAGGCTTCATCATGGGACTGAAACTGCCTTGGCCACGCTGGTCGGTGATCTCCAGCGGGCTGGGGACAAAGGTGAAAGCTGTTTCCTAGTTCTGCTGGGAAACCCAGCTAGATGGGTGGGGTATAAATAAATCATCATCATCATCATCATCATCATTAATGGGGGCTGACTTATTCATGTATGCTTTCACACATGCAGATTGGCTCTGTCCTCCATATTGAATGGGCAACTTCCTGTTCCCAAGTGCTCTATCAGAAGGAAATCAGTCTTCTAGGTTAGGAGGAGTGTTTGCTGGGTTGTGAAATATGCTTTCTCTCCCAGGCGAAGAGAATGAAGCAATCCCAGCAGGTCTTCTAAGGATTCTGCTTGAGATTGTACATTCCTAGGTGTTGGGCAAGAAAACCACAGGAACTTTGGCAACTCATGCGGAGCAACGCCCATTCACTCGCAGCCTGCGAAATAATGGCCTTGCGCTGCCAAAAAGCCGCGGCAATTATCAACAATGCGAGTAATCAAGTAAAAAGAACTTTCCGCGCAGCCAAATAGCCAAATTGTCAAGCACAATAAAGAGCAGTAGCTCAAATTGATTGCAGCTTCACCGAGATAATTTTCTACAGGAGTTAACATTCTTGAATCCGGCGGGGAATGGTGCAATAATCTATATAGCAGGGCATCTCAGCAATAAGCCTTTTGCATTTAATTTTAGGGGGGGAATGCTTGATCGTTAGAAAAGTTCTCTCATTACAGGGGGCATGGGTTTTTGCGGCATCAGCAATATTAAAGCACTTTTAAAGGGGGGGGGGGTAAAGCGTGTTCTCCCTTAAAAGAGAGCACGGGTTGCAGAAGGGTTAAAGGAGCAGCTCCCAGTTGATGGGCAGTTTTTGGTTTGGCCACAGCTAATGATTGGTTGGGGCGAGTTGCTGGGGAGTTGGGTATGTTGCCACTTTGATGATTGACAGTTGCTGCCTATAAAACCTGTGTTTGTGAAACTTTAGTTTCACTTTTGCTGCGTGCAACGGATCTCCCGCCTGCCCTCCCTAACTTTAGGGAATGGTGTCCTGCTGCTTGGCCTTGCTATGCCTGTCATGGGGTTGTCTGCTTTGGAGCAGGAGCCTGGTAGGAATTTGTCCAAGTGGCTGATTGGCTTTTGTCACTGGTTTTGCCTACTGCGTAGCAAATCATCACAACTTGTAAGGTTGGCGGTTAGGCATTGGTTAAAATTGCTTGCACTAGGGGTCAGGATAGGCTGGGCCTGCCCCTAGTAATGCTGCTTCAGGGGTATGGATAGGCTGGGCCTACCCCTGAATGCGCTGGGCAGGGGTATGGAATTGGCTGGGCCTACCCCTGCACAAAGGGTATTCTGTTAAAGGAATCTAGGGGCTCATCTTGCTTTTGTCCACCCCCACCTCAAGTGGTGGGGGGCTAGGGCCACGCAGAGTCCTTGGGAGCATTTGGGGGAGAACCGTGGGTTCGTGGCCCGGCTCCGTGTTCTCCCTTAGGTGTTTAGAAATTTTAGTCAGCAACCCACTTGCACAGTGACTCTCAGAAGTGTTACATGCACTGCAAATGGCACTGTTTTGTGGGGCCTGGTCCTATGTTCGGGTAGTGGAAAGCGGGATATCAAATCCAAACTCTTCTTCTTCATGAGCATCTGGCTAGTCACTGTAAGAAGAGGTTGCTGGATAAGAGGAGCCTTCGACCTGGCCCAGCAGGGCTCGTCTCACATTCTTGCGTTAAAGTCCTGACTTGACAGCACCACGGGGAACTGTTGCAAGCCGTTTGCAAACGCATCCTGCTTCCGAGGTCAGAGAAGGACAGCCCCATGCACTGTACTCATTCAACTCAGTGCGATTTACTTCAAAGTAAACAGAACTTAGGACTGTCAACCTGACCAGAGGAAAAACAGTCTGGAAGGGGACTTCGTTTTCAGGACACTCGGCAGAAAAGCAGGGAGCAAGTCTAGTTTGTTTTCCTCATTATCAAAAATGATAATGATTTAAAAAAAAAACACCTTACAATATATGCCACGGCTGAGGAATCTTTTTCAACCTGGGCAGGCTGCATTCCCTCATGAGGGAACTTCTAGGACAGTGGTTCTCAAACTTTTTTTCTGTGGGCCACACCTTCAGAATAAAAATTTCTCATGCCGCACTGAATAGTTGTTGATAAGAAAATATGAAATAATGTAAAACCATTTTTGCCGGGGGGGGGGAGAATCAATGGGGGGGGTGACAAGAAATTTTCCGCACCGGGTACCACCTGACCTTCCTACGCCTCTGGTGGGTGGAGCCAAAGACAAGAGTGGGCCGGCACAATGCCCAGCCACAGAAAAGCCACAGATCCTACACACACACACACACACACACACACACACATACACAGCCTGTCCTAAATCCAGGCAACTTGGAGATATTATCACCTTTCAAAGACACATTCCAGAGATCGAGGCGTGCACAATATATATCTCCAAATATATTCCATCAATAATAATTTTCCCTATGGCTGGCCTATAACTTCACTACGGTTCAAGGTTGCTGGGGGTGGGGTTGGGATTTGTCATCGCAAGGAGCCTTGACCTGCTCAGCTCAGGTCCAAGTGGTTAGAAATCCCCAGGCATCAGAACATGCGTGTGTGACAAAGTAATGTGTTGCGCTGCTCAACAGCCTGTTTGGAGGATTGCCTTGACCTGTAACTGTGCTAGATACAGCCTGACTCAAATGGTTTTTTATTATTATTATTTTCCATTAGAGGCTGCTGCAGCAAAATGAACTGCCCGTCCACGGGGGAAATAAAAGTGATTTTCCTCCACGAGATAGCATCTCTAGCTGATGTAAACAGACTCTTCCCTCAGCCCCTCACCTATTTTCTTGAGCAGCACTGTGAAGTTGCCCACATTTTCTGCTCCACTGGCCAAAGTGCCTTAGGGGTGTGGCAGGGAGAATACCAGAGGCCTTCGACAAAAGATGTTTCCTCGGTGAGCAGCGGGTGGAACTTCAGTGTCTCTCAGTTTCTCATTTTTCCAACCTTAAGCTCAGACCAACACATTCAAACCTCAGTTTGCAATTGTGGTTATTTTTTGGATAGTCCTCATAAAAAACCCATCCACATTTTAGTGTGCATTTCTCGAAACACATATATTTTGTGTGCGCAAGTTTGCCTAACATACGGATTTGGGAAAGCAATTTTCTGTGGGAATACACTTCGTGGGTTTCCTTGAACCCGCGATTATTTGCTTTAAGTTAATGTTAATGTTATGCACTATTTTATGTATTCTGTTTAGAAGTGAAAGCGAAAGCAGGGCTCAGTAGGCGTCTCGCCACTGAGATCCCTCCGCCTAGACTTTTTGGTTCCAATTGCTATGGTTTGAGGTTCATGTATTGAGAGGTATGAATTAGGTAAGTTCACATTAAATTGTGAAGTCAGCCTAAATTTTAGTTGTCAGTGTGCTTTTGAAATATGGTGGGATCGGCTGTATGGAAGGTGAGGCCCATTGGCAGCAAAGTAGTGACCTTGTCAGTATCCTAGTCTGTACCGGTAGTTGCGCTATATTTGTGCTTTTGTGTGTGCAAATATTACCCTTGGTCCAGCAAGGGGGAAACATACAGAAGCTTCTCATGTGTGCAGGTCACCTTTAACAGATCAGGCTGACAAACGTTCAAGATAAAAATAAGCGTTCCTGTCATCTCATTTTAAGACATGAAATGAACATAGTCTGACTTTTTTTACTTAAAAAAATGTACTGACAGACTTTGTCCATTTCTCTCTTGGTTTGGCGATGAATTACTCCTGCGCCCATCTAGCCCCACATAAATCACAAAAAGCAATCTACTAAGTGAGCTGATCTATGCACGACAGTGACTTCATTTACAAAAAAAAGGAGAAAAATATCAGATCTCTACCTGTTGTGCTCATGCAGAGGAAGCAAAAAGTTGCAGTAATTATTCCCTCTATACCAACAAGACATCCGTGGCAGGTAAGATTTGGGCCAGGAAATGCCAAGCATGCCCGTTGGAGTTTTTGCAACTGGAGAAAGTTGTTTGAGGTTGGCTTGAAGCACACCACTAATTACACCATTATGTTTTGGGGCTGGCTAAGAGAGTGAGCTAACTGAAACTGGGCAAAGAGAGAAGGGTGTGCCCAGATCAACGGATTTTCTGCATTGCATTCTGCTCCCCTGCTACAAATCTTCACAGTTCCTTCTCTATAAGCAGAGAATGGCTCTTTGCCCTGGTGGGAATTGGTGGGCTGTTGAGCTGTTGCTTTTAATGCAGTGCATCCCTCAAGACCAGGCAGAAAGGAGCTGTGCAACTCATTGGCCCGTTTGTCCACTCAAATTGCACAGCCCTCAGGTGACCTTCCTACCCTAGGAGGAAACAGGTGGCAACACAGGCTGAGTGAGAACTTGCTCTTCAGCTCCATAGGTGCCAACTCCTTGGAGCCCTGGGTGCCTGAGCACCCACAAAATTCCCCATGAAGGGGCAGGGCACCCACATATTTCAGTGCTAGGGCCATGCACGCTGCATGGCACCCGCGGCCCCAGGCACCCATGGTTGCAGGGCCAAGCTGCCACTCCAGCTCAGCCTCATATCCTTGCTCCTGAGTGTGACCCTCCAAACCAGGCCACGCACCCTCCCCAGGCAGCATCTGTCACCAGCCCTCCTTCACCCCACCCTGCCTGAGTGTCTTTGCCTGTGTGCGATGGGTCCTTGAACTTCATTAACCCCTCTTGCTTGCCTGGATGAAGGATATAAAAGGGTGGCCTACAGATATAATTAGCCCCCTCACAGGCCATTATTATTATTATTACAGTGGTACCTCGGGTTACATACGCTTCAGGTTACATACTCCGCTAACCCAGAAATAACACTTCAGGTTAAGAACTTTGCTTCAGGATAAGAACAGAAATTGTGCTCTGGCGGCGCAGCGGCAGCGGGAGGCCCCATTAGCTAAAGTGGTGCTTCAGGTTAAGAACAGTTTCAGGTTAAGAACGGACCTCCAGAACGAATTAAGTACGTAACCAGAGGTACCACTGTATTATTATTAATTTATTTATACCCCGCCCATCTGGCTGGGTTTCCCCATCCACTCTGCACCACTCCCAACAGAATATTAAAAATACAATAAAAGATCAAACATTTTTAAAAATTCCCTAAACAGGGGTGCCTTCAGATGTCTTCTAAAAGTAAGAGTTGTTTATGTCCTTGACATCTGGTGGGAGGGCGTTCCACAGGGCGGGCGCCACTACCGAGAAGGCCCTCTGCCTGGTTCCCTGTAACTTCGCTTCTCGCAGTGAGGGAACCGCCAGAAGGCCCTCAGAGCTGGACCTCAGTGTCCGAGCAGAACGATGGGGGTGGAGACGCTCCTTCAGGTCTACTGGTATACCTCACACCTAAGATAATATATGACATCAGGTGCGAGGCAGGTACAGATGAGTCTACAAATGGGTAGTTGGGAGCTCAAGGTGAGATCCCTGTCAGTTGGTTGGTGCTGGCAAAGAACCCCACTGGAATAAGCTTCTTGGTGGAGTCTGCTGTTGGACTTCCCCAGTGCAGCCAAGGCGGCTGGGGGGGGAGTGGTTTGGATTCAAAGCTCTCCCTCCAGCACTTTGAATTCAAGAAAGAAAGAAAAACGGTGTGTTTAAAAATGGAGCATTTCCCCTTCTGCAGGGGACGCCGTCTGAATTGCAACCAGATCCCTCCAGGAAGTCTAGACGCAGACCTCCCTTGCTACTCCTATCTGCTCTTCAGAGGCTCAGAGATGCATCATATAGCCGTTGTGGCTCATACCCAGCAAGGATAGCCACCTCCTCCATCATTTTGCCAAGCTGCCTTTAAGGCCCATCTAAGCTGGTGGCTGACATCATGCCGTGTGGCAGCGAAATCCCCCCCCCCTTCCTTTTCTAAATTTCTAATGTGGAAGGAAACGGCAAATTAAAAGGCAGGAGCGCAGCAGACAAAACAAGGGGAAAGATTATTCCCTAGCAGATTAGGAAAATAACTTCGCCACTGCGGGCCAAAACACTTTCAGGAATGGAAACGTTTTTCTAAGACAGCAGAAGACTGTCAAGCAGGAGGCAGAGACAAGCCTCTCTTCCACTTTCCTTGGAAGTGGTGGGATCTAAAGGGACAAAAATAACTCCTGCCCGCAGTAAGAATCTCACGGCGGTGCTCAGAATTGGGCACGAATACAGCATGCCACTGATCTGCTGAGCACAATTATTCATCACTGACTCGTGCTGTTTCTGTGGGCGATGGAAGGGAAATCTATTTTTGTCTCTCCCATAACTTCCACCTGATTGTAACTGGATACTGGGAGGATGCAGCCAGCCAAGCACAGAATCTTGTCGCTCCAACATAAAATACCATATGCTCCGGAGCATCCAGGCAACTTCAAATCCTCCTGCTGCCAACCTAGCTTGGTTTTCAAATTTCCCAGCCACGGCCGTCTTAAAGGGATCGGCCGCCCTGGCGCGATGCTCCCTCGGCGCCCCCGGTGGGCCGCCTCTCCGCCCACCTCCCTCCCGTGCTGGCCGCCCCTCGGGAGGGGGGGCGAGCGGGAGATGAGGGGCATGGCGCTGCAAGCTGGCTGCAAGCCGGAGCCCCAGCTGGAGCGCTGGGAAGGGCGCGCAAAGCCCCGCGCCGCTCCAGCGCCATGCCCCTCATCCCCCGAGGGGTGGCCAGCACAGGAGGGTGGTGGGCGAGCGGGGGATGAGGGGCATGGCGATGGAGCGGCGCGGGGCTTTGCGTGCCCTTCCCAGCGCTCCAGCTGGGGCTCCGGATTGCAGCCGGCTTGCAGCTCACCTGCCGGCGCGCGAGCACCCGCCCTCCTGCCCATGGGGGCGGGCGTGGGTTGGGGAGGGGGCGCCTGGTATGCCGGCGGGCTCGCGGGGGCGCCCCTGGGGGGCCTGGTGCCCTGGTGCACCGCGCCACCCAGCCCCTATGATGAGACGGCCCTGTTCCCAGCTAGCTTTTTCTTCATTCCACTCTCTCCTATAGGTATCTGCAGGTCTAAAACATATGCTCCTCTTTCCCAGATCATTAATGGAGATGTTACATAACACATGCACATCAAAACATGTCTCTACAGCCACATAAGCCGCTGTAAACTTCCAAGAAGAGTTTGGATTTGATATCCCGCTTTATCACTACCCGAAGGAGTCTCAAAGTGGCTCACATTCTCCTTTCCCTTCCTCCCCCACAACAAACACTCTGTGAGGTGGGTGGGGCTGAGAGACTTCAGAGAAGTGTGACTAGCCCAAGGTCACCCAGCAGCTGCATGTGGAGGAGCAGAGACGCGAACCCGGTTCACCAGATTACGAGTCCACCGCTCTTAACCACTACACCACACTGGCTCTTCAACAGTTTGGCTTCACCCCCAAAGGCGTACACTTCCATTGTCCCCCGAGACAGACAGATGCCAACATTCAACATTCACCCCAGAGTATGATGGGATGTTGGGAACCGGCCAGAATACATGTATTTATTGAGTACATGTGTCTCTGTGTTTTCATTAATGCACATGTGCTGCTGCTGCTGCTGCGTTGTAGAAGACATACGCATGTCATTAATCAGATCTCAGTTCTGGGTCAAGTTTAGTATTCACTGACGGTGGAGAGGACAATGGAAGCCTGTTGGTCATGGTGACAACACTCCACAGCTAAAGGCATCAATGCTTCTGAGTACCAGTTGCTGGAAACCACAGTGAAATATACTCGGGTTCGAGTGTGAATTTCATGCTCTTTATTCAGCTCATAGTAGTGAGGAATGCAGTTCCCCCAAAACGTTTGCTTTATATACACTATTTACACAATGGGCCCCACGTGATTGGCTAATTCCGGGATACTCCTGTATGCCAATCGGAGTGCGGATTCACTTCCACCTGGAGCTGGATTGGGTGGCTCCTGCGGACCAATCAGACTGCTGCAGTTTGGATCCTATTCAACTCAGTACATAACACACAGGGTGGGAGAGCACACCTGTGACTGACTCCTGCTTGTGGGTTTCCCACAATCATCTGGTTGGCCACTGTGGGAACAGGATGCTGGACTAGATGGGCCATTGGCCTGGTCCAGGAGGGCATATCTCATGTTATTATAATCTCTGAACTGAGATGAGGTTGCCTTCTCCTTATCTTAGACCAGCCACTTGGCTTTGCAGGAAGGCAACCCCAGCAGCAACTAAGTTTAGTAACTAAGTTTTGCAAATAAATTTAGTTACTAGTTTAGTAACTAAATACGGCATACACTTAAGAGCATACACTGATGCAATTCCCCCGCCATTCATTCTCTCTCTTTTTTCCTGCACATTTTCTCTTTCTTGGCTCTCTTCTTAGAGCATGCCTGGGCAGGGTAGAGCTGTGTTGTTTGAATCAAATCTGTTATCATAGCATGAAGATTCCCAGTACCCAGTTGGTTTTAGCAACTTGAATAATTAAAACTGCAGGCATCAAACGCATGTAGATTTCCATCATTTCTCTCCTGCAGGTCTTCACTTGCCCCCACGTTGCTTCAAACCATTCCTCTGAAAAGGTGTGAGGGCTTGCCTACATGGAATGAAAAGGTCAAAGGCTGTGATCTGTGATATACCTCAGGATAGCATCCTTTGCCTATGTCAAGCCTATTGGCAGAGTAGCTCAATTTCAGCTGGGAAGCCAACTCATGTGCAATACTGACTCTTTTCTTGAACAATGGCCAAACACTTCTTAAAATATTCAAAAGCTTTTACAGAACATACGAAAACAGGTAAAAGTAAAGGACCCCTGGTTGGTTAAATCCAGTCAAAGCTGACTATGGGGTATGACGCTCATCCATAGCTGTCAACTTTTCTCTTTTTAAAAAAAGGGAAATCCCCTTATTCTGAATAGGATTCCTCGCAAGAAAAGGGAAAAGTTGACAGCTATGCGCTCATCTCGCTTTCAGGCCAAGGGAGCCGGCATTTGTCCACGGACAGCTTTCCGGGTCATGTGGCCAGCATGACTAAGCCACTTCTGGCACAACGGAATACCATGACAGAATGCCATTTACCTTCCCACCACAGCGGTACTGATTTATCTACTTGCACTGGTGTGCTTTCAAACTGCTAGGTTGGCAGGAGCTGGGACAGAACAATGGGAGCTCACCCCGTCATGGGGATTAAAACCACCAACCATCTGATCGGCAAGCCCAAGAGGTTCAGTGGTTTAGACCACAGCGCCACCTGTGTCCCTTTTATAGAACTTATATCTAAAGAATATATGCGAAGTATTTACATACACATGCTTACCCAAGCATGGGCTTAGTTTTTCTTAGTTGTATATTACAGCTTCTTCCGTAAACATTCAAACAAATTGTGTCTTTCTCTCCTTCCAGTACTCGCACTCAGCCTTCTGAGCATTACCCATCTAGGTCATGCAGTTCCTACGAGAGGTTTCCACATTCTCCTTCCAACAGACTTCTCCTTATTGCTTCTTTGGGAGAACATCAACTTGTATGACCTCTATGAGTCTTTGAACCTGGAGACATGAGGATTAAACTCGAGACCTTCTGCATACAAAGCATGCACTCTGCTAGTGACCTATGGTCTACCCCCACACCCCGGGGGGAATTTGCCTACCTGCCACCATATCTGATGTTGCTTTAGTTCCAGGTAAAAACAATCTTGGATTTTAGTACGTTTAATCTGTGCACTTGCTTTTTTAAAAGAAAAATACACTCACATTCTATTGAAAAGTGTTCCTACACCATCACGCCTCAAAAAAATAATCCAGCGGCACATTCTAAGAAATATGCACCACACAGACCACAGAGGCAAACAAGCCAGTCACAACCAGATAACGGGAAAGATTAACTGGGACACAACTGCCAAAATTATTTAATGAGGGGAATCCTCATAATATGTTTCTATATAAAGGAATACAGAGCAGGCTTAGTGAAATACAACGATCTCAAATAAGGCCCAGGGGTTCAGTTGGACTTTTAGCATCTCTCTGTTGATGCTGAAGTTGCACAAAATGCTGCTATTTTTATTTGTTTAATTGTTGTATTTCTTTTTTAAAATATACCCATTGTGTACCTCCTTGGAGAAGGTTATATTAAATGGCGGGGCAATGATATTTTAAATACAGGCAAGGAGTACAGTCTGGAAAGATCTAGCAGGATAGAGTTAAAAACTGGGCAAACTCAAGAGTTTATTAGTTTTTCAGACTCCATTATTGCTCACCTGATGGAACATGGTGTTACTGGCTGAACCAGTTAAATAAATTAAACAGTTGATCCCCCCAGATTGGTCCCATCCATTTGCTGGGGAATTTTAGACAGCAGTGTTCATTTCTAAGCTTGATTCAAAGAAGGGAAAAATAGATCCTTAAGCCTTTGATTCTTAATGTTGTAACATACCTTCGTACAATTCGGACTTCTGTGGTGGTGCTCATCTAGTGCTTCAGGATTTTTCATGTTCATAGTGTTATTGGATTTTAAGAATTGTGTTTATTGCATTTTGTTTTCTTCTTGTTATCTGGATTTTAACTGATTGGAGCTGTTTTGCCTTTTACGCTTTGTATTTTGCTTCAAGACTTTTTACGGCTCCCAGTACGTTTCCGAGCACAATTCAAAGTGTTGGTGCTGACCTTTAAAGCCCTAAACGGTCTCAGCCCAGTATTCCTGAAGGAGCATCTACACCCCCATCGTTCAGCCCGGACACTAAGGTCCAGCTCCGAGGGCCTTCTGGTGGTTCCCTCCCTGCGAGAAGTGTGGTTACAGGGAACCAGGCAGAGGGCCTTCTCGGTAGTGGCGCCCGCCCTGTGGAACGCCCTCCCAGCAGATGTCAAGGAAATAAACAATTCTCTGACTTTTAGAAGATATCTGAAGGCAGCCCTGTTTAGGGAAGTTTTTAATGTTTGATGTTTTATTCTGTTTTTAATCTGTTGGGAGCTGCTCAGAGTGGCTGGAGAAACCCAGCCAGATGGGCAGGGTATAAATAGTAAGTTGTTGTTGTTGTTGTTGTTGTTGTTGTTGTTAAAAATAAATTTACAAATAAATGCAACTTTCCTTGGGGCAGGTGCATTCCAGTGGACACAGAATGGGATGTAACTTACTCTTTGCTGGTCAACCTCCTAGACAGTGCTGGAAAGGTTACTGCAGATGCCCCTCTGCAATTGCTGCTCTGATGATGCAGAGAGCAATAAGGAGGCATAATGGGGTCATGGTGGTGATGGATTTGGGGAGGCTGGATCCAAAGCTCTTTCCTCTCCCCTGACATTCTCTTGGAGGAAAGTATCCCAGCCTGATGCCGGTGTACTTATTTTTCCTCCCATGGAAAATAAAACCTTTAAAAAAAAAAAAAGTCTCTGAAAAGATGGGAGAAAACGATGCACGATGCTTTCCCCCACAAATATCTTTGGATTTGGAAGTTTGTTTGCCATTGTATGGCCCTCTTCTGACCCTGGTAGGATTGTTCCATCCCACAGCAAAAGCTTATTTTTAAAATAGGCTTCATAGAATTTTAGAGTCGGAAGGAACCATGAGAGTCATTCCTGCGACAAAGGAATCTCAACGAAAGCATCCTTTAATTTTAGAATCCAACTAAAGCTACAAAGGCTGGGGGTGGTTCAAAAAAAAAATAAAAATTGAGTATTCTGATGGAAATGTGTTTTTCAATCCATGTATGGAGATCAAGCACTCGTGCCTTTTGTTCCCTGCCCATGGTTTCATCACAATGTCCCCTCTCTTCCAAGAAGCAGGCTATAAAATGAAGTTGAAATCTGTTTTTCAACCACTGGTGCTTCCAGAAACCTCCTTCTGCAACAAACACACACCCTGCTGCTGCTTTCTGTTTGCATTTTCAAGAGAACAGCTCATGCAGGTTTTAACTGTCGGATGAAAAGCCTTCTCCAAAGCAAAACCATCTTTGGAAGGGATACCAAACCCTGTTGTTTGCAGGTCAGCTGTGGCAAACACTCAGACAGTAGTCTTCTCCACAGTTTGAACCGGATACATAAATAACTTCCTCTACTTCTTAAAAAGAAGGGGGGGAGACAAATATCTGTGATAAAAATAATTGGGCAAGGACAAAACACCACAAATATGTGCTTGACTTTGAATGTGAATCTATTTCAGCTGTCTTGGTGGCTCTTTCCTGTGTTTTTCACAGAAATTTGGACCATAGCTGTCAACTTTCCCTTTTTTGCGGGAAATTCCCTTATTCCAGCGCCATTTCCCACTGCAAAAAAAGGGAAAGGTGACAGCTATGATTTGGACACATATTTAGAAACAGTTTTATTGAAACAGAAGTGAGAATTTAAGAATGTAAGTCCAGCATCCTAGTCTCACAGTGGCCAGACAGATGCCTGTATGAAGAAGAAGAAGAGGAGGAGGAGGAGGAGGAGGAATTTGGATTTGATATCCCGCTTTATCACTACCCGAAGGAGTCTCAAAGCAGCTAACATTCTCCTTTCCCTTCCTCCCCACCAACAAACACTCTGTGAGGTGAGTGGGGCTGAGAGACTTCAAAGAAGTGTGACTAGCCCAAGGTCACCCAGCAGCTTCATGTGGAGGAGCAGAGACACGAACCCGGTTCACCAGATTACGAGTCGACTGCTTTTAACCACTACACAACACAGGCAAACCCCCTATTGTCTTCTAGGAAGTCTTCAGTGGAAGTTCTCACCCCCCAAATGACAGAAAGTTTTGGGGAAGGGTCATAGTTCACAGGTAGAGCACATGGTTTGCATAAAGTCATGGGTGGAAGGATCCGTCCACCGAAGAACCCATCTTTAAAACCCTGGAGAACCACTGTGAAGACGATACTGAGACAGATGGTCCAATAGTTTGACTTTGCACATGTCTGTCCCCTGTTACACATTTCTTCTGTTCCTGCCCTCTCCCTTTCTCCTCGCTTTCAGCATTTAGATCAGGTATGGAGAACTTGCAGCTCTGCAGATGTTGTTGGGCTGCAACTCCCATTATCTAGCCAGGGTGGCTATAGGACTGATGGTAGTTGGAGATCAACAGCATATAAAGGGTCTTGGTGTCCCTACCTCTGGTTTTGATGGTAAGCTTCTTGGAGCAAGTATCTGTCTTTGGTGCTTCAGTGCTCTCCTTTAGCAGGACTATACCTTACGTTTCTGAACCCCAAATTTCACATTTTGAACTTTATTGCAAAATTAAAATTTCAGGTGCCAAGATGCAGAAGTTTTGTCACTGAAATGTCTGCACTCAGTGATGAAAATGTTAAATTATTGCTGGGTTATGAGTTTCCTGCATGCAAAACCTGTAATTTGTACTTGGCATTTGGAAAATGTAACTGAACTTTATTAAAGTCTTCATCTTAAAAGTCTTTGTCAATTGAAATCTTGCGGTCCGGATCTCTTTTGCCTTCAGCAAATATCCGAGGGAGCGTAGCTCACAGCAGGAACCCTCATGTGTATAACGATTACCACAAGCTAAAATTCACACATTAACACTGGAAAGTGTTTAAAGGGAAGGTAACACAAACCAAACAGTGGAACGAGATCGGGGGCAACCTGTGGGAGCAGCACTTACATGAAAAGTATGCATGTGTGTGGAAATAATTTGTTAAAAGACGAGTGGGTGGGATTGAGTGCACGTTTGCTTAAGGAAACAACAGGGCTTGATGAGGAAAAATTCTTGATGAGATCCATTGGCTGGATGCTGCTGCTGTTGTTAAGCAGATTTAAGTGAGATGCACCTCCAGATTTCATGAGTACTTCCCATGCCATGCGGAGCAAAATGGGCTGTGTACATGAGCTGCAGTGAATTAAAATAGCAAAACACCCTTCACTATGAAGACATCTAGACCTTATATTTAAAGCTCTATTATACCAGTTTAAGAGTCATGGCTTTAAATGTGTTGGGTAAAGAAGCCTGTGTCTGTCATGCCCGAACGCAAATCTGCCATAGGTGTTGCAATTCCGCTCTGCCAGCAAGCACCTTTGCCAATACAGTGGTACCTTGGTTCTCGAACTTATTCCATTCCGGGAGTCCGTACTACTCCCAAAACCATTCAGAAACCACCGGGTGCTTCCTGCACTCAATCAGAAGCCGTGTCAGATGTTCGGCTTCCGAAAAACATTTGCAAACCGGAACACTCACTTCCGGGTTTGCGGCATTCGGGAGCTGATTTGTTCAGCAACTAAGCCATTCAAGAACCAAGGTATGACTGTAGTCAGCTTCCCCCATGAGCTTCAAGCCATGGCAAAACAGGGCATTCATTTAGGTACAAATAACTGCATGGAAGGAGCTAATCGGCAGGGAGGAGAGGGTCATGCCCACCGGCCACAACTCTGGCCTCCGCCTGTTAAAATCTACTGTTGGCACAGGTACATCTTAGCAGCCATTGAACAATGAGCCCTATCTCTCCATGTACAGATGACCTTTGGCTTCATTTCTCATTGGAGTGCTACTGCAGCATTCATCCTCCAACCTGGGATCTTCCTCGTGTTTTTGGACTGCAACTCACATCAGCCCCTGGCTGAGGTTGATGGTAGTTGTAGTCCAAACCACTGGGAAGTGCCTCAGGTTGGGGAAAGCTGTGCTGGACTGTAGTGGAATTCTGGGAGCATACACACACACACACACACACACACACACACACACACTATGTACAATTAATTGTTGGGAGCACCTTAATTATAAGAAGTAAAGAAACACCTAAGGCAATTAGGGTTGGGGGATAGATGTTCCGTGCACATCTTGGGATTTCAACACCATGCCTATGAAATTAGAGATGGAGCCCAATGTATATTTATAGAGAGAAATTAGTCTCCACAGGGGGCCTCTTTTCATTGAATAGGCGACCCCCTATTGGGAAGATTTTTGTTCTCCCTCTAGTAGCTGCACAGCCAATTATGGTTTGGTGCTTTGGAAGAGGAGAACACTGATTGCATTCCTCTGCACATCTTAATCTGCTAAAGCTCCCCATTAACCTCGTTGGACACAGATCTGTCAAACTTTTAGCATGCTTCCCCAGTCAAGATTCTGGGTCTACAAACTTTCAGGAGCCATCCACCTTTGCATGGCCACAGCAGTGGCTGAAATGGAAGCACAGAATACCTCGTGCCTTGCATTTCTTATTTTTATCTGCAGGGGCAACTGGTTTGGATTTCTCTTTCTTTATAAAATACCCCTATCCCGTATTGCCTGCAAAGCTCACTTTAGATTTCTGCCTCTGGAACAAGCAGTGTATGGCTGTTTTGGACAACAGTAATGTGAGATGCCCACACACTTATCTCTGTTTGATGTTTAGACTAAGAGTAAGGGCAGGGGAGAAGAGTTATTATTGCTAATTTAAGAAAAAAATGCATTATCTGGATCAATATGCAATATGGACTTGTGTCTACAAAGGATTAAGACAGGCGACATTTTTGGAGAGCTGAAAATGGTTTCAGAAAGGACTAGTGTCTGATGTTGTAGGCTACTCACACTTTTTTTTTTTGAAACAGTCCAAAAGGCTGCACAACCTGTTTGCTGGAGGTGAATGTGCATTGAGTGCAGTGACCCCTCTTTCAAACTGCCTTTCGAGAAAGAGGAAACAGTTGTCTGCCTCATGCCTAACTTACATAGCTAACTGATGACTTCCTGACTAGCTGTAGTAATGGACCAGCTGGTTCGTACTGTTGCACGTAACCCTGTCTCTGAGAAGTAAGCTGCTCTGGGGGTTCAGTTTCCTTCGAATGAAGGTCAGTCCCATTTTCCATAGTGGTTTTTTATTTCTCCTCCTTGCTAAACCCTAACCTCTCTCTCTCTCTCTTATATGCTAACAATCAGTGCTTTTTTCTGGGGGTACACCCCTCTTTTTGTTATTAAAAAGTGTGGTACTTACTGTAGTAACTTCATGGTGAGTACCAGCACCTATTTTTCGTGGGGGCGGGGAGCACTGCTAGCAATAATACAATAATCTCTAATTCATTCGGTTGCTCATAGTTCAAATCCTGCTCGCGAATTCACCATACTATAATATTTCTTTAAATAGACCAAAAAAGGTTTCCGTTCATCTACATAACAATCATCATTAGGTTTTCTTAATTTAGCTGTTAGTAATAATTTATTATGAAGTTGAGGCTCCAGTACTTTGGCCACCTCATGAGAAGAGAAGACTCCCTGGAAAAGACTGTGGTGTTGGGAAAGATGGAGGGCACAAGGAGAAGGGGATGACAGAGGATGAGATGGTTGGACAGTGTTCTCTAAGTGAATGGCATGAGTTTAGCAAAACTGCGGGAGGCAGTGGAGGATAGGGGTGCCTGGCATGCTCTGGTCCATGGGGTCACGAAGAGTCGGACACGACTGAACGACTGAACAACAACAACAACAACAACAACAACAACAACAACAATTTATTTATTTATTTATTTTTTAGTGAGTGGCAATCTGCACATGTGGAAGACCTATTGCGATGAAAACAGCAAGGTTAGAAATTGCAGCCCCACAAAGACAAGTTTTTACCAGCTACCATTGCCTCCCTGCCATAAATCAGAACATAAGAAGCTTCCTTCTACTCTAACTAGGCAGTATTGTCTACAGTGACTGCCAGCAGATTCCTGGGGTTTTAGGCATTCACAGCCCAGCCTGGGAGATATTGGAGAATGACCCTGAGACCTTCTGCATGGCTAGAGGTTGGACTGATAGGAATTGTATTCCAAAATGTAGGGCATTGGATTGGCAAAGTCTTGAGTAGAGAACTCCTAGGCTAGACAGACTGTTGGCTGGTGGTGTGAGGCAGCTCCTTGTGGTTCTTGGCAAGGAGGACCAAATGCCAGAACTTTCCTTCTCCTCTTTCTCTGCCTTTCCATTTCCATAAAATTATACTAATGGGCTTTGTGCTCAGTTTGTTTTCTGGCTCGCAGACAGCCAGATCCACCAAACAGACTCTGTGCCAGGTTTGTGTTTCCCAGAAGAGGAGAAACTGTGCCATGGAGAAGAAAGAAAGATGAGCATCCAAACTTCTTTGGCATCCTGGGGAGCAGTGGGGGCAACTGCAGCATAGTCCTCCCAAAGGAGAATGTCAAGCGTTTGTTTTTTTTATTTAAAAAAATGACTCCCCAAATCTCAAAGCCACTTCCTGTTCCATGCATATTTTATATTTCTATTTAAATTCAGAATAGCGCTGCAAACATTTCAGTCAAGCTACCATTCACTGGCCAGTCGGGTCTCTGCAGTACTCAGCCAATCCTCATCCAAAAGAAAAGATGGCTATGGCAAAGAGGTGTCTCTAAGTACAGTGGTACCTCGGGTTAGACACTTCAGGTTACAGACTCCGCTAACCCAGAAATAGTACCTCGGGTTAAGAACTTTGCTTCAGGATGAGAACAGAAATCGTGCGGTGGCAGCGGGAGGCCCCATTAGCTAAAGTGGTACCTCAGGTTAAGAACAGTTTCAGGTTAAGAACGGACCTCCAGAACGAATTAAGTTCTTAACCAGAGGTACCACTGTAATGCCTTCAATAGAATACTGACTCCATCTACCCTTTACATCTACATACCATTTTAAACAGTTGTGGCTTCTCCAGAAGACTCCTGGGAGCTCTAGTTTGTCAAGGATCCTGGGACTTGTTAGGAGACTCATATTTTCCCCCCCCCTCACAGAGCTACAGTTCACACAGTGCCCTAGGAAGAGGGGTTGATTGTTAAACTCTGAGAACCAGTGGCGTAGCATGGAAGGGGCCACAGGGGCAGTTGTCCCAGACACAAAATGGTTAGGGGCACAAAATTTCAACACCCAGTACTGCCTCAAAACAGCTGCGCACTTCCGGTGCTGGGCTCTGTTGAAAACGACTTCTCCATGCAAACCAGGAAGTGAACTCTCCAGACAATGGAACCAGGGCTGTCTTAAGCATATGCGGTCCTGGGGTGCCAAGATCCACCCGGTGTGCCCAACACCCCCCCCCCACGGTTGCACAGTCCCAGGCGCGCAGGAGGGAGGAGCTGGCCAGCCGCCTCAGCTGGCTCAGTCACCCCCAAATTCACAGCGCAGAGCTGCCCGCAGCAGAAGAGCCTGCCGCGGTGCTCCGAACAATCGGCGGGCTCTTCCCTGGACTCAACTCTCGGGCCCGGGCTCTCGGCCTGGCGCCCCTGAGAGCCCGGAACCTTGGTGCCCCATACCCCTAGTGCCTATGGGTAAGGTGGCCCTGAATGGAATGACTCTTCTTTTCTTACCTCTGTGACTGCGATCTCCTGGGTTGCGTGGACGCCATTAGGCAATTGAATGTGCATGGGTACTCTGTCTCCATTTCCCACCCACTGCTCCGCACGGCCCCAGGGGCTGGCAAGCCATGCTATGCCACTGCTGAGAACTATAGCTCTGGAAGGGGATTTAGTGGTCTCTCCCAACAACTCGTCACCCTTAACAAATGACACTTCCCAGGATTCTTTGAGGGAAGCCACAACTTGCACGTCCTCTTCCTCATGCTCCTCCCTCCCCCACCAGTCAAATCGTCTATATGACATAACTGTGTGAAGCGCATTCTGATAGCCCGTGGTTCTTGATTTCTCCACCTCTGTCCTCCCACCTCTCTTATTCTGCCTTTTGTTTGGCCTTCATTCCCCTGCATCTAAATAAGAGATTATCAAGTACGCTCCTGGCTTTCAAGCAGTCTAAGCTACAGGAAATTGTCTGAGTCATCTCCCTGGGAGAATATTTGAGCTGTGCATCATGGCTTTTTTTTCATGAGCGGGCTGGTACAGTTATGCAATGTAAAGGCTTCCAGAGCAACTGGGACTTCGGTTCGATCTAAAATCCTGCAGGTTTTTATGACTATGGCGCACAATGATAAAACCTACATGTACAAAACAGAGAGAGAGAGAGAGAGAGAGAGAGAGAGAGAGAGAGAGAGAGAGAGAGAGAGAGATGGGGGAACAGCTGATTGAAAAGGCAAGTCTGAAGGGCAGCTGCAACTGCAGGTACATTTTGTGCCAGGCAAAATGACGGGGGGGAGGGAGGGAGGGAAGATGCAAAAGGCTTGGTGGGGAAATGTGGGCTCTGGAAATATTTATGGCTCTGTGGAGCATGATTGCTATCCTGCTTTTTGAAAGACATACAGTGCAAACATGATGCTTAGGGTCGTACTATTCAGAGTAGCCACCTTTAGTAAAACTAAATTTCTCATAGAATCATAGAGATGTAGAGGTGGAAGGGAACTCGGGGGTGATCTATTCCAACCCCCTGCAATAAAGGAGGTCTTCTAAAAAACCTCCAGTGATGGAGAGAATTCACTACCTCTTATGAGAGTCCAGTCCACTGTTGAACAGCTCTTACCATCAGAAAGTTCTTCCTGATGTTTGGTCGGAATCTCCTTTCTTGTAAATCGAATCCATTGGTTTGGGTCCTACGCTCCGGAGGAGGCTTGCCCCACTCTGTCAAATCTGACCCACAAGGTCTGGGAAACATCTATCCCATAGAACCAAAATGGTCCCCCACCCCTGCTATAGACCATGTTGGCCGGGGCTGATGGGAGTTGGAGTCCAGAAGGCACCACATTGTATATCCCTGCTCTAGTTGATTAAGGCTAGGTTGTCCAGTCAGGGGTTACCTTGGCAAATTGGCAGGTTGTGGGCCCCTCCCTTGCCAGTTACTCACTCACTCACTCACTTCCCCATCTATGAGCCTAGGGTTTGGGTTACTGGTCAGATCTGGAAAGCTTTCTGCCACAAGAAGAAGAAGATTTTGCATTTGATATCCCACTTTATCACCACCCTAAGGAATCTCAAAGCGGCTCACAATCTCCTTTCCCTTCCTCCCCCACAACAAACATTCTGTGAGGTGAGTGAGGCTGAGAGACTTCAGAGAAGTGTGACTAGCCCAAGCTGCATGTGGAGGAGCGGGAAGCGAATCCGGTTCACCAGATTACGAGTCCACCGCTCTTGACCGCTACACCACACTGGCTCACAGAGTGATGCTATGTCAGCTAGCCAGGGGTGTTGTGGGAAATTCAAAATGGTGGGCAGTGTCACAGCTAATGCTAAATAAGCCCAAAGCTAGAGGTCGTAATGAGCCAAATATTGTCTTTGGTCATGCTTGGGCCTCCATAAATGCCCGAAGATGCCAGATGTTGCCATCATCAGCCCTACATCCAGAGTAGTGTTGAAATTTCTGGGGAACCCCCACCCCCCAGCCTGCACATGTAAGGTGCACCATGTCAGCAACAGGCACCACTTAATACATGCATCCCCGCTCTCGCTTTCTAGAAGATGCCACTGCCCATAAAGTGATAACATACATGGGACCTCCGATCTCCGAGAGGCATAGAGAAATGGATGCATTCACTATGGTGGTTTAACATTTTCACCAGCTAGCTCCAGCAATGCAGAGCATGCGGATCTGCTCTGAGACATGACTTGCAAATCCTTGCCCTCAACACAAACAGCGAAGGGCCCATTTGACAAATCCCCTGACATCCACCCTAGCATGGGTGGGGTTGCTTGTTTTGAAAGCTTCCTGCTCTGTCACGTTGGTGAGAAAGCACTGAACAACCACAGAGACTAGAGCTTGCCGATCAGAAAAGTTGACGGTTTGAATCCCTGCAATGGGGTGAGCTCCCGTTGCTCGGTCCCAGCTCCTGCTAACCTAGCAGTTCAAAAGCATGTCAAAGTGCAAGTAGATAAATAGGTACCGCTCTGGTGGGAAGGTAAACGGCGTTTCCGTGCGCTGCTCTGGTTCGCCAGAAGCGGCTTAATCATGCTGGACACATGACCCGGAAGCTGTATGCTGTCTCCCTCGGCCAGTAAAGCGAGATGAGCTCTGCAACCCCAGAGTCGTCCACGACTGGACCTAATGGTCAGGGGTCCCTTTACCTTGACCTGCCATCGATTACATAACTCTGCATTTTATATTGCTCCAAGCACTGAGACCTACAAATACACACCATATCCTTTCCTGTTTCTTTGTTTCTTTCTTTGTTTGTTTGTTTCCCCCCTTTCCTCTCCTATAGGATCAATCAGTGGTCTAATTTGATCCCTCTCGCCAGACATACGAATGACTTGCTGGCCATTGTTCATTCGGTGCGTTATATATTCTGCATAGGAAAATGACAACTTGCTCATTATTTAAACCACGGCCGGAAAGGGGGGAGGGGCGGAGAGGCACATCAAGTAACTTGCTCACTTCCAAATCAGGTCAATTTCCTTTCTCGCTGTGAGACGCCACTTAAGAATGTGAGCAGTTCAGCCGTATATCCTCATTATCCCCTCCAGTATATTGTGACTGTGTATTTTTATTTTTATTTTTTTGCCGTAGCACACAGGGAGGGGCGAAAACGGTTCAGTGCGAAAGCGAATAGGGAGAGATGAGGCCGGAAAGAGAGAAACCAATACTAAATAGGACACAAATTAGCAAAAGAATAACAAAAATCAATCTGCCCAATTAAACCTAAGTACACTACTGCGACTATGGTGACTCGGGGCTCATCGGCACTAAGGCCTATGTTGGATTTATACTAGTTTAAAACCCTGCTCAGCGGTGGAAGACGACTGGGGGGGGGGAATTTAAAGACTATTTGAAGAAATATTGCAATATACACTAGTTTATTTCCCTTAGAAAAGCTAGTATAGGTTGCAAGTGTGAAAATTTGAATCTGAATGTAAGAATGGCAAATGTAAAATAATTAAAAGAATAGTGGATAATGAATTGATTAAATTAGCAAAAAGGATAATAGCTAATGTGGAATAAATTGCTAAAGGTGTTTTATAATGAAATTTGGGAGGAAGTGTTCGATGGAAGTCACCTCAAGATTCTATAGAAACTAGATGAAGTTAAGAAGTATTTTTGTTTTTTGTTTTTTTGTTGATGTTGTTTCTTCTCTTAGTTATTTGTATTGCTGTATTGTCGTATTGTTCATATTGTTGTATTCGTAGCATTATTTCTTTCAAAATGAATAAAAATCATTTCCAAAAATAAAAATAAAAATAAAACCCTGCTCAGGCGCCCTAACCTGCCCCAACTCCATCACCATTTTCATAGGCCTCCATTATGCTTGGGCTTAGCTTCTGCAGGGGAACCTTATCTACTTGTGTTGGCCTCCCAGGCAGTTTAGAACCATGACCTCTCTCTGGTCTAAGTGGAAGAGAAACACTACACAAGCCTTCACCAACCTTGATGTCCTCTCAGTATTTTGGTCTGCAATTTCTAGCAGCCCTAGCCAGCATCTGCAAGCGGGCGCTGATGGGAGCTGCAGTCCAGAACATCTGGAAGGCACCAGTTTGGCAAAAAGTATCTTCTACAGAAACTACAGGTGCAGATGCTTACCCTCTAGCTCATGGAAGAGTATATATATATATATATATATAGAGAGAGAGAGAGAGAGAGAGAGAGAGAGAGAGAGAGAGGAGGAATATTCAAGAGAGAAATCTCAGAATCCTCACCAAACTACAGTTCCCAGAATTCTTTTGAAATAGCCATGGCACTTAGACCACAGCTGCACACACGCCTTGTATTAAAGAAACAGTCTCCAGTGTACCCTGCAGAGAGGGAGATGTTATTATTGCAGCAGCTTAAGTCTGTGGTGGAGCCACGCTCCTTTGGGTTTAAATTCTACCTCACCGCAGAAGCTCAGTGAGTGGCCTTATGCGAATATTTGTCACTCTGCCTAACTTCCACCACGGGCATTAAAGAACATAAGATCAAGCTGTTGGCCCATCTAGTCCGACATCCGTTCTCAAGGTAGCCAACCAGGTGCCTGTGAGAAACCAGGAGCCAGGATCCAAGCACAAGAGCACTCTCTCCTCCTGAAACTTCCAGCAACAAATGTCCATAAGCATTGCCTGCTCTGACTGTGGAGACACAGCTATTGTTGGTTGCTCATCCTCCATGAATTTGACCTTTCCTGAAGCTACCCAGGTTGGTGGCCATCGCTGTCTCCTGTGGGAGTGAGTTTCATTAGTTTATGTACTGTGTGGAGAAGTCCTTCCTTTCATATATCTTCCAGCCTTCAGGCATTTCAGCCTGCCAAAGTTTCCAAGTTCCAACATTGCCGAGAGGACAGAAGTGGATGATCCCAACATCAGCCTGAGCTGCTTAGAGGGGTAGAGGACTCGGATCATGCCAATGTTGGCAGCTGAATTCATGCCTCTTTATCCAGGCCTTAATTGGGAGACAGTGATGATATTCAGAAGTTTTTATTGCCTGGTGAGGTTGTAGAGGGTTCTTAATTCTAAGACCCTTGGGTATAATGTCCAGGTTTTTGCATTTACTTAGAAAGAAGATGTCTGTACAGACAGGCATCTTCTTTTATTGCCTGGGTTCCCCCTCCCCCCCCAAAAAAAAATCTTCATTGCTGTTTTGCATTTTCAATGTGGAATTTTATAGCATTCTCTACTATTTTATTCTTCTTCTGCGATGCTTAATATATGGCGCATCTCTTGCCCTGGGACGTTTGGGCGAAGGGCAGACTAATAAATGAAGCAAAATAAATAAGATGTGAAACAGACATCCTCTATCTTTGCTTCACTGCATGCTGATGCCAGACGTACTGCAAGACAACTTAAGCCTTGAGGCTGCCCACAGATTAGTTATAAAGCCCATTTATGCCCATGGAAGTCGCAAAAGTGGGCACACTTGCTTCCTCAATATTGACTGATTTGTAAATTATCTGAATGCGTCTTGCTGTCACCCCTGAGGAAAAAGAGCTTGACTTGAAATGTCTTAGGGTGAGTACACACTATACATTTAAAGTGCATGTAAATGACATGACTTTCCGTAAAGAATCCTAGGATCCGTAGCTTGTTAAGGCTGCTGGGAATTGTGGCCCCCAAAGAATCCCTGGATTTGGAGGAAGTCATGTAGGGTTTTTTTAAAAAAAATGAATTAGATACAATTCTCAGCACCTTTGGGTTTTTATTTTGAGAGCTCAGCACAACACATCTACACATCTCCCATTTCCTCCTTCAGTCCCATCTTCCTTTGTTTTTAAGTGAAATCACAGATCCTCCTGCAAACTAATAGGATGCTAGAGAGCCAGTGTGGTGTAGTGGTTAAGAGCGGCAGACTCGTAATCTGGGGAACTGGGTTCGCATCTCCGCTCCTCCACATGCACCTTGGGCTAGTCACACTTCTTTGAAGTCTCTCAGCCCCACTCACCTCACAGAGTGTTTGTGGTGGGAGAGGAAGGGAAAGGAGAATGTTAGCTGCTTTGAGACTACTTCGGGTAGTGATAAAGCGGGATATCAAATCCAAACTCCTCTTCTTCTTCTTCTTCAATCCTAATGATGACCAATTACAACTAATTCCAGAATTACAGGAACTTTACTTTCTCCACTATTGCTTTGCCCATATTTACAAATTCACCCGGATTGATGCACATGTTCAGTCAAGACCAGTGCTAGAAAGAGACATTCCCTGCATAGTGAAGCTCCTTCCTCTTTCTCAGCCACCTGGGAAAGAACATCCACTATCTACCCCTGATGAAACTGCAGAATTGGATGATGCAGCAGCCAGCTCATATGCTTTCGAGAAAAAATGCCTTCCAATCTCTCTGGTTGCTAAGGGAGTTTCAGCTGTGGGGGGACACCCCTGCAGGAAAATCTGCTGTTTCCATTTATTCCCTTCATTAGAATTTAATTTATCTGCAGAAGAAAATATAAGCAGCAGGTGCAGCATTTTATAAATAAGTCCGTGTCCAATATATTTCAAGTGGCTTGCTGTTTTGGTGGCAAGTATGTTGTGCTTATTGCAGGTGTGCTGTTGTGCTTATTAATTTCTCTTGGGGGGCAAGAGTGAAAGGTGTACAGTATTTTTCTTCTGTAATGGATGGAGTCAGGAAGCCAAGGAGCACAGGAGACAGAGGAGAAGATGCAGATATGGCAGGGTTGCCATACATCTGGCATTTCCCAAACATAGTCGGGATTCTGCCATCTGAAACAGTGTCTGGGCTGAAACTGCTGAAATGTCTGGGACATTATGGCAGCCCATGTCAGAAGTATAGCTCAATAGCATTCTGGGGAGCATAAAGCTCAACAACTTTGCCATTATACAACAACTTTGACCACAGCCATTATAGCTGTGCATGGGGGCACGGGGAGGATTAAATTCCCCTTGCCCTGTCCCCATTGATGGATTCTCCATAGGGAGTTCCCCCAACCCCGTGCACATATGGGACACTGGCTTATACTCACCCAGACCACTGTGTAATCTATATTGACCAGCAATGGCTCTCTGGTTTCAGACAGGGGTATTTCTCAGCCCTTTCTAGAAGAAGAAGAAGAAGAAGAAGAAGAAGAAGAAGAAGAAGAAGAAGAAGAGGAGGAGGAGGAGGAGGAGGAGGAGGAGGAGTTTGGATTTGATATCCCACTTTTCACTACCCGAAGGAGTCTCAAAGCGGCTAACATTCTCCTTTTCCCTTCCTCCCCCACAACAAACACTCTGTGAGGTGAGTGGGGCTGAGAGACTTCAAAGAAGTGTGACTAGCCCAAGGTCACCCAGCAGCTGCATGTGGAGGAGCGGAGACGCGAACCCAGTTCCCCAGATTATGAGTCTGCCGCTCTTAACCACTACACCACACTGGCTCTCACTGACACACAGGGGAACAAGCCTAAGACCTTTTGCATGCAAAATGTTCTCCGCCACCAAGCTATTGTTCTCTCTTGGCAAATGCAGGTCTGGGAAGGCAACATTGCCAGAGTAACATGTAGTTCTTCCGGCCCAAGGGCCCACTGACTTCAGCACTTCACGGATCCAGTGTTCCTCCTTCTGTACAGGAAACTGGGGTGATGAAACAATCCCTCCTGCAGGCGAAAAATAGAACTGGATGACTGTAGCGAAGTCTGCTTTCCCTCTGGCCTCTTGGCTGTCACCCTGTTTGAATTCCTTCCTTGGGAGAGGCTTACCTGATTCTGAACCTTTGAATGATCTAGCTTTTTGCAGTGGCTTTTTTCCCCAGTTCACATCCCTCCTCTGCTGGAGGAGGGGCTTCCTCCACCCTCCAAGCTGTAACATCTCCAATTACTCGCCAGGTGGACCGGTGAGATATCATGCGAATCTCCACACCTCTGCTCCAGTGCCACAGGGCAGGGCGTGGAGAAGCTCAGCGCAAAGGCACTGAGCCAGGAGTACTGGCAGTAGATGTTATAATCGAGATGGGGAGGATTTGCTGCAGGGAAGATTATACGTCTGTGTAATCCTCATGTGATACATTTCTTGCCACAAAGGACAAGCATCACATTACATTTGAAGTGTAGTTAAGATACATAGCTTCCCCCTCAAAAAAACAACAACAAATCATGGGAACTGTTGTTTGTTAAGGGCCTGCTGGGAATTGTAGCTCTGAGGGGTAAACTACAGTTCCCAAGATTTTGGGGGGGGGGCTATGTGCCTTAAATATGCTTTAAATGTGTGGTGTAGATGTGACCAAGAATAGTTCCCTCCAATGAGGTATCATTGCTTCAAGCAGATGTCTGGGTTCAGAAGAGTTACACCACCAACTCGACCATAAAGCATAATGAGTCAGTCACTGGTGAGGTGCTAAAGGACAAAATTGGTGCTAATTTTCTTTTTAAAAAGAGGTGCCAGAATTCATCATGAATGCCCTTCTTGTTCTGTTATAATGGCGCCCACCTGAGAGGTGCCGGAACCGAGTTCTGGTGAGTTCCAGCTGGGGGAAAAAGCCCTGGACCCATCTGTTGTTGCTTCGCAGCCTGTCCTGGACCCACTAAATTAGCCTGCTTCCCTCACATGTGGTGGAGGACTATGTAAGAAGCGGCAGTAAGATTCAACGTCTGGTCCAACTGGCTTTCGTGCGCCATCTTGTCATTTACCTCAGGCGGCAAAATGTTTGGGGTCGGGCTCTGTTGGGTTGCCAGCTTAGCTCTATCAGTTGAGCCAATATGGCAAGTCCTCCCTAGAGCTCTCTCATTCTCTGCTGCAGTACTGGTTTTCAGTTGGTGGGCCGAACCTTCCAAATGGGCCGCACCCAGATCCAAGGTGGGCTGCACTCAAGGCACAACATCCTCTGCAATTGGCCAGCAACAAAGAGCCTCTAGATTGCCCAGGTCTGTCGTCCATACAGTGAGCTATCATCTTCATCTGCCTGCCGAACTTCATTCTTCGGCTTCTGCCCGTGACAGAAGACTACCTCAACTAGGAGGTAGGGTTTGAAATTCAGGTGTGGCCACTCAAAGCCCTAGGCTGATCCTGCTGATATGGAAGCAAAAACATCGTTGCAAAGCGCCACTGTGAAAACCTTCCAGAATTTGTTTCAGGGGAGAGTGAACATGTGGCCACAAATTTTTCCTCTTGGAAAAAGCAACAAAGAACAAAATTTCTGGCAGAGACAGTTCACTAATCATCACGTATGAGCAGCAACATTATAAAAGGAATCGCCTGGAAGGAGGAAGTTGGGCTCTGAACTTCATAACCTCACAGGAAGATAATGCCCCCCTCCTCCTTCCAGGAACTTTGCCATAGATTTTGTCACAGTCTATGTGTAAGCGCTTGGTGGAGGGAAAGGATCTGAGCTTTTTATATATCTGATCGCTGAGAAAATGGAAGAGCAGAACCTTCTGTTTATATTTCCAGAACTTCTCCCAGACACACGTCTGTTTTCCTTTGATTTGGCCTGGATCATGTCACGCACTGGGGCGTACTATCCCAGTGGCGATGGGCAGATGATTCCATTTGTGCCTGAAAGAATGGGAGGAAATAGCCCTTCTATATTTTGTGCTTTCAGCTGGAGCATCGTTTTCTGACCCCGAATCTTCAATGCTGTTGTTAAAGGCAGCCATGCTGTCTGGGGTGTTCCTGCCCCCCCCATGCAATTGGCAGCTTTTCCCACTGCGTAGCAGCAATAGCAAATGTGTACCCTGATCCCAGGTCAGTTTGCTAAGAATTCAGTCTTATGTGCTGTGACTGTGCTGTGGGCTGAAGATTGTCAGGAGCCAAGAAATGGAGTCAGAATCAGAGAATAAGCCATGAATAGCAAGGGGGGAGAAATTCAATTTGGTTCTGGTTCAAAAGTAAACCTACCTGATTATCACTTTCCAAAACAATAAGAGGTGAAAAATAAACACTGCTCAAAATTTGCATTTCTCTGAATTTTGTAATACAATTCTTTGGCCAGGTAATGTGCACAGAAATGTACATATTAGGGCGAAGTGCCCATAACAAATGCACATATAAGTGACAATAATATGCATTATGTTAAGGAAAGTTGCTTTGAATACAAAAATGTGCAAGTAATACCCCTCCCCACTCCCTCACTATATTTAAGGATCTGGTGACTTCTGTTTCAGTGTATCTGAAGAAGTGTGCATGCACACGAAAGCTCATACCAAGAACAAACTCAGTTGGTCTCTAAGGTGCTACTGGAAAGAATTTTCTATTTTGTTTCAAGTAAGGAGAAATTTGCAGTAAAATGCTGGTGAATTTTCACAAGGACTTTTTAAAGCGGGGGAGGCTATAACAAACTGGTGTGGAAATGTGAGGAACTGAACTTAAGATTAGAAAAATTAGAAAGGGGGAGAATTCAATGTAGTCAGAGTCACCCACCCTTAACTGTTACTCAGGGCAACAGAACAGCCAGGTTCAGAAGGGAAACTAGAGAGCAAGACCAGAGAACATGCCAGGAGTCAGGGCTGAGGAGCAAGCCCAGAATTGCAATGTACGCTTCAGCTCAGCAAGACTTCGTTGCTCAAGCAAAGCTCCCCTGGAAAAGGAAGTTCACCTAAACTCTTTCCTGTCCCAAGGGGTGCCAATGAGTGGGTGGAGCCTGAGTGGGTGGAGTCAGGACAGATCTGGAAGACTCTGCCCTGATAGATGCAGTTACACACCTCACCACATGGAGCCCCCAAAGGGTTACAAAAGGCAAGGAGAACCAGAAAAACAGAGGGGCCCCCTTCCAACTCTAGAATTCTATGATTCTATACCTCAGGAGCCTGCACATCTCACAATTATGTATCCTGCCATGGGTCCACTTGCTTGATGAATGGAAGGTTGAAAATGAAAGAAATACTAACAGAAAGAAGCAAGAGGAACAGGAACAGGTGGACACTTGATGCTGGAAAAAAACAGATGTGTATCCCCACATTTGAAAGAGGATATGGATTTGCATAAAATTTGCAAAGGCTGATGTACAGGTGCAAATATATATTTTGAAACTTGCTACAGTTTAAATGGAAATTCAACACATCTTGCCACCGTTGGGAGGACCATGACCTAGTGCCAAGTGTTACCTGCTCAGGAGAAAGCTGTGGGTAGGTATATCCACGGTTCCTGCTTGCCCAGGAGGTTCCCAAATGACTACCGGACAGGCAGATGGTGGCAAGCTGCAGTGTAGTAAGAAGTCATAATTCCAGTTGTGGGGCCGCACCCCGTGGTGGACAGGTTCCCCCCAAAAAAATTCCCCACCCAGGGAGCTGCTCAAACCAAGCAACCTCTGAAGCAAACAATTCACTTCGAAAGACCAAATTCTATTTGATCATTTGGGGGGAAAATACTGGTAACAGATTCCCTGCAGCTCATATGAGCAGCTCATTCCAGAGGCTAAGTTAATCAAAAGAATGCCCAGGCAACCAAATCTCGGTGTTTGTGTGTGTTTGTAAGCCATACAAGTGAATAAACAAAGCAATGAACACCATTAGCCTAAGGCCTGACTGGAATGGCTCACTGCCATCAATTCTTTTTTAAGGTGGCTTCCACTTCCTGTTGGAACCTCTCCCACTTTGTTACAGTGCCAATCCATTTGGTTGCTTATATTAATTAAGGCGAAAATAATTTAGATAGTCTGGGAAGGACCGGCTTGTTCAGCGTGGAGTTGGCTTCTGCTGATTTCCTATGAAATCCACGTTACATGTTCTTTGAGCCCAATTGCACCGGATACCACCTAACGTTCAAGCCCAATTCAAGCTGCTGGTGTTGGCCTTCAAAAAACACTAAGCGGTCTGGATCCCGAAAACCTTAGAACAAGTGCTGGTGAAAGGTCAATGGGCATTTTCATTTAAGGGTATGCAAGTGCCCTGCGAGTCTCTTTTTCGGACAAATTAAAATTCATGAAACGAATCTGTTAATAGATTGCCAAATGACTAAATCAGGAAGGAGTTTCATTTTTAGCCCGGATGTTTAACAATAGCAACCTCCCCATCCCAAATTACCGACCCTCCAAGTGTTCCTATTTTCCAGGGACGTCCCTGATTTAGAGAAGCCATCCCAGTTTCTGATTTGATCCTGGAATATCCCACTGTTCCTTAGGATGTCCCCATTTTCATTGAGGAACGTTGGAGGGTACAGAGTTATCTGACCCCCCAAGCCGTCTGAAAGCAATCCTGTATAGGGAAGTTTTTGAATGTTTAATGTTTCCTTACGTTTTTATATATGTTGGAAGCTGGCCAGAGTATCTGGGGCAACCCAGTAAGATGTGTGGGGTGCAAATAGCCACATCATTATGGAATGGGACTTCCCTATTTTCATTGGAGAAAGGTTGGATGGCATGAAATTAGCCCTATTCAGGCTTTACTTCATAGGGACGCGGATGGCACTGTGGTCTAAACCACAGAGCTGAGGGCTGGTCAATCAGAAGGTCGGCGGTTTGAACCCCCGCGACAGGGTAAGCTCCTGTTGCTCGGTCCCAGCTCCTGCCAACCTAGCAGTTCGAAAGCACACCAGTGCAAGTAGATAAATAGGTACCACTCTGGCGGGAAAGTAAACGGCATTTCCGTGCATTGCTCTGGTTCTCCAGAAGCGGCTTTGTCATGCTGGCCACGTGACCCTGAAGCTGTACTCCGGCTCCCTTGGCCAGTAAAGTGAGATGAGCACCGCAGCCCCAGAGTCGTCCGTGACTGGACCTAACAGTCAGGGGTCCCTTTACCTTTACCTTTAGACAATACTGTAAATGGAAAGTCCACAGGAAGCTGCTATATACCGAGTCAAACCATTGATCTATCTAGCTCAATATTTTCTACAGTCATTGGCAAGTGAATCTCCTACCCTTGAGATGCCAGGGACTGAACTTGGGGCCTTTCGCATGCAAAATAGATGCTCTGCCAATCAGGAGTGGGAGGATGAAGCATGCTAGCTTCACATTTCTATCCCTATTGCCTTCCACAAGTTCAAGGGACACTGTCTGAAGTGAGGAGCCTGCCTGCTTGTACTGGTGTAGACAGTGGCGGAGGAAACCGCTTGGGCGCCTGGGGCGGCAGACCCAGGGGAGGGGCGAGCTGCCCATAGGGGCAAGGCAAGGGTGGGGCAAGCTCCCCATAAGGGTGGGGCGCACCGTGGGGCCTCCAGAGCCTGCCCGCCTCCTCCCAGTCAGCCACCCTATAGCTGGCGGGGGAGGCAGCGGGCAGACCATTTGGGCAGTGTGGAGCCTGTGGCACCAAAGCCACAGCATTTCTCCCAGGAGAGACGCGTGGCTCGGGCACGCTGCAGGCCCGCGGTGAGTGCCGCCCGACATTTTGTCACCCCCGTCAGTGGTGTGACCCAGGGCAGACTGCATCCACCGCACCCCCCCCCTTCCTCCGCCCCTGGGTGTAGATTCCCTGCAAAATGCAAAATTCTGATTTTACAGGGTCCTACATCAAGGGGAAGCCTCATCGATGCAACAAACAAGAGGTTTCCTTGCTTCAGTCAAGCTATGGAGGGCGGAGGAGCAAAGCTATTGCATCGTTGTCCCCCATGGGAAGGAAAGAGTATGGAGTTGGACTTTTCCCCTTGTGGTACCAACTCGAGGGAGACCTGGACAGCCGTTTTGTAAGAAGGTTGGCTACGAACATACTCGCTTCCTAGAAGGTTTGCTGCTTTCTGTGTTGATTCCCCCGTGACATTTATTAGATCTAGTCAACTTCGTTCTTTCGTCGTTTGTTCTTTTGGTTTTGGTTTTTAATTGCAGCTTTTCGAGGTTAGCGGCTTTTCGTTTTTTGTTTCTTAACCTGCTCCGCGTCACCTTAGCACTCCTGCTGAGTGGGAACATGACTCGCCACTGCTGCGGATAAATAAATAAATACATACATACATACATACATTTTCTAAGAAATGAGGTTGCACTGAAACAACCAAATGAGCCTCAGGCTCCACATCTGCAGCACGGGGGGGGGGGGTAATATGCTGACCTATCGTACAGGGTTGTCATGTTCTAAGCGGGGTGTAAACAGCAACAGTGTTCCAACAGCCCCCAGAGCCTAAAACTACTACTACTACTACTACTAATAATAATAATAATGTTTATTGCCTTCTAAAGTACCATCTTTTTTTAAAAAAACAACAACAATTATTTGATTTTTTAAAAAATATGAAGTTATAACAAAATCAATTAAAAATCCACATAAGGAGATTGCTCTGAATCTCATAACTCCCTCCCATCCCCTCCATGGGTCTTAATGCCAATATTTACATCTGCATATCAGTCTGTTATCAACTTATTTTTTTATCCATCTAAGTTGTCCATAGTCTTTGTTTCCTTACAAGCGAGATTAAATTCCTGCTAATGTTTTCATCTGCTTACAATGGTCTCCTAAAGAAATTATATATATTTTTTCCCTTTTCTTCCTTGTCTTCTTGGTTCCTGAGCTTTCCAGTTAACTAAAGCACCATCTCAAGGCAGTTTACATATAAGATACGGGCAAACCGCCCCCACGCCCCATTTGCACACGTTCAATATGTGCACAATTGCACACACATGCATTCCACAAGATCCAGACGTGACCCTAAATTGTCACAAAAAGGGGCAGCAGAATGGGGTGTTTGCAAGCTTTTCAAATATACACAATTTCAAATATACACGTTCCTTGAAATGTAACCCCCACAAAAACAACAATTGCATTTAAGACAAATCTAAAACAATGTCTTCACTTCCTTCTAGAAACTGCAGGTCGTGAGTACCTGTTATGTCTCCTGGATTTGCTAAATAGTATTCTTCTCCTTGTCAGGATTCAGCCCTGTTGAACCCTGGAACTACAGGGCTCCTGGTAAGGGGATCAAGGTTCAGATAATGTTTAAAATTATTTTTAGAATTCTTTTTTAATCATTGCCTTATCTGCCACCCTGGGCTCCCTTGGGACAAATGGCAGGTTATAAATCGAAGCAATTAATTAATCTCACCCGCCCTACACCTGCAGCTGCCAGAGCAAATGACAAAAACTTAAAATATTAAAAAATAGCTAAAATGGGTTACAATCACAGGAACAGGATAGGCCTTGAAAACTCACGTCTCAGGTGTTAAAGACTAGGGTGAAGAGGTGCTTCTCAACAACAACAACAACAAAAACAACAACAACAACAACAACAACAACATCACATGAGGCCTCAAGCCCTGTCAGAAATGGCTCTGTCCAGGCACAGATTTGCCACCTCAGAGAGCTGATCAGCCGCCTGTGATCAAAATGGGTGTGCAGGTCCTTTGGTTCATCCGTCAAGCAGATCAAAAAGAAAGGGGGAAAGACCTTTACTGAGCACTTTTTGAAAGAGACTGTGAAGTCGCTTATCCAGAGGTGCATCAGTGAATGTGTATGAGATGATGCTTCTTCAGAACATAGGTTTTTTGTAATAATAACAACAACAACAACAACAACAACAACAACAACAACAACCCTTTGTCCCTGCCACAGTCTCAGTGAGAATCACCCTCCTGCACGCCTGCCCCACCAGAACCAGGGCCGTCTTAAGCATATCCGGCGCCGTGGTGCAAAGCTCCCTCCAGCTCCCCCTTTTCCCAGAGTTTTTTTAAGGAGGGCAGCACTGCCGGCAACGCTGAAGGAGGCGGGCAGCGGCTGGAGGGCAGTTTCTCCAGCGGGGAAGAGGCAAAGACTGGATGCGGCACCTCCCGGCTCAGCTGGCCGCTTTGTGCCACGGTGGCCACGGCAGACGGAGGTGGGTGAGTGCGGCGAGCTGATCCCGGGAGGTGCCACGTCCAGCCTCCTCCTCTTCCCTGGCACCCTCTAGAATTTGGCGCCCTGGTGCCCAGCGCCACTAACCTCTATGGGTAAGACACCCCTGACCAGAACAGCTCCCCAAGCTCCCCGTAGTGCCCCCTTCAACTTGCCAGACCAGAGTGAGTTCTCTTCAAGAAAGCAAATGGGCCTTGTAAGTCTCGGAAGTGCCGGAAATTGGGTTTGGTTCCAACCTTCATCAGGCCAGTTTGGGAAAGGTCTTGAGTTTGATAGTATTTAAACCCCATTGCTGGCTGAGCCAGCATTTTACAGTAGAACGTGCCATTCCCCAAGGCTGCTTCTTTAATCCTGATCCCCTTCACTTCTTCGCTGCTGGCTCAGCATTCAGGCTGCAGCTACATCACACACACACACACACACCCATATCTTTGGAAGTGCAAATAGGACGGCCATTTCAAAGCACGACGTATCCCACAGAGCCGTCGGGAGGCAAGAATCATGGGGAAAGATTCTTTTTTTGCATGGCAAAAATATCGAAAGCAATGATAAATAATATTAATAGCACAGAGCCGGGTACCATGGACGTTTCTGCCCACTCTCCGCCATTGGTGCATGGGCACATGCATACACATGGCCGTGCATGCATGTAACAGAGAGACTCATCTTCATAATTCATAGCCTGCTTGTGAAAGGGGGGGGAGTCATAATGGCAGAGTGTAATATGTCAAGCATCTATAATTCATAGTCCTGGGATCACACGGCAGCCGTGCAGCTCAGCTTCACGCGGTAGAGTGAAATGTTTGTAATCAATCTACAAGAGAGAGAGAAAAGAGAGAGAGAGAGAGAGAGAGAGAGAGAGAGAGAGAGAGAGAGAGAGAGAGAGAGAGCTTAAGACAACGCAGCAGCTGGGAGGCAATAAATATGAAACGGAACTGGCGAGGTTTACTCAGGTGAAGGTATTGCCTTGAGCCTCCAAGGAGGCCTGTTGACAGTCACAATCTCTAATCAATAGGATTAGAGTAACCAAAGCAGGGCTCAGCACAGTGAGAACTGCGATGACCCATTTTTAAAAGCAGAGATGGAAGTTCTGTCCAAATCTATACCATGGGGGCACAAATGTGGCCCCCGAGGCATTTCCCTCTGTCCCTCTGAATTCTCTGCAGGCCACACCCCTGTCCAGCCTGGCTTTCACACCCCAAGTGTTTTTGCCTGGCTGGAACATGTCCTTGAACTCTGAACGTGCCTCTTGCTTGCCTTAGATGCAAGATGAATAGAATAGAATAGAATAGAATAGAATAGAATAGAATAGAATAGAATAGAATAGAACCACAAGGATTATCTAAACAAAATTTTAAAAAATTCCTTCCAGTAGCACCTTAGAGACCAACCAGGGGCGTTTTTAGCCCCTTGGCTGCCCGGGGTGGGCAGCCAAGAGGCACCCCTGGGAGCGGGGCATCGCGGTGCGTGCGTGCGTCATGACGTCATGACGCATGCAACACGACGCCCCGCCCCCGGGGGTGCCGGGCGGTAGCTTTGGGAGTCTCTGTGGGCTGCAAAGACTCCCAAATCTGGCGCCCAGGCTCTCTTGGCGGAGCGCAAGTCGGGGCAGGGAGAGGGACGGGCCAGCGAGGAGGGGTGTCACCCCTCCTCGCTGGCCCGTCCCTCTCCCTGCCCTGGCTCTGCAAGCCAGCCAGTGGTAGAGCTCGGCATAGAGGCAAGGGGCGGGCCAGCAAGGAGGGGGTAGCACCCCTCCTCGCTGGCCCACCCCTTGCCTCCATGCCACAGCAAAAAAAGCCGCTGGAAGGGGGGACTATTTTCAGCGCTGCCGGGGCGGCCAGCGAGGGGGGGTGACACCCCTCCTCGCTGGCCGCCCCTGCGGCTCCACCCCAGCAGTGTCGAAAATAGCCTAAAAAATGAAATAAAATAAAATAAATAAAAGCCCAGGGGGTGGGGCCACCACCCGAAGTGTCACCCCCAGCAGGGGCGCTGCCCAGGGCCCCCCGCCCCCCCTTGCTACGCCCCTGAGACCAACTAAGTTTGTTATTGGTATGAGCTTTTGTGTGTATGCACACTTCTTCAGATACAACTCTGTGTCTAGTACAACTCTGTGCAATGCAGGAATCTTTTCCCCAATGTGGGGATCAAACTCACAACCCTGGGATTAAGGGTCTCTTGTTCTACTGATTGAGCTTGTGACATTACATCCCCTGCTGCACCCACGTTTGCCTCTGGCCCCACTCACCCCTGCCATGTGTTCCCCACTGACAATTGCTCCATGGCAGTTTGGATAATGGGATATAGATTTGTGGTGCAAAGAGTGCCCTCTAGTTTGAGTTAAAAAAACAGAATCATAGAGTTGGAAGAGACCACGAGGGTTACCTAGTTCAACCCCCCCTTGCAATGCAGTAATCTTTTGTCCAACTTGGGGCTCGAACCCACGACCCAGCCACTCTGTGCGGCTTCCAACGCATATAAAAACATAATAAAACACTAACACTAAAAAAAAACAACTTCCTTATACAGGGCTCCCTTCAGGTGTGTTCTAAAGGTTGTATAGTTACTTATCTTCTTGTCTCGGGGCGTCTCATAACTCCAGTGAAAATAGGAACAACAACAAAAATGCCAATTCTGGAAAATGAGTTGCATTTAGCAAAAGTTCAGGGCTCATTTATGTTAATTGCTTCTAGGGTGGGGCTGGGGAGAGGGGAGTCCATTTGCAACCTCTATTGACCCAGAAATTTGTGTGAGTTCCGCGCTGAAATTTCATGCGGCGAATGTTGAGGCGGTCTTTCGGCATACCGTTCTTTCCCGCCATTTAAAATGTAGCACCACATGGCAGCATATTGATCCAAAAGCCACAGTTCCGTAACACAACAGGTAATGCAGTGTGGAGGGAATCTGTTTTATCTACAAATTTCATAAAATTTAAAAACTGCTCGATTGTAAACAAACAAACAAACAAACAAACAAACACCCCTTAAATCAAAATGTTAGGATTTGGGACAGGCATGCTAGCATTATAACTAGAAAAACCAACACAATGTTCCCTATGTCTGAATGTACCCATAGTGCCATTTTGCGTGCATTGTTGGAAAACAAACAAGTATGACTGCCGTGAAAGTGCCATTTTTTTTTTTATAAGAATTTATTGACCTTTTTCTTATAACAGCATATACCCACACCCACACCTACAATTAAACAAATACAAAACAAATACACTGATAAAACAAATACAAACAGTGTCAAGTTTTCTTATTACATCTTTTCTTTAAAAAGAAAATTTCTATTTCCATATCTTGACCATTGACTTCCCCTGCCCTTTCTCCTTCGAGTTCATATCCTTAATCTATTTTATAACCATTTCTCCTGAAATTCAAATTCAATTATATAGTTACACACAATTATATATTCAACATTTAACTAACAATGCATCATCGTAGTAATATCTCATCATAATTCTTCTTCCATTAAAATCTTCACCAATCATTTATATCATATCTATCTCTTCTATCCTTTAAACTGCTGCTAATAACATAGTAACTCAAAATATCTCCTTTCATATTCAAACAAAAGATAAAACAGAAAGATTGTTGACAGTATTCACCCTCCGATTTCAAAATTCCATGACAGGCTACTTCAAATTTTACTTAGTGTTTCACCCCACACCCCCTCTGTCCATTATTCTTCTCCTGGTGGCATCAACACTGAATTTCCCTGTAGCTTCCCTCTCCAAGCGTCCACAGATCCAGGCACAGTCCAAAACTCTCCTTGCCACGAGCTCCAGGATGTCCATCTCGTCGTCTCTCAGCTTCTCCGGTTCTTTGTAGCATTCCTTTTCTTCTTGTAAAAACCATAATTCTCTGTCCCTGGCCCCCGAGCTCACACCTCGGGGACTGGATATAACAAATCTTACCGTCGCCTTGGGACTGCCACCCCCAAAAGGCGAGTTTCTTCTCCGAAGTAGCTCACTCATTTCTCTCCATCTTTCCAGACATCCTCTCAGCTCTTTGGCAAGACTTTCTTCCAAAGTGTTAAAAGTTTTAAAAGCCTCCTCTGTGGGCAATTGGTTCTCTTTCAGACCCCCACACAAGACTTTGACTTTCCTGTACAGCAGTTCCACCTTCAAAGCAGTGAGCCTCTGTTCGTCCGTTAGTCCAGAGTTCAGTACCAGTTCAAGGACGAAGCCCAGCATACTGGTAGAGGGGGAGGAAGTGGGTATCAGATTTCTACTCCTGCCTCTCTGTTCGTCGCCATTTTCCTAAACTGGAGCGCAGATACCGCAACTTTAAATGGAGATATTTTCCACTAATTTACTTCCCAGGAAAAAAGTTTGCCAGTCTCATGTATCAATTTTAAGTACATTGAAACAGTTCTGTAGCAGCAGTTACTCAAATTGGTTAGCTTCTTTAACTCGAAGGGAAGAAGGCAGGCTGCCTTTCTCCTTCCCCCCGGATCGTTCCAAAAGCTCAGTTTCTGGTCAAATTAATTACTCACGACCACCGGGTTCCTTTGGCTCCATTCTTCAAAGGTAGAACTAAGACGCTCACCGCGGGCTTTGTCGCCGCATTTGCATCCCGGTTGGGGCATATCCCCGTAAGCCCGGCTCCGTTGTCCCTTCACCCCCACTCCCCCTTTACAGGGGGGGCAAGGGAAGGGTTCGGAGCCTCCGTGGGCGCAGCCGGGGAGCCCAGGGTGCGGGACGCTCTTCCCGCACCCCAACCGGAGCCCCGCTTTGCGGTTGCGGGGCTCCTAACCCCCGGGATGGATCGGGCGCCTCGCAGCCGAAGCAGCCCCGACCACCCGCTATGGCGTCGCCAGCCGGAAGTCGAAAGTGCCATTTTTTTTTTAACCCAACAACACGCAGTAAACAACCCTAAACATGTCCGCTAGGCTGTTTGAGGGAGTGCTATGGCAAGAAAGAAAGAAAGAAAGAAAGAAAGAAAGAAAGAAAGAAAGAAAGAAAGAAAGAAAGAAAGAAAGAAAGATAGATTTGTGTTTCTGGGGGTTTCCCCTGTAGCAAAGCTCTCTGCACCTCTAAAAACATGTACTAGTTTTTTTTCCTGCACCCCTCTGAAAATTAATATCCCCACCCCTCTTTCATGGCCTCCAACTGGCCCCTGTAAGTATTAAGGCAAATTTGGCAGGTTGCTAGTTTAGGCCCCACCAGGATCTATCTGAAATTACAACCTTCCTTTTTAAAAAATAAAAAAAAAAAAAAAATCCTAACACACAGCACTTGGCATGGATTTGCAAATGGGTACAGAAGAATTACAACAAGAGTTTCAGGAGATCGAGAGTCAAATGGCTGGCCGCCTCCACGAATAAAGGAATAAAGGCCCTTTATTTTCTGCTGCAACAAAGTGAATTTGTTTTTAAGGCGGGTTTGAATAACCGGACGTTTGGATGAACAGCAGTGCAGTTTACATCCACGTGTGAAACAAACAGAGGGCAGATTAAGTGGCAGATTCGGCTCACGAAGGCTGGATAACAGGAAAAAGAAAAAGAAATAAAGAAAGAGGTCAGAGGGGAAATGCCCAAACTCCCTTTTTTTTAAATGGATATTTTTAAAAAAAATAAAATAAAATAAAAAATGGGTTTTGTTCCTCTTGTTTGAATCCTACCCTTCCTCCCAGAAGCTGAACCTAGGGTAGGGCACAAAGGGTTAAGATTTTTTTATGGTTGATGTTGTATTGTGCTTTTAATATTTTGTTGGGAGCCATTCCAAGTGGCTGGGGCAACCCAGTCAGGTGGGAATAATAATAATAATAATAATAATAATAATAATAATAATAATAATAATAATAATAATAATAATAATAATAATAATAATAATAATAATGTGCCTCAAATGCGTGGCCAAATGCCATCCAGGGAACTTGCAGAAGACCAGGAGACCTTGAACCTGCCTCTGGGATTCTAATCAATATGCTGGCACTTGGTTTTTAAATCCCCCCCCCCAAAAAAAAGAAAACCACCCTTAAAACAACCCAATGATGTGGTGGGGTAACTTTTCAGAAAACAGGAAACAATACAGCCACGTCAGCATTTGCCGATCCCAATCAGTGAGGGCAAGCTGTGAGGGGGGTTGGGGGGGCGAGCATTGCCGTTTTTATATATTAAAAAAAATATCCTTTCCCCGCCATCTGTCTAGAAAAGAAGAATCTCGCAAAACACGCAGTGCTCCTCTCTTAGGCAGCCGTGGGCAGGCGGAGTGCTCCTCTCTTCGAGGACGGTGGGTACTTTTTTGAAAGTAGCCGTGTAATAATACACAAACCACTGATGATGTCAGCTTGTTATTGACTTTCCAAGTCTGAATGACTGAGCAAAGGAGAGGGGGGTGGGGTGGAATCAATCTATTGCAGGCGGAGGCGGCCGGCCGAGCGAAAATGAGCTCTCAAGGTTGCGCCGGGGAGGGTGGAGGATGGGCAGCGAAGCTCTTCTCCCTTCAGCTTCAACTGCTTGCTTGCTTGCTGCTGCTGCTGTAGCTGCCGAGAGATTGCCTTTGAAAGGGGCTGTGGGGGGAGGGAAGCGGGGAGGGGGGGAATCAATGACAGCCCCAGAATAGGCTGCTGGGGGTGTGGGAGGGGGAAGCCCTCCAGGATTCGGAGAGGCTGACATTTTGTGCAAGGCTGCTGAGATGCAAAAGATAAATACAGGCACATACAGGGAGAGCTTTGTGGCTGGGAGGAAGGCAAGTTGAAGGCCGCGGCCCTGGGAGCAAGGCGGCAGGGAGGAATGGTGGGTGCTTGCTGTGTGGTCCTCATCGCCGCCAGGTGTTTTTCCCTCCGACAAGGCCTTAATTCTTTCCGGCGTCTAGGGGTTTTGGTTCCACCACCCCGACCTCCAAAACACACCTTTCTTGCAAAAGAAAAGAAAAAAAGGAAGCAGGGCAATGTTGTTGTTTTGATGGTTTGCGTTCAAGCTGGAAAGCAGGCAAGGGTGCAAAACCGAGGGTTGTGTGCCCTGCTTTCCTCCCTCTCACCTTGTCTGGTCCTGCAAAGCAAGGGTGGGGGACAGAGATCAGGGGAAAGGTCAAGGATTTACCGTTCCTGGTGGGTCCCCAGCAGAAAAGGAGCTTCACCAGACCTTCCTCTCTTTTGGAGAAGGAGAATTAGCTGGATGGCATCCAGATCTCCAGCAAGGCCTGGTCTTGCATGTAACCTGCAGGGTCAAAGGGGACAAGATTTGGGGGTGCCCGTGGCTGGATTGCCTGGCCTTTTTAGAAACTGTGGTGCAGTGGTTAAAGGGATAGACCAGGGGAGACCTGGGAGACCAGAGTTCAAATCCACCCAGCCATGAAGCTCACCAGGTGACCTTGGGCCAGTCACTGTCTCTCTGCTCACAATAAAAGTATTTCCTACAGCGCCGTATCATAAAATACCAGGGCGGCGTGCAATGTTTTAAGGCAAAACACAATTTATTTATAAAAATGTGGATAACCGGTAAAGTGGCTGGTTGACCGATAATCAAAATAGAATAGTTGCAAAGGCCTGCTGCTATAAAAAAGGTCTTCAAGAGTAAAAAACAAAAACAAAACAGGAAGCAATGGGGATGCCTGCCGGATCTCTGCTGAAAGGGAGGGTACAGTGGCATCAGATACAAAACGCTAAATGCCTGGTCAGTGAGAGGATAAAATGGGGAGAGGGAGAAGCATTTACACCACCCTGAACTCTTTTGTGGAAAGGTGGGATATCAATGTCTTGAGACTGGGGTTGACGGAAACCAAGTGATGGTTCTGATTCCTGTTTGCTCCTGGCCGAGACGTGCTCTGTGGAGTTTACAAGGTGGGCCCAAGTCTTAGGAACCCCTTTTCTTGCACCCCTGACATTACTGTACCTCAGCACAGACTTGTATAGGTTTCCATTGGAGAGGGCCTTCTCCGTGGCAGCCCCTAAGTTGCAGGATTCACTCCCTACAGAGATGTATCTGGCTTTTTCGCCCTACAGCTTTCTGCAAATGCTGAAGACTCACCTCTTTATGTGGCCTTTGACACCCGAGAGGTGTGTGTATTTTCAGGACCCACCCTTTTCCTGCGACCGAAATCTGTTTAGAGCTGTTTTTAATTCTGAATTTTGAACTGCGGCAAACTGCATAGTTTTCCCGCTCTTCATTCAGTTCCCACAAGAACCCTGCGAGGTAGGTTCGGCTGAGCGGTAGGGGGTTTGAGTGCACATTTGGAAACAAAAGAAACCGATGCGAGTGCCACAAAATGCCCATTTCGCGGTAGAAAAACTTCTGGTGTTCTGATCCTCACCCACTCGACAAAAACTCAGGGAAGTCACCTTCCCACCCACCCACCCAAAAAACGAAACATCCCCCCAACTAAACAACCAGGGGTGAAATCCTGAATTAAAATAAAAATTTGAGAAGGATCTAGGATTTTCACTGGTTGCAAAGACCTGTCCTATGCTTTGACTTTAACTTGAATGTTACTTGCAGAGAACAAAACATTTCCCAAGAACATTCCAAGGACCTGGAGCATTTGTTACTGCAGACACAACATTGCTTCTTCTCTCTTTGCTCTTGTTACTTCCTCTTAACAGCAGAGGAGTGGAAGGCTTGGAAATCTGCATTGTCACTGGGTATTTCCTTCCTTGCTCCTTTAGAGCAATTTGCAAGAAAAGCGGGCGCTGGAGTTCTGCATCAATTCAGATCTGCAGAGATTTGGTGGAATTTGACTGAATGTATTTATTTGTTTGTTTGTTTGTTTGTTTGTTTGTTTGTTTGTTTACAGCATTTGTACCCTGCTGTTCAGCCAAAAAAAGACTCCCAGGGTGACTTATATAATATCAAAACAAGAAACTCCCTGCGCGCAGGCTCAAAACAAAATGGAACAAAACCCACAACACACAAGGGAAAGAGGACAAGAAGGGAAGAGGAAAATCAAAATCGAAACTCGGGCGCCAATTTCTAGACAGTTGAAAAGCAACCGTACAAACATAATTAAAAACATCATAAATACAGATTGTATTTATATTTATATACAATATATACGAAAGTATACACACACACACACACACACACACACACACACACACAAAAGTATATATACATGGAACAAATATCATTAGATTCGCCAAAACTTTCTAATGTTTCTTTACCAGCAGTTAATGGCCAGATGCCGAAAAGCTGAAACCACATCCATAGTAGGGAACCGACTCTCTAAAACCTGGCATCGTTTGATAATGGAGAAACTCTGACTAATTAAATGTTATCATTTAATTAGATTTATTTGTTTTTATATTTAACATAAATGTTGATTAATTGAGTTAAAACCATTTATATCCCACTCTTCTGCCTAAGAAGATCAGAGCAGGGTACGTTAAAAACAACAACAACAACAACAACAACAATAATAATAAAACATAGTTGCAAGAAGTGAAAGCACTCCCTAAACATCACATGTCTGAGCAAGCATGCTTCAACATTTTTTTTAAGCAGCTGATGAAAACTGTATACAGCAAAAGCCTAATATCAATGGGCAAGGAGTTCCAAAGTATACCTGCTGCTACACTGGAGAATAGATTTCTTGCAACTGCAATTAATTTACTTGTCGCTGGAATTAAATATATATATATCAATGAAACTATATGAACTTCCTGATAACAAGGATGACAAAACAGCAGTGAAGGATTCATCAGTGCAAGAGTAGGGAAGGCATTCTCACAGCCAAAGGCTGGGTTAAACATGCAAGGATGATGTGCCAGGCACCCATTGGAAGTGACCTCAAACCATCTCACCACTTATATACCCAACTGATCACAGCACCCTGCAGGAAAGGGCATCCCATATATGCCAACAGGAGGTCTGTGATGAACAAGGTCAGAATCAGGCCACCTAACCTTTGGCACTCCCTCTTTTTTACATAGCAGCTCTCCATCGTCTCTTCAGCGCCTGTTTAAGACGTTCTATCCACAACAAGGGACGTGGGTGGCACTGTGAGTTAAACCACAGAGCCTAGGGCTGGCTAATCAGAAGGTCGGCGGTTCGAATCCCTGCGATGGGGTGAGCTCCTGTTGATCGGTCCCTGCTCCTGCCAACCTTGCAGTTTGAAAGCACAAAGTGCAAGTAGATAAAGAGGTACCGCTCCAGCGGGAAGGTAAATGGCGTTTCCGTGCGCTGCTCTGGTTCGCCAGAAGTGGCTTTGTCATGCTGGCCACATGACCCGGAAGCTGTACACTGGCTTCCTCTGCCAGTAAAGCAAGATGAGCGCCGCAACCCCAGAGTCGTTCACGACTGGACCTAACAGTCAGGGGTCCCTTTACCTTTACCTATCCCCAACAAATTGTTTATTTTTTAATTCTTTATTCATAGAATCGTAGAGTTGGATGGGACCCTGGGGGTCATCCAGTCCAACCCCCCCCCCCGCAATGCAGGATTTTTTTTTGCCCAACGTGGGGTTCGAACCCACAATCCTGAGATTAAGAGTCTCATGCCCTTACTGACTGAGCTATCCTGCTGTCGAACCCTGGTCTCCCAGGTCCAGCACTCTAACCACGACAGACTCTGTTGGATTTGGAATGGCTGTTGTGTTTTGCATTTCTCTGATTGTTATGTGTGGGATTGTTCTCCACTGTTTTTCATACGTGTGGAATTGCCTTTGTTGTTGGTTTCATCCCTTTGGGATATCTGACAGGAAGCAATTTGTAAATGGAATCAGTCAAACCAACCAACACACAATCAGGGCGTCGGTTTCCATGCCAGCCTCACTGTCTTTAGGGAAAGGCAAAGCCAGCGAAGAGAACACTGTGGATTCTTCCCACACAGGTTCCTCCTAGTGTGGGCCCGCTCTTAAAGTATGCTGCACAATACTTTATGATCGTTTTATTGTTTTACTGGCCTGGCCTTTGTTTCATTCATTCCTCTTTGTAGTCCGTAGATGGGTTTGTAATGGTGATTGAAACCATGTTACCTTGTTTATGGAAATGCAGCGCTATTGTTGAACTGAATTGCTATTTAATTAAGGGATCATGAATTTTGATAGGCACATTGCATTGTGATATTCCTTTTATATTAATTTGTTATAGCTATTGAGTTATATTTTATTTATTGCTTGATATATTGTGTAATATCCCTGTTATTCTAACACTGTTATTTTGCAAGTGTTCTGCTGCCACCATTAACCAACTGCTTTGGGTTTCCTTTGGGGAAGAAAAATGGGTAATAAATATTACATCAGTTCTGCAACGAAATGTTGCAACATGCAGTGATCATGCTCCAAGATTCTGGCCAGTCAGCAATACCATCCCTTGGGATGTTCTAGGAGCCCATCTTCCCCCTTTTCCATTTTTACCGTATTTTTCGCTCCATAGAACGCACCGGACCATAGGGCGCACCTCATTTTTAGAGGAGGAAACAAGGGAAAAAAATATTTTTCTGGTTTTCCTCCTCTAAAAGCCCTTTTTTGTGTTGTTGTTTTTTTGAGGATCAGCTAAAAGTTTTGCAGCTTTTTTGCAAAGGGAAAAGCCCTGGCTTTTTTGAGGATCAGCTAAAAGTTTTGCTGCTGTTTTTGCAAAGGCAAAAGGCTTTTTTTTAGGATCAGCTAAAAGTTTTGCAGCTTTTTTTGCAAAGGGAAAAGCCCTGGGGTTTTTTCCCCGAGGATCAGCTAGGTTTTGCAGCTTTTTTTGCAACGGGGGAAAAGCAAAGCTCCTTTTGCAAAGGGGGAAAAGCAAAGAGGAAAAGCCCCATTTTTATGAGCTGTAACTCACATTTCTGAAAAATCTTAAGGAAAGGGAGCCATTTCTACAGTTTCCAGACAGATAATCTAATCAGCCAGTCACATGTCCTGGGGAAACAAACAACCTCCCTCTGCAGCACATTCAACAAAGGAGGGCGGGGCTGAAAGGGAGCCGGGACTCTTATCTCTCTCCCGATCTCTTGCTGATCAGCTGCTGAGCGGGGTCCTTTCAACACTCCCTTTTCTCTTTGTAAAATAAAAAGCATGATCCTCTTTTGGCCCCTGGGCAATTCAGCTCCAGGGACCACCATTCGCTCCATAAGACGCACAGGCATTTCCCCTTACTTTTTAGGAGGAAAAAAGTGCGTCTTATGGAGCAAAAAATACGGTACTTCCACCAGTCGACATTTCGTATCCCCTCCATGCTTAGTCCTGTTTAGAGTCTCCCCACCCCTGATTTTTTGTACTTTTGCAGACCTGTGGTTGGCTAATACCTCCCTTTCATACACTGATGGTACCATTTGGAGTACAGAAGGCTCCACATTCAACTAATGAGTTTGCTATTCATAGAATCATAGAATTGTAGAGTTGGAAGGGACCCCGAGGATCATCTAGTCCAACCCCCTGCAATGCAGGGATCTCAACTAAAGTACCTGTGACAGATGACCATCCAACTCTGTTTAAAAACCTCCATGGAAGGAGAATCTACCACCTTCCAAGGGACTGCTCTTACTGTCAGAAAGCTCTTCCTGATCATAGCGGTCAACCTTTCCCCTTTTTTGTGGGAAATTCCCTTATTATACCACTGGGAAACAGCAGCGAGGGTTGACAGCTATGATGTTTAGTCAGAGTCTCCGTTCTTGTATCTTGAATCCATTGATTTGAGTCCTACCCTCCAGGACCAGGAGAAAACAAGCTAGCTCCATCGTCCATGTGACAGCCCTTGAGATATTTGCAAAATATTTCAGATACTGATATGAAAGGATGAGGAAATGAAATTGAATCGCACCTTTGGATTTGTTTTTGCAAGAAAAGCCACTCTGAAATGCAAGAATATTGATTAAAATGATCCAGAATATGTGACTTACACAGAAGGGGCAAGCCCACAATGCTGGGATAACATAAATCAGCCCAAAATCATGTCCCACACCTGGTGATGTATGGTTCTCTGCAAATGGGGGCATGCCTGCTGCAAAATGCAAGTCCCCCTGGGATTGGTTCCATCTGGGAATTCCTGGGCAGAGCTGATCCTTGGCAGAAAGCAGGACTTGTCATTAGCTCTGATCTAGAAATGCTCTGGAATGCCCCTGTCCCCAACTGAACCTTGTTAGGTTCATACCAAGTGCTAGAACAATGAAGGCATCACCCCAGAACAGTGGCATGGCATGGGTTGCCAGAGCCCGGGGCGATGTGGAGTGGGAAGGGAGGGAAACGAACGGAGTACACATGCACATCCAGTTGTCTAATGGCGTTAACATCACCCCAGAGATTACAGCTGCTGAGATAAGAAACGAAGAGCTATTCTATTGTCTGGAGAGCTCACTTCCTGGTTGTCATGGAGAAGCCGTTTTCAACGGAACCCAGTGACAGAAGCACATAGCTGTCTTGATGCTGATGAAATTTTGTGCACCTAACAATTTTGCCCCTGGGCAACCGCCCCTGTGCCCCCCACCCCCCGCTACACCACTGCCCCAGATCAGTGTGCTAGGCCTGGCTCGGCAGTTTTGCCTCAAAGGAAAGAGCCAGCAATGTGGCATTTCAAGGCACATTTTTGTTGTAAGCCACCAAAATAGGTTACCGCCATTTGAATAGCTCCTGCTCTAGCTGAAGACAAAAAGGATGTCAAGTCAGTTTTGTCCAGAGGAGATTTTGGAACAGACACTGAACATGCTGTGCTGGACATGTTTTGTTGTACATTAGCCTTGGCTTGGAGACATTTTGAAAGCTACGACTGTCCCCTCCAGAATAGATGGCAGCGTAAAGTCTTCATTCATTGTCCCCACGCTGCCATCAGACGTTAAGAGCTCCTGTCTTTCTTTCTTTCTTTCTTTATTTCTTTCGTTCTTTCTTTCTTTCTTTCTCTCTCTCTCTCTCTCTCTCTCTCTCTCTCTCATCTCAGCTGCCTAGCAAAATCTATCTTCTCAGGCAAGAAAAAAAGGGGGGAGCCAAACCTTCAGCTGGTGTCATTAACCGAAAGCTCTGTGAATGTAACTCATCTAATTTCCCATTAAATCAGTAACATTACCAATCTCAGCCACTCTATTACACTTTTCTTTTTTTCTTAAAAAAAAATTGCTTAAATAGGACTGTGACTGTGGTTGCTAGGAGCTGAGTGTAGACAGGCAAGCGAGAATGTACAATTATTCACACAAACTAATGATAAACGGAAGGCATCAACATCTGGAGAGATAATAGGTTGGGTGTACAGAGGCCATGTGTGTGATGGAGAGTTTCATCAATGAGCCCCTTAACCAGTGTTCCTGTTTGGGGTGAGGATAGGGATGGGGTCAGGGATTCAGCCTGATTCACATTTTAATGTAAACCACTAAGCCTCTTGGGCTTGTCGATCAGAAGGTCGGCGGTTCGAATCGCCGCAACGGGGTGAGCTCTCGTTGCTTGGTCCCAGATCCTGCCAACCTAGCAGTTCGAAAGCACATCAAAGTGCAAGTAAATAAATAGGTACCACTCCGGTGAGAAGGTAAACGGCGTTTCCATGCGCTGCTCTGGTTCGCCAGAAGCGGCTTAGTCATGCTGGCCACATGACCTGGAAGCTGTATGCTGGCTCCCTCAGCCAGTAAAGCGAGATGAGCGCTGCAACCCCAGAGTCGTCCGCGACTGGACCTAATGGTCAGGGGTCCCTTTACCTTTACCTTTACCCACTTCACACTTCCTGGAACAATGCACAAAGTGAAATGCAGCTAATCCTTCAAAAACACGTACGTTGAAATCTGTATTCCGTTTCCCAGAAGTTTACATAACTGTTGATTTTTGCATCAGCTTTCAGACAACGTAAGTCACTTCCAGATACCTAGTCTAGTGGAGATTTCGCGTTCATTTCTGTGTTGCTTCGGGGGGGGGGGTGTCCATTCTCAACTCCATTAACCCAAGCAAGTTCTTTCCTTCCATTTTCTGGGGGGGGGGTCATGGGAGAAGCCGAAGGAGACATGTAGGGAGTCACAACATTGTGCGATGACATTCACTGGTGTGAATGAAATTTAGCATAATGGTACAGTGGTACCTCAACTTACGAATTACTCGATATACGAATTTTTCGACTTACAAATGAAAAAAGTGCCCGCACGCCTACGAAATTTTCGACATCCAAAGGACATCCGTTGGCGGTTTTAGATGAGGTTTACTCGACTTACGAATTTTAGATGCGGTTTACTCGACTTACGAATTTTTCCGAATTTTTCGTTTCCAATGCATTCCTATGGGGAAATCGTTTTTTTCGACTTACAAATTTTTCGACCTACGGATGTGCATTCGGAAAGGATTAAATTCGTAAGTTCAGGTACCACTGTATATCGGTCAAAAAAACGCAGTTCCATAACGCAACAGGTACCGCAGTATGGAAGGAACGTTAAGATAACAGGACAGAATGCATCCCAAATTTTGTGACCTAGTTCTCCAACAAAATGCAAAGCAAAAAGCATGCGTTTGGGGAAAGTGTACGTAAGCATGCATTCGTGAAAATAACGCATGAAAACGTATTATAATTTTGCTTGCACAAATGTGCCTATTAAAAGAAACACCAGCAAAAAAATGCTGGTCAATTTCATCAGGACTTTAGAAAAGAAATTGCAAGCCGGTGAGGGAACGTAGAGAACTGCATTTAAGATTGGGGAAATGAGAAATGGAGAGAAGCTGAGAATGACAGATTTGTTCTGTCGTACTTAAGAGAGAAACAGCAGGTGCTGCGATCCATCTCAGACTCCTTCAGGTTAAGCGAGAACAGGGATGACCATACTACACCCACCACTTATTCCCTATCACCCTAAGAGCCTGCTGGATCAGGCCAATGGCCCATCTATTCCCACATCCTACAGGCCTACTACTGCTGAGATTCCACTGTTTCTCAATTTGCCTCCTTGGGCGGTCGTCTCTTTTTCCTGAACCTGCATCCATGTTCAGCCACTGCCAGCAAATTGCCACCCATGCTGAAGCTCGATGGGACCCGAATAGGGGATAGCGGGGCGGGGGGGGGGGAACAAACATTAATCTCTTTCTAAAATGTAGGTTTGTTTTGGAACATGCTGGAGTTGTTCCAGCAAGGTTACGGACGGTTCTCTTTAACCACCACTGCTTTTAACTGCTGTCCAAAATGATCCTGTTTTGAGTTGCTCCCCAAAACTCTGGGCAGCGCAGAAGGCCATCTGCCGTCATGATTTAGCAAGGCAAGAGGACCAGAGGGAAAGGGCAGTGCAATTTCGATTAGCGCTTGGCTCACCGTCAACGTCGCTCATTCCTCAGATAAATCAGCAGGGTCTTTAGTGGGGGTGGGGACATCTCCTCTTGCAAGTAACATTGGCTGTGAACAGAGGGTGTGATGGCCTGGGAGTCAGACTCTGATGCTGAACCTGAGGGTTCCCAGCCTGCACGGGATTCCCCGCCTCCAGAACCAGCTGAGCCGGGGCCAGGGCTTGAGCCTGAAGGATCCCCACCTGTGCTGGATCCCCAGGTGCAGGCATCAGCAGAGTCTGCTCTGGCTCCTGATGGGAGGGAGGACCCATTGCCTGCAGGTGCTCCACTCCCAGCCTCTTCAGAGGAAGCTGAGGCATCCCCTGGGTCCAGTAACCCACCATCCTCTCCTGAGCTACAGAGGCTCAGGGCAGAGAGGCGAAGGGAGTTAAGTGTCTGCAGGAGGAGTGCTCGCCTCCAGGCCCGGAGGAGAGGCGAGTCTCCGGAGGATCGGGACCGCCCTAAGCATAGGGCCAGATAAAAGCCAGCCAGACCCAGCCCAAGTTGCGTGAGCAACTTAGTTGCAAGCGTGTGCTCAACCTGCAACCTTGTGCCTGAACCTGCCTTGGACCTTGATCTGCTCCCTGCCTTGCTCCCTGCCGGATTGACCTCCTTTGGACCCCTAGACCCAGGACTGGACTTGGACCTTGCTTCATGGACAAACCCTTGGGGCCAGCACAGAGGGGCAGTGCAACAGAGGAGATGTGTGCCACAGCATGCAAAAGGTGTTTCTTGTGTGAATGGCCTAGCATGCCTGCACAGTGCTTCCTGGTCAACTGTACTCCATATGGCAGCATCCCTAAGGGGGGGGGGCTGATTATGCATCGCCAAAAAATAATAAAGAAGAGGCAACAGGTCACCTGAAAACAGAAAGAAGACAAGAGATGACACAGATCTGCATCAAATTTTCATGGATGCAAAACTGAGAAATGCGAACGGGAAAATAATTGCACTCTAATTGAAATAGCAACACAATGCATCTTAGCCTTGGAAGGGAAGACCGGGGATTCAGCAATACAGCTGCAAATAAAACGTTTTAAATGGGTTGTAAAGTGCAATATGCAAATGTGACACTAGATGGCGATCGCGAGCTATGCAAAATTCAATGTATTTTTCAAAACGTTTTCAAAAGCATTTTCACAGTGTTTTTTATATGTGTGTAGATTCCATCTGCATTTGCGAGGCAGGTGGATTTTTTCATGAATGCAATTGCTGTTCATACAGCATGTTGCATGGTATACTGCACTGTAAGCCCCTGGTTGATAACACGCATCTGAGGACAGATGTAAAGCACAACTCATATGCATTTAGAGAACACGACTTCCTCCAGATACCTTGGGAACTGCTGTTCTGCAAAGAAGAGTATGGGACTGTTTGCAAAAGGGGCTTTTAAACAGCCTTGCAATGCTACATGCAGCCATCACTACCTAAAAGCTTTGTTGGCCATTGGTAGCCATTGATAGGCTTATCCTCCATGAATTTATCTAATCCCTTCTTAAAGCTGAATTGGTGGCTATGAGCTTATCTTGTGGTAGAAATTCCAATAGGTTAACAACAACAACAACAACAACAACAACAACAACATTTTTTTTGTACTTGATTGCCCCAGCCACTCTGGGTGGCTTCCAACAGAATATACAAAAACACAACAGAATGTCACACATTAAAAGCTTCCCCATACAACGTTGCACTAAAGAAATGTTTCCTTGTGTCTGTTCCTGAATCACCAGGAGATCAGCTTTGCTGGATGATCCTGAGTTCTAGTACTCAGAGAGAGAGAAACCTCCTTATCCATTTCTTCCATATAACCTTATACACATCTTCCATGCTCCCATCTTTAATCTACCTAAAATTTCCCAAATGTTCCTCATATGTGAGTTGCTCCAAACCCTTGATTGTTTTCGTTGCCCTCTCCTGTAACTCGTGTGTGTGTGTGTGTGTGTGTGTGTGTGTGTGTGTGTTTGGGTGAGGTGGGGTTTGAAATCAGGTATTGTCCAAAGTGTCCAGGCCAAATCAGAGACATGAACAACTGTACCCAAGATCTGGACCTGGAAGCCAGTTACCCTGAGGTCTGATTCTGGTGCAGGAGTGTGGCAAGCAGGAAACCTGGAAGCTCTGTTGACCAGGCAAAGATACAATACCAACTTTCCCCTTACTGCACACAGTCTCATCTGACATTGGGATTTGGTTCCAAGCAGGGCCGGCCCACCCATGAGGCAAGATGAGGCAACTGCCTCAGGCAGCAAGATTAATAGGGGCAGCAGTTCCTGGTGCAGATCTTTCTCCCCCTCCCCCTTGTTCCTGATGTAGAGCTTTCCTCACCCCTTTTTCCCTGGCATGGAGAGAGGAGCCATTTTGGCATCCACCTCAGGTGCCAAATTGTATTGGTTCCAAGGCTTCTTGTGCCAGACCTCCCAACCATAATTTCTCAACCTGAATCTGCCGGTAAGCGATTGAATCCTGCCCCAAAACAGCAGTGGTCTGGAAGCCTCCCCCGATTGGGAAATTTTGCAAGTAAAAAAAAAAAGCCTTTGTAACACCTCCCACCAAAATGAAATAGAGAAGGGGCTCTGTGCAGTTTTTAAATGTGTGCATTTCGCAAGCCTCTTGTTGTCCTCCCTAAACTCAAGAAGCAATTTCATTTCCTCTGGAGGGAGTCCCGTCTTAGATTGCATAGAGGGAAGCACATTAGCATCTCTTCACTTCCTCATCCCACTTCAGCTAGGATAGATTGCAAAACAAAAGGCAATCTATGCAGCGTATTGAAAGTCTTGCACTTGCAACAAAGAGCTCAAAAGGAAAATCACAACGCAAGGTCCAGTGGCGCAAAGGTTTTCGAGCTCCAATGAAATCAGAGGCCATAAAGCAAGATTGAGGACTCACAGCCCTCCAGATGTTGTTGAACATGGGTAGGCAAACTAAGGCCCGGGGGCCGGATTCAGCCCAATTGCCTTCTAAATCTGGCCCGCGGATGGTCTGGGAATCAGTGTGTTTTAACAGGAGTAGAATGTGTGCTTTTATTTAAAATGCATCTCTGGGTTATTTGTGGGGCATAGGAATTTGTTCATTTCTTTTTTTCAAAATATAGTCCAGCCCCCACAAGGTCTGAGGGACAGTGGACCAGCCCACGGATGAAAAAGGTTATTGACCCCTGTTGTTGAACTTCAACTCCCACCAACTCTGTTTTTTTTTTCTTTTTTTCTTTTAATATAAAAAAAAGCTTTATTTTATTATTCGCCAATACAACTATTTATACATTCGCATATTACAAACAAAATAAACTAACATTCACTCATTATTACATTCACTCATTTTTACAAACAAAGTAAACTAACATTCAATCATTTACAGAAAAACAACAACAACAAAAACAACAGATAAAGAACAGAAACGGAAAAAAACAAAAAATTCGACCAGTCTTCCCTTGCATCCTTACATCTGTTTTCCCCACCACCTTTCAACACCCCCCTCACCCTGTGCTTGACTTCCAGTCAACTCAGCTGCAGTTCATTTCCACTTATCCTTTTTCTTTCAACACACTGTTATTCCCATCTCTTATTTCTTTACAATTCTTTACAATTCTCCTTTATTATTCAGCTTGTTTAATATCTAATATTTATAACGGAACCTGTTTATTACAATAGGAGATCCGACTTTTCAACATAATTTTGTAAATACCCTTTGAACGCTTTCCAGTTTTTTTCTGTCTTTTCTGTTGTGGTCCTTCCAATTTCTTCCATTGTTTTGGATATATTGTAATATTCTAAAAGTTTGGCAAGCCATTCCATTTTTGTTGGAATTACCCCGCTTTTCCAATTTTTCGCTATCAGTAGCCTTGCGGCTACTGTTGCGTATAGGTATAATGTTTTACTTTCTTCCTTTAGGCTTCTTGGGACTATTCCCAGTAGAAAACCTTCTGCTGTTTTTTTGAATGAGTGCCTAACCATTTTTTTCATCTCATTGTATATCATATCCCAAAATTGTGCTATATCCGAGCAATTCCACCATATGTGCATCATGGTGCCTTTCCCAGTGTTGCATCGCCAGCAGATATCTCCGCAGTTTTTATTCATTTTGGCTATTTTTTCCGGTGTTAAATACCATCTGTGTTGCATTTTTAAGTAATTTTCCTTCAATATATTACATCTGGTAAAATTCATATCTTCTTTCCATAATTTTTCCCATTGTTCGAACATAATATTTTTCCCAATATCTTGTGCCCATTTAATCATAGATGCTTTGACTAATTCGTCTTTTGTTTCCCACTCTAATAATAGATCGTATAATTTAGATATATTTTTTGATGTTTCCTGTATTAAATATTTACTAAATTTAGAACATTCTTTTTCGAATCCTACTTTCTTGTCTTTTTGTAATCTGTATTTAATTTGAGTATATTGAAACCAATCTGTGATATACGCTTTAATTTCTGCATAATCTTTTAGTTTGAGTACACCATTTTCTTCCTCTAATACATCTTTATAGGTAATCCAATTCTCTTTCATGTTCCATTTTTTCACTGCTACGATCTCTGCTGGCGACGCCCACCATGGTGTTTTGGGCTCTAGGATTCTTTTGTGTTTTTCCCAGATTTTATATATAGATTTTCTAATTATATGCCCTAGGAAGCCTTTATGTACTTTAACTTTTTCATCAACTAAATAGGCATGCCATCCAAACCTCGTCTCCACTCCTTCTAGATCCAATACATCTGAATCCTCTAATTTAATCCATTCCTTTAGCCAGGTCAGACCCACCGCATCATGATATAATTCCAAATCTGGGAGGCTGAATCCACCTCTTTCCTTCTTATCAATCATAATTTTATATTTTATCCTCGGTTTTTTCCCGGACCAAATAAATGTTGCCAAATCCTTTTTCCAATTTTTGAAACATTTTTCTCCTCCTAATATTGGGATACATTGGAATAAGAACATCATCTTGGGTAAGATATTCATTTTTATTACTGATATTCTCCCTAATAGAGATAAATTTAGTTTATCCCATACTGATAGATCTTTTTTAATTAAACTCCCACCAACTCTGACTGTTGTAGTTCAACTGCTACAACACTTAGAGCACATACCTCCATAAATAAGCTCTATTCAGAAGGATCAGTGAAAAAGTCCAGATGAGGCAAGCACCTGCGATTCCTGAGGCCTCCCCTCCACGTGTTCATTGTACATGGTATGTTGTCTCCACTGGGCTCTGAGTGATGCACATTTGTACATAAACCAGCTGGGTTTTGATGGCCGACCTTGGAGAGCTTCTGCCAGTCAGAGTAGGTAATATTGGGCTAGATGGGCAAACAGGCCTGGTTCCTAACTTTCCTATAAAAGTTCAGTTGTTCATATGGGATAAGTCTACTCTATCAAATGCTTTACATAAAAACATAAAGTGTGAAAAGTCCATGGGATGGTTGTAATTTAGACCGAAGTCTCGGGTTTTACAACACAGGGAGTGCAGTTCAGAGCAAGTTTATTTATGCAGAATGCACAACCTGTAGACTCACTCACCAAGATAAGGACTCCACTAACTGGATTATCTAGGTATTCTGGTTACATGAAAACCTTTTGAAACCAGGTAAGATGTTTCCCTTTTCCAGGGTCGCCCCACATCCCTCTTGCCCCCTTTAATCTTTTAACTGTGGCAGAAAGTTCACCAGCTGAATTTGGCCATCTGCAGAAAATCCCAGCTGCCACCCTGACTCGTCCTCATTCTCCAGAATTGACTTGTTTACCACCAGGCTTTGAGAGGGAGAATGCAATTTGTGTTGAATATTCTGGTTCCAAAACACCTGAAACGTAACCTGAAAACACTGGAGGTCATTTTGAAATTTGCAGTGCTTCCAATTAAATCTCTCTCTTTTTTAAAGTCACCTTTACATAATTAAGGATTATGTGTTTGCATGATAGTTCAGCCTTTTTGCACTAAACCTTCTGAGTAAAATACACTTGCATGAAAATGATACTTTAGGCGTTGTGAGCCTGCAAAAAAATAGTGTCATAGTAATGTTTGAAGCATGGGAGGAGACAGCCCCCATAGACACCCCACCAGGAGAGTGCAAAAATGCAGGCAGCTGTGTTTGGTACCACTTTAAACAATCGTGGCTTCGCCCCCAAAGAATCCTGGGTAGTGTAGTTTGTTAAGGGCACTGAGAGTTGTTAGAAGACCCTTAATACCTGCCCAGAGCTGCTATCATCATTATCATTATCATCATCATCATCATCATCATCACCATCACAATCATCATCTGAATTTATATACTACCCTATAGGCGTAGGTCTCAAGGTGGTTCACCCCATAAAGTACAATGTAAAAAGTACAAAATACGAGATAAAAATAATTTAAACAGTTAACAATGCTGATGTGTACAAACTAATGAAAAATACATTCCCCAACGAAAGCCTCTAAGCAATACCCCAGCCCACAAATGCAAAGAGATACAAAATCCAAATTAACATTTAACATTTAAAAACACTTTTAAACAACCCCACCCACCCCCCAAATGAAACAACACTCAACCAAGTTAAAACCCCATTCCTGTTAAAACCTACAATTATCAGAGTGGTTTCACTGTTTCCAAGGAATTTTGGGAACTGTAGGTTTCTGAGAGGAACAGCTACAGCTCCCGGAATTCTTTGGGGGGGGCTGTTTAAATTGGTATCATAGCATTTTAAATGTATATTGTGTAGGAGCCAACTCCTAGGGGCCAAGGTCCCTTCAGCCCCCTCCAATAAAACATTTGAGGGGGCCAAGCCCCCCCCCCCCGCAAGGTGATGGGCATTGCCTTTCAAATGGTGTGCATTCACCATATCTTCTGTTCAATTATGTGGTGTGGGACTTAACTGCCCGCTAACCCAATATTTTATTCAAGCATATGGTGCGAATGAGACCATAGACTCTCACTTCTAGAGCTCATCGCAAGCTGGATAAAAGGTGGTCACTCATTCATTAACCATATTTTTCATGCCACAGGCTTTCTTCTTTTATTATACAGGGAGTCAGAGCTCAGCAAGATGCTCTCCGCGTTAGGTGCTCCAGGAAAATTGCGCATGAAACTATTCCGATGAGATGCCGGAGGCCGGTTGCATCGTGCGCAACACACAACGACCCCACGTCGTGGGATTTGTGAATGTTCATAATTACGAGATTTGTGAATGTTCATAATGCAGATTACGAGAGCGCTTGGAAATCATGACGTGAGCAGATGCTGTAAGGAAGAAGGGGGTTGGGCAGACAACAGGGTAGGGATTACAGATTGTTCTTCTTTATGTGTATGATAAGCCTCTTTCGCCTTTCTCCATCCCATCTGAGGATCACTAGTGAAAGACCACAAAGTCCATTCATGTTTCATTCAAGACGAAGGTTGAATTATAGAACTGGGGTGTTGAAAGGGACACCAAGGGTCATTTAGTGCAACTCCTGCTATGCAAATGGCCCTGATGTGTGCAAACGGGGAATTTTGCAGGATGTTTGGTGCCAAAGGAGGTCTGATGCACATATTTGCATGTGAGTAGGTGCAGTCTATGAGGTTCATCCATCCACTGACATCCGTCTGTTTCTTTTCTTTCTTTTTTACTTTAGATGGACCTAGTGAGTGAGACTCACTTGTATTTTTTAGCAAGAAGCATAAGTCCTGGTGGAAACAAAAGACATTTACAGCCCAAACCCTGCCCTAGTCACATGTTACATTGCAAGGACATAGGAAGAGCCTTCCTGAATCTGGTCCTCACGGTGTCCAACAGATTCTCGTGTGTCAAGGAGCTGTCCAATGAGCCAGGTCCACCACAGGGCAGAGGATTGGAACCACAGGGCTACACACACAGTGAGGCACAGAATGCAATTAGCTTTTTATTAACAGAAAGTAACAACACTGCAGAGCCTTCTGGTTCGTCTTCATCCAGCTGAGAGCCAGTGTGGTGTAGTGGTTAAGAGTGGTGGACTCGTAATCTGGGGAACCGGGTTCGTGTCTCCGCTCCTCCACATGCAGCTGCTGGGTGACCTTGGGCTAGTCACACTTCTCTGAAGTCTCTCAGCCCCACTCACCTCACAGAGTGTTTGTTGTGGGGGAGGAAGGGAAAGGAGAATGTTAGCCGCTTTGAGACTCCTTCGGGTAGTGAAAAGCGGGATATCAAATCCAAATCCAAACTCCAAAGCTGAGACGTTGCTGAAACTGACCACTGACCCTGCTCTTCCCCTTCTAGCCCCTCACTCTGGATTCCTCCCAAGCAGATGAAGGCTGCGTCAAGAGGGTGGGCTCCTCCCTTGGCCAACAATGTGCAGGACACTTCTCGATCAAGGACAGAGCCGTCTCAGCCATTGGGGCTGGTGGTGCGGCGCGCCAGGGCGCAATGGCCTGGAGGGCGCCTCCGTCCTCCAGCCCTGCTGGCAGCGCCTGCCGGCAGCGCCCTCTGACTCCCGGCAAGGGAGCTGGCCGGCCACGCCACGCCCTCTGGCTGCCCAGCAGAGCACAGGAGCACAGCTCTGCGCGCCCTTCCAGCGCTTCCGGGACAGGAGGCGAGGGCGGCCGGCTCGCGCTCCCGCGCGCAGCCGGGTGGCGCGGCGCAGCCGGCCGCCCACCTGATGGAGCACAAGCTGCCCAGCCGCGCCGCGCCATCCGGATGCGCGCGGGAGCGCGAGCCGGCCGCCCTCGCCTCCCGTCCCGGAAGCGCTGGAAGGGCGCGCAGAGCCCCGCGCCACTCCAGCGCCACGCCCCTCATCCCCCGCTCGCCCACCCCCCTCCCAAGGGGCGGCAAGCGCAGGAGGGAGGGGGCGGAGAGGCGGCATGGCGGGGGCGCCGGAGGGATAGCCGCGCCAGGGTGGCAGATCCCCTTAAGACGGCTCTGATCAAGGAGTCAGAGGGGGAGGGAAGCCTGTAGGATTGTCCTGCTGCTGTGTAGCACGGCCAACCTGTGACTCGAGCCTGCGCTCACACTGTGACCCTCAGCCTCTAACCCTGTCCTGGAAGACCCTCCTTCTCCTGACCCTCCTGCTTCTATCACCTCCCAAATCCTCCCTTCTGCAGACTGCTCTTCCGTGTCCCACCACCAGGATCCGGGATCTAAGTTGTCGTCTTCTGTGCCCTCCCTTGGGGGGGGGGTCTTGGGCGGGCAGCTCCCACCACTCTTCCTCATCCAGCCAGTCCCTAACATTGTGGGAACTGCATGCAATAGCTCTCCCCCCCCCCACTTGCAAGGCACCGAGCTCAACATTTGCCCAGTATATGCAAGAACTGCAATGCAAAGCATGCACTTTAATTAATTTCTGTTTTGAGAAAGATTATTATTTAATCCTCCCTCTCTCTTTTTTTGCAGCTGCTTCTTTCCAAAGCAGGTTTGGCTGGGTGGGGGGAGGATTCCATTAGAGAATTTAACAGATGTAATTTGCTAAATCAAGAACCTCGTCTTGGCTAAATCAAGAATCTGTTAAAATGGGGAACTCGCTGGAGTCGCGGCCTTTCGCAGGTCTCTACCTACCTTCTGCAACTGCATAGAGCAGAAATTCAACAGGATAGTGGAGGGGAGGCTTTTCCTGATAACGGTGGTCCCAAATCAGAAAAATGCATAAACCCCTTCTGGCTTCATTATCTGGGGAAAGCAAGAGTGGGGGAGTCAATCAAATCCGACAAGAATCATTGGGATTGTGTCAACTGTATGGACTGGCTGGGATGTGCATGCATGTGCAAATGAAATGATTATGTGTGTTATGTATGCGTGTGTGTGAATGAGGTTTTTATATGTATTAAGATCACAGAATTATATAGATGGAAGGGACCTTGAGGATTATCTTGTCCAACCCTCTGCAATGCAGGAATATGTAGCTGTCCTTTAGAGGGGGATCAAACCTTAGACCTTTGTATTATCAGCACCATGCTCTAACCAACTGAGCTATGTGTGTGCATGTGTGGACAGTTGTGCACACATGTGCATTTGCCTCCCGTCCCCCACTGGCATGTACCCTGGAGCCCTTTTTGTAGTGGGGAAAAGGTCCCCTAGTCCTGGCCTACACAAAGCCAGCGAGGGAGAAGAGGAGGAGGAGGAGGAGGAGTTTGGACTTGATATCCCACCTTTCATTCCCCTTAAGGAGTCTCAAAGCGGCTAACAATCTCCTTTCCCTTCCTCTCCCACAACAAACACTCTGTGCAGTGAGTGAGGCCGAGAGACTTCAGAGAAGTGTGACTACCCCAAGCTCACCCAGCAGCTGCATGTGGAGGAGCGGGGAAGCGAACCTGGTTCACCGGATTATGAGTCCACTACTCTTAACCACTACACCATGCTGGGGAGGGTCCCAACACACACATACACATACAGAGAAGGCCCTGAAAGGGTTGAGGTATCACTGCAGATCAGGTCAGGGTAGCTCTGGACTTGGGAAGGATGCACTTCGTATGCAGACGGAATCAGGTTCAGCCTCAGCAATCTGCAGACATTGCTGAGGAAGACCCCTGCCTGAACCCCTGGCAAACTGCTGCCAACCAGTGTAAGACAGCATTGAGCTGGATAATAATAATCAGTGCTATTTTTCTAGAAAAAGAGGTGCCGGAACTCACCTTGAACACCTCCCTTGTTCTCTCAGAATGGCAATGGAGTTCACTTGAGAAGTGCCGGAATTGAGTTCCGGTGAGTTCCGGCTAAAAAAGGCAACAACAACAACAACAACAAGCCACCCCATCTGGCTTGGTTGCCCCAGCAACTCTGGGCCAATTGTCTTACTCAGCATTAAGGTCGCTTCCCACCTAGTTCTATATTTGCATCATACAGAATACGAAAAAGGTACAAGTGCCTAAATATTTGCAGGATCCTGATCTTCTTCTCTCTCTTTTTGCGCTCAGTAAGTAAGTAAATAAATAAATAAATAACCAAGCCCTTGCGTTCTCCGTAGCCGAACTGTAAATAAAATCATTTCCAAAAAAAGAGCACTAATTTAGAAAAGCATGATTATTAAATGCATTGCCAAAATCTGGCTTGGTTAATATATTGCGCAGTGCTTGAGCTGAAGTATCTAAACACACACACACACACAAAGAGATGTGAAAGGAAAGGAAATCAACAACTTGCTAAATTGGATGGGTTTTTTTTTTTTTAAATCCTATAATTGAGGCTGCTACTTCATTTCCATTTGTAAAACAGATTGAGTTTCCCTTCTATCTACTAATGGATTTGGTTTATCTCATATACTAATTACTGGCATTTGCATGGTTGGTACAGACCATTTGTTAACCGGAGGTTCACTCAGGAGAAGTCAGGCTGACACAGTTAACCCGTGAATGGCCAGAGGGGAGCCCCAGAAGCTTGCATGCAAATAGGCTCTTTCCCGCTCACAACTTAAACAATAGCAGCCTCCCTCGTTCTGCTATTTGCAAAGTATGTATAACTGTGTTGCTTTTTAGGTTGTCTCTGCTTTTCTTCCTTCAAACCCATAACTGGGCTCTGATATTCAAGGGTGAACTCTCAGAAATTGGCGGAAATGTTCGAAGCCTTGCTGTGGATATTATAATTTTGCACAGTCCAGATCACAATGCGCCCCCCCTGCAATTGCTAATTATTCTTGCTAATAGTAATATATTTGTGCACAAAATTCACAATGGAGCATTTCAACACACACCACATTACATAACAATTCGTCTTCCACACAAGGCACATTTTAAAACAAAAAACATGAATTTTAAAAAACTAATTGCACCAACTTAATTAGTCCCAAAACATATTGTGTGTGTCGAAACAAAATAGGAAATTCTTTCCAGTAGCACCTTAGAGACCAACTGAGTTTGTTCTTGGTATGAGCTTTCGTGTGCTCATATTGTGTGTGTGTGTGTGTAATCCCATATATGCTTCATTTGGTAAAGATAAGTGATTAATACAGAGGAGCTGCATCAAGCTTGCTTGGAGCATTTTTTATTTCTTTGGACTCATGAGCTAATTTACAAGTTCAACTGAATGGCGGAAGAAATGGATTCTTCCCATTCACGTTTTCCCCAAATTTGCACATGCATTTCCTGTTGTTTAATGGCGTCATGGTACCAAAATGGGCACCCTATTTGTAGAATGCTCTTCCCAGAGAGCCAATGCAGAGTCATTGAGACTGGTGAGTCCCAGTAGGAATGTGGACGCATAGTTTTACCCGAATCCCCGTGTGATACAGCGTGGCCTGTGTTTTACCTTGTTTCTGCCATGGCGTGCTGCAAACTATGTCAGGAGGTTGGCTCAGTGGCCTCTCAGCTCTGGCGCTTGCCTAATAGTCCTGTATCCCTGGCCAAGTATGGATTATTAGACACGTCTGAGGAAGGGCCATGGCTCAGTGGCAGAAAGCAGGCTTTGGAGAGAAACCTGCCTGAAACTGCTGCCGGTCCGTGTACACAATGCTGAGTTGCGTGGACCAGTGACCTGACTTAGTACAAGGCAGTTTCTTATTTCCTAAGATTCCGTGGTACAGTACAGACAACAGGCAGAGTGGAGGGCACAGCAAATTCAGTTTCACCAAGTTCTTAGCATATGGCCAATGACAGCTACAGGTAGCTAACTAATTGACTTTTCATGGATTAATTGCAGACTGGGGATGGGGCCAGTCCAGACAATCACCTAAGTCATGATTCAAGCTCCACCAATTCCCCTCCCTCCCTTTTGCAGCGTGTCTGAACTTAAGGAACAGCAGTTCGTTCTCACCCAAGTTGTTTAAATGAGCTTGCGTGTTAATTTTGCAGCCTCAGCTTGAGAATGCCTCATTCATTTCTTTCCCCCTTGGCTGTTCACCCTAAGAAGGTTCAGGAATCCCCACACCGCGCTTCTTCCAAGGAACATTTCAGCCCGTTTAGCAAGTAAACAAAAGCCAGGTGACCCTTTCTTTTCATCCAGTTTGACCATTTCTAGGTCGCCATATGCAATTTCCATGACCAACTGCATAAGGCCTATCAGTCTGTGAATACAGTGGTACCTCAGGTTACATATGCTTCAGGTTACATACTCCACTAACCCAGAAACAACGCTTCAGGTTAAGAACTTTGCTTCAGGATAAGAACAGAAATTGTGCTCTGGGGGCACAGCAGCAGCGGGAGGCCCCATTAGCTAAAGTGGTGCTTCAGATTAAGAACAGTTTCAGGTTAAGAACGGACCTCCAGAACTAATTAAGTTCTTAACCCGACCTACCACTGCACATATTTTCTAATTACAAGTAGGTAGCCATGTTAGTCTGCCGCAGTCGGGGAGAGGGGGTGGATCCTTCCAGTAGCACTATACCAATAACAAACTTAGTTGGTCTCTAAGGTGCTACTGGAAGGATTTATTTTATTTTTATTTTCTAATGTGCTGGATGGAACTAGAGCAAGCTATAGGAGATATATTTCATGCACATAGACAGAAAAGAAAAGAACACAGGGCTGTTTCAAATTCCAGTCTCTTTGGCCATAAATTTCAACTGCACCTGACTGAAGAGCTGTCTCCATAAACGAGGTCTCTGTTGTTAATGATGATGCATGTCCCTTAATGTCGCAGCAAGAGAATCATGTAATGAGCATGAAAATAACTGGGCGAAAGAAGCAACAGGCATCATAGCAGCAAAGCTGTATTGCTGGCAATTAACAGCTGGTGCCCCAATAAACATGCAGCAATTATGAGGTGGTTTTTTTTTCCTTAAAGGAAACTTGGGACAGGTGGGAGTATCTAATTCTCACAGTGCTTCAGGATTTGGGCCTCTGCCATTGGCCCTTGAACTCTGAGTCGTGATTCGCAGCTTGGAAGTTTAGACAGCCAATCACGTTGGGAGTGGGAGTGGCCCAGGCTTTCAGGAATGTATATAAGCAGATTCCTTGCCCCTGTTTCGATGTTATGTAGTTCAATAAAGGTTCTTGCTGTTTTCACTGTGTCTTGCCTCGTGGGAACCCACCTATACTTCAGGCCCCATCTGCACCATAAATTTCAAGCAAAATTTGTTGTTGTTCAGTCGTTCAGTCGTGTCCAACTGTTTGTGACCCCATGGACCAGAGCACGCCAGGCACGCCTATCTTTCACTGCCTCCCGCAGTTTGGCCAAACTCAGGCTAGTCGCTTCAAGAACACTGTCCAACCATCTCATCCTCTGTCGTCCCCTTCTCCTTGTGCCCTCCACCTTTCCCAACATCAGGGTCTTTTCTAGGGAGTCTTCTCTTCTCATGAGATGGCCAACGTACTGGAGCCTCAACTTCAGGTTCTGTCCTTCCAATGAGCACTCTGGGCTGATTTCTTTAAGGATGGATAAGTTTGATCTTTTGAAGTCCATGGAACTCTCAAGAGTCTCCTCCAGCACCATAATTCAAAAGCATCAATTCTTCAGCGATCAGTCTTCTTTATGGTCCAGCTCTCACTTCCATACATTACTACTGGGAAAACCATAGCTTTAACCATACGGACCTTTGTCGGCAATGTGATGTCTCTGCTTTTTAAGATGCTGTCTAGGTTTGTCATTGCTTTCCTTCCAAGAAGCAGGCGTCTTCTAATTTCGTGACTGCTGTCACCATCTGCAGTGATCATGGAACCCAAGAAAGTGAAATCTCTCACTGCCTCCATTTCTTCCCCTTCTATTTGCTAGGAGGTGATGGGACCAGTGGCCATGGTCTTAGTTTTTTTGATGTTGAGCTTCAGACCATATTTTGCGCTCTCCTCTTTCACCCTCATTAAAAGGTTCTTTAATTTTTCCACTTACACCACTTTAAACAGCCACGTCTTCCCCCCAAGAATCCTGGGAAGTGTCCAGAAAAGGACAACCAGAATGATTAAGTGTTTTGGATTTTTTTTTTTTTTAGTTTAGGGAAAAGGTGAGTAAGAGGCAATGTGATCAAAGTTTATAACATTATTTAAGGCACGGAGAAAGTGGAGAGGTGATCTGCCTGTGTCCTATGAGCACCCACGGAGACCTGAATGATAAAGAAATTGAGGAAACAAACAGAAAAATATAAGGGTTGGGGAAACCACTTGTATTCCCATGTCCCAAGGGGAACACCCTTCTGGCAAAACTTCAGTTCCCACCGGTTTCCAAGAAACGCAAGCAGATTTTTTTTTTTTTTGCAATGTTTTATTATGTGTATGAAGAAAAGAAAAGGAGCACTTGCAATTTCAAGAACAAATGAGATGTCGGCCATTAGACGCTGTGCAATAATGCCGCCTGTAGACTTCCCATTCTTTAAGATTAGAATGGATTTGTAACCGTCTCGCCTGGGAAATTTCCTAACATTTTTTTCCTATTAAATAATTGTTTCCAGAAAAGAGGGAAGTATCTCTCACGGACTTTAATGGCGTTATAGCCAGAAGAGCTATATTTTAAGTACAGCAGGCGGGGGGGGGGAGGGAAGCCACAAATACACATAAAATAAATAAAAAATTAAGGTTTGAAGTGGCCAGATTCTGTGCACCTGATTGTTTTCTTTATTGATCACACTTCTACCCCATCTTTTTTTCTCCAAAGAGCTCAAGGCGGTGTACCTTTCCTCATTTAATCTCCACAGCAACCCTGAGAGGTAGGTTAGGCTGAAAGTGAGTGACTGGGCCCAAGGTCACCCATTGAGCTTCCTGGCTGAATGGGGATTCGAACCCTGGCCTCCCAAGGTCCTAGTCCAACACTCTAACCACTGCGCCACGATGGCTGCCCCAACATAACTCACTTTCGGCATCAGAGGTTTAAAGCAGCAAAGTGTGGTGAAGTTAACCAGGCTGGGGGTGGTTTTTGCCCCCCTCCCACTTATTTCCTTTAGGATAAAAAAAGAGAGTCACCTGTTGCTTTTGCATGTTAGCCAAACAGACCAGCCAGGACAATATAGGGCCGTACTGTACATAGTTTGGAGGCTAGCCAGGGCATACATAACCAATCCGAAACAGTTGTTGAAAGAGGAGGACGGGCAGGTGCTCAACATCTATTTGAGGGGAATCGGGGTGGGGACCAGATCTTGACCTCGGATCAGGAGAGAGGTACACTAGTGATTCTGGATCTCTGCCCAGTAAGTAGATAGATCTTCTCTTCCAAATACAGCATACCAGTGCACAGTGCAGTGTTGAACTGGTAAATTTTGAAGTGCAAGAAGTTATCATGACAGCCCCCATTGCTATACTTTTAAGGAGAGTCTAAAAATGAACACAGCTGTGCTGGCATCTCTCCCTCCCTCCCTCCCTCCCTCTTTCTTCTTACACACACACCAAACAGCACGCATACAATGCACAATGCTCGATTCATTAGGATCAGCATGGCTGCAATTGCAGGCATAATTTCCCGAGGGTAAACTCTACAGCCAGCTCAAATGCAACCTTTTGCATTTAGAATATGAGAAACGCAAACCATCTTGCAAGGAAATGTTACCGTTTAAATTTTAAACTGTCAGTGTGAAGCAGGAACCCCATGAAAGGAAAGGAAAGAAGTAACCAGTCTCTGCTTCACTGGTTCCTCCTTCTCTGTCTTCTTAAGAATACTGTCATACCTCATGTTGCGAACGCTGCGGGTTATGTGCTTTTGGGTTGCGCTCCGCGCCAAACCCAGAAGTACCAGAACGGGTTACTTCTGGGTTTCAGTGCTTTTTTAAATAATAATTTTATTAATCAAAGTACACATACACATAAAACAAGTACACATTAAAAACACCTACACATATAAATCTAATTCCAAATACATTTTCATCCATATATTTTTATTACAAAAATTCTTTAAAAGTATAGGTTCATTCTAGCCTTCTGTTCGCTTCAGTAAGGCTGAATTTATACATAATCTCGTCCTTGGGCTCCCCACTTTATCTCTTCATTAAATTAGACATTAAACATGTTTTCAACATGTAAATTTTCATGACTCGGCCAGGGTTCCGGTGCTTTGCGCATGCGCAGAAGTGCCAAATCGTGACCCGCACATGCACAGATGTGGCACTGTGGGTTGCGGACGCTGCGGGTTGTGAATGCGCCTCCCACACGGATTGTGTTCGCAACCCAAGCGTCCACTGTACTTGAAAACCCCATTCTTACTTCATTCACGTGCTGGAGCCCATCAGTTACCCTAACGCTTTGCAAATGACACCGCCATCTCTGCCTTATTATTATCCCATTTCCATCCTGCCGTTCTTCCAAGGTGCTCATGGCAAAGCACATGGTTCCCCCCCCCCACTTTTTTAATCCTTGCAAGAACCCTGTGAGGTAGCTTAGACCAAGAATTGCACACTTGCATCTACCCATACTGTATATTACAATGTCCCTGCATGTGCAAAACCAGCATAGTGGGAGATTTGCTATTTCCCTTTTCCTGAAATGCAATATTTGCATGTATAGATGGTTGTTGTTTTGACATATGGGAAGCATTTGGAATTGCTGTCTGAAATGGAAAGGCCCAACCCGAGACAGTTTGTGTGGATCTGCCGGTGCCCCTCCCCATGTAAACTGTCCCGGACTCTGCGTACATCATCTGAGGCCCTTCTTCATGTGCCTCCCCCACATTAGGTCTGGAGGGTGGCAACATGAGAATGAGTCTTCTCTGTGGTGGCCATCCATTTGTGGAATGCTCTCCCTAGGGAGGCCTGCCTGGCGCTTTCATTACATATATTTCAGGCGCCAGGCAAAAACGTTCCTCTCCAACCAGGCCTTTGGCTGATTAAGATTCTACAGCCTTTTAAATGTGTCTGTGGGAAGAGGGGTGGTTATTGCTTTGCTTTGCTGTTTTGTTTCACTTATTTACTTGTTTTGATCCTGTACTTTCTTCTGTGAACCACCCTGGAATCTTATGATGAAGGGCGGCATATAAATCAAATGAATGAATGAATGAATGATGTTTTGGCTGTAAGTGCCATTATTCCGATAGGAGAATGCAGAAATAAACACAACGGCAGAGGTCATCGATGCAACCACGGTCCTTTCATCCTGATCCAGTGAATGGCAAAGACATCTGCCGTATCCACATTGCGCCATTCAGTTGATACCGGTATTAAGATCCTCCTTTGGATTCTCCATGGACTCTGTGGCCAGCATTCTTCTGTGAACTCATCATCTCCAGAGTACGTATGTCTAGACGGCACAGGGATGATAAGGAGCCGAGCGAGCACACTATCATCACTTTTCAGCCACCAACTGCAGCATGTTCTTGAGTGTTTGCTATCATCTCTGTACAAGTGACTCATGCGATGGGATTTCCATGGTTCCTTATGGGAAACTCTTTGTGCTCAAATAACTAAGACAATCTGGATATATATATATATATATATATATATATATATATATATAATCTGCATAGAGAAGAAAAGAGAGCTAACTTCCAGATTTATTCTATCTTGTTTCAGACCTCATGTGTTACTCATCCCTTCCCCTCCCTCCCTCCCGCTAACATCCCTTCTCAAAATGATTGCCGAGGAACAAAACCTGGTTTATTTGTGTCAACATGTAAGATCCTAACACCCAAAAGAACCAAGGTCACGAACAATGCTATGCCAACCACACAAAAATCGTAACCGGTTGATAAAGTAGTCTCAATTTTGCATCATTTTTACATATAAACAGATACAATATAAAACTAAAACATAATAATACATGGGTACAACTATTCAGCTGAAAATATGTGACATCAAATGTCAAATGTCTTGTACGGATGAAGTTCTTTCTGATGCTATACCTTGCTGACCCCTTTCTGCTGGATGCAGGTGTACCATTGTGGAAGTAATAATGTGGAGGGGGTTTAGTATGCAGCCCCATTTGTCAAAGGCTTCAGGTTATAACTGGCTGTCCTTGCCAAGGGCGAGGTACCGTTACCTACTTATTTTGGGGCTTTGGTCTCTGCATCAGAAACAGTTTTCACATGAACACAAGGATGAAACGGGACCACGCAGAGACTGGGAGGAGTACACAATGCATTAATAACAGCGAAAGCACCTGTGGTGTGTTGTAGGGCAAAGCTAATGCGAGGCGAGTGACCTCTGGAAAATGCTAGCCCCAAAATCCTTTGGGGTGTTTGTTTAAAACATGGCTCTGAGTGATTCTGGCCGTTCCGGGGGGTGGGTTGCGGAAAGTATAGCTCACAAGACATTTAAAGCTCTATAAGTAAGTGCTGGTGACCCAGGTGGCGCTGTGGGTTAAACCACAGAGTCTAGGGCTTGCCGATCAGAAGGTCAGCGGTTCGAATCCCTGCGACGGGGTGAGCTCCTGTTGTTCGGTCCCAGCTCCTGCCCACCTAGCAGTTTGAAAGCACGTCAAAGTGCAAGTAAATAAATAGGGACCGCTCCGGCGGGAAGGTAAACGCCGTTTCCGTGCGCTGCTCTGGTTCGCCAGAAAGTGGCTTTGTCATGCTGGCCACATGACCTGGAAGCTGTCTGTGGACAAACGCCGGCTCCCTTGGCCTATAGAGCGAGATGAGCGCCACAACCCCAGAGTCGGACACGACTGGACCTAATGGTCAGGGGTCCCTTCACCCTTTACCTTTATGTAAGTGCTAACACCTTGAAATGATAGTTATGATTGTGGTGACATGACTATGGTTATAACTGTGGTCTGGAGCAACTGCTGAGAGGAATAGTGACAGCAAAACAACACCTCATATTTCATGGGGCCATCAGCCTTCCTTCCTTCCTTCCTTGAACTGGGGGTGGGGGAGCATTGGATTCTTCTTCACTGTAAGCAGTGTTCAACCCAAAGCTGCTGGCTGATACAGAGGAGGAGGAGAAAACCGCTCCCAGTACCCTTGCTTGATCTCTCCTGGTGCAAAAGTATGGGCTGTGCCCTTGCCAAAGAGCAAGAAAGGAGAAGAGCATTAGCAAGGAGATGAGAATGCAGCATTAGCCTTTGGTGTCTGGTTTCGACTGGGGTGAGGGGAGGAAGGGAAGAGGGAAGCAGTTCCATAGAACCAACACACACACACACACACACACACACACACACACACACACACACAAACACACACACCTCCTCAAACAGTGCTATCCTGCTGGGCCTCTCTGAAAACAATGCTCCCCCCCCCCCATTGGCTCTCTCTCTCTCTCTCTTTCTGCAAGATATCTCACCGCTTCCACAGACTGTCATCCAGCATTTTGGTCATCACCCATCCCTTTCCACCCATCCCATGTCCTCACTTTGCATGGCTGCAAGACACTGAGCTGATGTAATGGGATAAACTGAAGCCAAATGGCCCAGTTTAACACAGCCGAGCCACTGACACAGATCTGTTTTGGAGCTGTATTGCAATGGTGTGATTTAAAATCTTACCTGCATTTTTAGTTTAGAATAAGGCATGCACACACACACACACACACACAGAGAGAGAGAGAGAGAGAGAGAGAGAGAGAGAGAGAACACCCCCCTGACCCTGAGAATATTTTTAAATTCATTTTAAAGTTTTATAAATAAACGATGAACAGGATGATTCCTATCTATCTGTCTCTCTGTCTGCCTATCTACTACAGTATTTTATGTGTGTGTGTGTGTGTGTGTGTATAATGCAGGGTGTAGTGTGAGATGGGCTATCAGCGGAAAATGGGATACATCTGCACCTCACATTCAATGCAGTATGATACCACTTTAACAGCCATGGCTTCCCCCAAAGAATCCTGGGAACTGAAGGGTGCTGAACGTCCTTTAGCCTCTTCCAAATCTACAGTTCTATGATTCCACGACCACTAACCTCCTCTGAGATGCTGCAAGAAATCCTCAAGTGTACCACTTCAGTTGGGCTCCTATTCGTTCCCACCCCACGACAATATGGCCTCCCCCAAGCAGCCATTTGGGTTCTTTGTGCACTCAGCCAGCCCTGCGTGTAACATTAGCAAGCATTGTTCCGTGTGTCCAGGCCAGGGTGCCTTCGGACCACAGGGACCATTGTATTTTTTTGCTTTGTGCCTAGCCTTGTTTCTGTAGCCTCATGCTGCCTGGCTAGCATCCAAGAATTGGCTGCTGCTTATTCAGAGTGCTGAAGTTCTGCTTTCCCTTCCCCCAAGGCGAAGACAGAATGCTGGTGGCAAAACAAAATGAAACAAAACATGGTTAGTTAGCTGCACATGCCCTGCATGCAATTCTCCTTGTTCCTCATGGGTACCACAAAAAAGTAAATAGAACATATACTTAGAGGTGAACAAACACTGGAAGTGTAGGGCATAGCTGTCAACTTTTCCCTTTTCTTGTGAGGAATCCTATTTGGAATAAGGGAATTTAATTTCCCTTTAAAAAAGGGAAAAGTTGACAGCTGTGGTGTAAGGATTAGGATGTTCGACGTGCATGAGGCAAATCTGAGGTGTCTTGGGTGGCCTTAAGCAAACCATTCTCCCTTTCACAGATATAATCTCCCTGCCCATGGAAAACTAGTATAAAAGCACTCTCCTGACATGCTAGCTTTTTGCATGCAGGGAGTGTTTTTTGTTTTTTTTTTAAATGTGGAGAAGTATATAAACATGTGAAGTCTGATATAGTTCAGACCTTGGAATTCCTGGGTCTGCACTTGTAGATTAGGTCCTGCATAGGAGAACACTCAGTCATTTCTTCTCTGGGGCTGGGTCAAGGACCTGAACGAAGAGTCCTTTTCAGATGATTCAATTACATCTATAAACTTGGACATCTCCCTCTTAGCAGTATTTCCGGCACTGTGTGGTGCCTTTCGATAAGATAACAAGCGGTAGGGCGAAAACTATTTTCTAATTTTGGCGATACCATAGTTGATATCCTTCAAACCTTTTCATGGCCCGGTTTTTTCTTTCTTCATGTTATGCGACAAACACATTCCACTTTCCCATTAGTAAAGCAGCGGCAGAGTGACAAGAACATGTCAAATGTTCGCCACCAAGAGCCAGAACAGTGCCAAACTATAAAGGATTTTGGAGGTGTCAACTGGGCCTGTTAAGCACTTTTTTATGCATAGTGCCTGTTTAGATGATATCAATTATGTGTCCATTCGTAATGACACAGCAGGACTTTAGTTGCGTGCTGTACTTCTGGGGAGAAAATGTCTTGGTCCAGCAATGATAAGTCCTAGAATCATAGAATCATAGAGTTGGAAGAGACCACAAGGGCCATCCAGTCCAACCCCCTGCCAAGCAGGAAACACCATCAAAGCATTCCTGACAGATGTCTGCCAAGCCTCTGCTTAAAGACCTCCAAAGAAGGAGACTCCCCCACACTCCTTGGCAGCAAATTCCACTGTCCAACAGCTCTTACTGTCAGGAAGTTCTTCCTAATGTTTAGGTGGAATCTTCTTTCTTGTAGTTTGAATCCATTGCCCCGTGTCCGCTTCTCTGCAGCAGCAGAAAACAACCTTTCTCCCTCCTCTATATGACATCCTTTTATATATTTGAACATGGCTATCATATCACCCCTTAACCTTCTCTTCTCCAGGCTAAACATACCCAGCTCCCTAAGCCGTTCCTCATAAGGCATCGTTTCCAGGCCTTTGACCATTTTTGGTTGCCCCCTCTGCAAGTCCTCTCTGCAAGTCCATCTCTTGACCCACCTACCTTCATCCTGCAAGGAATTAGGATGCTGCTTTCCTACTCTGCCTCCTCAGAGCAGAATTCCCTGAATTTTCAAGATTCAGACAAGAGGAGTGGACCTGGAGTGATCTCTCAGGGGTGGTGTGTGATGACTGAGGGCACCTGAGACTCCGAGCACCCCCAAACCACCCTCATCTGCAGGCCGACAGACCAAAGACTCCACTTATCCCATCCTTCCCCCCCCCCCCACCTTCCCTGTTTTCCTCCAAGCCACCGCAATATGAATCATGCTGTTCCGGGAAGCACGTTTGCGAACGATGCAAAAGAAGCCAAGGAGCTGCAGAAATAATTGCCTTTGACAGTGGATATTCTTTGGTCTCTTGAAACGCATCGCAGGAGTCTGGAAAACAACCAGCGGCTCCTTAAAAGCTTCCTAAAAAAAAACCGACTCTGTGTGTCGCTGGCAATAGTGACTCAGAGAACCCAACGGTTGATTCTATCTAGATGATGTAACAAGGGGTTAGAAGGCTTAGGAGGGAATTAAAATACCGCTGCAATTAGAATAAAGCTGTGTGTGTGTGTGTGTGTGTGTGTGTGTGTGTTGGCGCACAAACGCAGAAAGAATGAGGCTTTGCATTTATTAGAGGGCTTTCTTATCAGTTGGTGTTTTTCTTCCCCCCTTCTCCCAAATCACAGATGCTATTGAAACCAGGGGATTAAAAGTGTAGCAAGCTCTTCAAAACAGAGCTGATCTCATGATCCGTTGCCTTAGAATAGGTGGGGAGTTCAGTGCTATTCAGAGAGAGAGAGAGAGAGAGAGAGAGAAAGAGAGATTGCCCTAGAAAGCACCAACACTCCACACCTGGCTTTGGCTACGGCACATGACAATTTGGATGCCGTTGCCGGTGATGTTGTTACAGGCAACAAGAGCGTATTTGGACAAACTGCAACCTGAAAAGTTGGTTGGACTACCAGGTGGGTACTTAGTGTGGCAAACGCTGCAGGGCTAACCGAAGTTCCCTCTGATACCTGCCCCCCCAAGCATTTGTGGTTTGCTTCGTGGCCCCAGTGGGCCCCACTGACCACAGGGCTCTTCCAGTGGAAGCCGTGTGGTGCTAGTGCCGTGATCTGTGGTGGGTGGTTGCAACCAAGGCGCCTGCCATTTTCAATTTTCCATGGTTCCCTTCTGTTTGAGACAAGTCCCCAGGAACACGAATGTTTCTGATCCATTTGCTGTTTCTACACCCCGCGTGGCTTTTTTTATAAACTGGGCCTGGAGGCCTCATGGCCTGCCAAGCTGACTGCAGACCACCAGTCAGAAAGAAAGCAATGGATTCAAACTACAAGAAAGAAGATTCCACCTAAACATTAGGAAGAACTTCCTGACAGTGAGAGCTGTTCGGCAGTGGAATTTGCTACCAAGGAGTGTGGTGGAGTCTCCTTCTTTGGAGGTCTTTAAGCGGAGGCTTGACAGCCATCTGTCAGGAATGCTTTGATGGTGTTTCCTGCTTGGCAGGGGGTTGGACTGGATGGCCCTTGTGGTCTCTTCCAACTCTATGATTCTATGATTCTATGAAAGCGGGTGGGGGCAGGCTGAGGTTGGTGCGGTAGAGCCCCTACGGTCCAGCCTCCACTGACTGTACCCACAGATACATGAATCTGCTGCCTCCATTGAAATTAGCATCCCTTCCAGACCAGAGGGAGGAGAAGGTGTCGCAGGATTGGAAGAAATTCAAGGATTATTTAGTTAAATGTGTAAAATTGAATATTTGAGCAGAATTAGCTAGTAGAATTGGCTTTAGCATGTGTATGTTAGATAAAATAGTGTAGAAGAAGTTTAGATGTGAATGTTATGAATGTTTAAGAGTATCTAAAGACATTGAGTTTAAGTGAGAAACTATATCTGTTTAATTAATTTAAATTTTATTGAGAGACAAGGTTAAGATTTATGGAAAAAGATACAAAGCTACCCAAATTATATATTGGTTTTGAATGCAGGGGGGGGAACGGGGGAAGTCTAAAAGGATGTAAAGAAGATAGAATTAAGAAGAAGATAGAGATAGGTGTATGTTTAGTTATGTATTTGTGTTTTTTCTTAGGTTTATTGTTATTGTCATTGTTATTGTTGTTGTTTATTGTTTGTTGCTTATTATGTATTTTTGTATTTTCTTTTGTTTATATATGGAAAATAATAAAATCTTTTAAAAAAAGAAAAAAAAGAAATTAGCATCCCTTCCAAATGCCCCATTTTAAGTGGGATAGCCACGCTCGTCTTTATGGTGCCCTGGGCTCTGCCTCCCTCCCCAATTTTGTGCTGCTTGTGGATGGGGGAAGCAGCTCTGGCAGCAGCATTGGGTAGGATTGCTTCCCTGCCAGAGCATCACCTCTCCTTCTCTAAGCTGGGCAGAAAGCCCGTGTTCCAATTTTTATCAGCGAAATGTTGGAGAATGTGAATTACCAAGGCAGCTGTTATGAAGGAGAAATCAACAGGTGCGAGTGCACATGTGCTTGTAAAAGCTGCAGCAATGGGGCAATAATTTTCTTCTATATCTCTTTATTCGGTAGCCCAGATTCAGTTGCCTTCATCTGCATTTCGTTTCTGGCTGGCTGGGCGATGTGTTCCTTATAGCAACCGTGCCCGATTTCTTCCCACTCACAGCACCTTTTCGGTAAATCCCCCCGAAGTATTTTACGGACCTCCTCGAAATGCCACATAGCGAAAGCTTACCACAGGTCATGAAATTTGATCCCATCCTGGAAACATTTCCTGGGAACCGGCTGCCTTAATATACCACAGCTCCAGCGAGTTGCTGCTGCTGATCTGCAGCGCGGAATTTTTTGTGTGGCCAAATCTGTTCTCCCCTTGCAGGCTCTGTGAGCAATGCCGGGGCAGCTGACGGAGTGAAACAGATTAAAAGTGCCAAAGGAATCGCTCCTGACAAACACATCTGCTGATTTGGCCTACCTCAGGTCTTGTCAGAATACGAACCAGGCTGCGGAAGCACTGCAACCACCTAATGATGTTCAGGAATGATGGCTTGAATACTGAATCAAATTAACAGCAGGGTGCGGGGAGAATTGCGAGAGAAGTCATTGTTCCAGGGCATGCTTGCCTAGGGGCTGGTTCAGATGGTGTGTACGCTGCTTTGTTACTCAAGCAGCAGCTGTAGTCCTGTGGTAGCGCAACTGCTTTGCATGCCGAAGGTCCCAGGTTCAATCCCCACCATCTCCAAGTAAGGAGAACCCATGGCTGAAATCCCAGAATGCAGATGTTACTGAGCTCTGGAGGGTAGGACTCGAACCAATGGCTTCAAATTACGAGAAAGGAGATTCTGATGAAACATCAGGTAGAACTTTCTTTCGTTTTCATGATGCCTACAGACTCAGCAATGACTTTAGGACAAAGAATTTTTTTTCTGGAATTAGAATCTTCACAACAGAATGTCATGGAAAGATTTTCTGAGGTTGGAACTGCTTTTAGGAACTTTGCTAAGGAACTTAAAGAACTTAAAGAAATAATTAGTGAGCGCTGTTCAGGGATGTTATCTGAAGTAAAGAATAAGCAACTCCAAGAAGAAGGAAAGTCCTTTCAACATGAGAGGTCCAGGCCTGATTATCGCTACGTCAGAACTGTTTTCTGGGGTGGGAGCCCAGAAAAGCAGGAACAACAATTTTGGGAACTACAATTGCAATTTGATTGGAAGATTGAAGTGGAGATGCTTGGTGGTGTTGTATCATTTGCTTTGAAGAGCTCTGCAAAAATGCTTTGGGACAATGTCTTGATTTCTGGATATCAAGGAAAAGAGGACATTCTGGACTATGGCTTGGGAAAAGATTGGGGGGAAGTCTGGTGGGTGACTGTGATGGGAGGAGAGAAAATGGCAAAAAGTGGGGTAGGATGAAAGTACATATATGATTAACCAGGAAGGCCTAACACGGTACCCCGACGTCAGAGAGTGAAAATGGACTTGGAAGGAAGAAATATTTAGGTTTTTTACGATATTGTGTTGGTTTAATATTTTATAAGTTATGAATAAGAAGTAATGGAGCAGCAGTTTTATGGAACTAAGAGAAAGAAAAGGTTATAAGAAGCTAAAATTTGAAATATGAGGTTATATCTTTTGGTTAGAAGTAATATGATATAAGATTTTGAGATAAAGACTAAGAAGTTTAGTGAATGTATAGTTAAAACAACTAGAGATGTTACTAAAGTAAATTAGAATTGAACGCAGGAGAGAGAACGGGGGAAGTCCCCCTAATAAGATTTAGAACAAGATTATAATTAATAGTTGGTGTGTTCCTGTTTGTAAGGTATGTATTTGTTTTCTTTTATTTAGTTGATGTTGTTTGTAATATTTGTTTTTTCTTTGGATTGTCGGTATTTGTTGTTGTCTTATTTGGCTGTATTTGTTCTTTTTTGTGTGTGTGGAAAACCAATAAATTTTTGTTAAAAAAAATAATGAAATCCAGAATGCAGATGATACTGAGCTCTGGAGGGTAGGACTCGAACCAATGGCTTCAAATTACGAGAAAGGAGAATCTGATGAAACATCAGGTAGAACTTTCTGATGGGAAGAGCTGTTTGACAGTGGAATGGACTCCCTCAGAAGGTGGTGGACTCTCCTTCCTTGGAGGTTTTTAAGCAGACGTTGGATGGCCATCTGTCATGGATGCTGTAGTTGAGATTCCTGCATTGCAGGGGGTTGGACTAGATGGCCCTCGGCGTCCCTTCCAACTGTATGATTCTATGAACTCCTGGCAAACTGTTGCCAGCCAGTGTAAGACAGCACTGTGCTGGATGGACCAATGGTTTTCCTCGGCATTTAGGTCGCTTCCCACGTAGTTCCATATTTATACCATATAGAATATGTGAAAGGGCCCTACTGAGGCAGAAGCATCTCTGGTGACAACACCATCTCCCCCCCCCCTTTTTTTTGCCCATCACATTGGCTTCTGCTCCTGGCAGCAAAGCCAAAGCTAATCTGCGATCATTAATTTAAGTTGCAAAATAAACATTTTATACCTCCGAGCTTGTTTATTTTATAGTAATTGCTATCAAATACCTGGGACTGCGCTATGAATCATGACAACATTTAAAATATTGGATTTTCCTGTCACAAGATCCTGGCTGGCATCCTGAGATAATCTACTTCTGCCTCCCTTCAAAGCCGTTTGGTCCTTGACGGATGAATGAGTGCCGGAGCAAGGTGTGCAAGATAGATTCTTGCCACGCTGCAACCTTCGTTGCAATGTTGCTGGAATATAAATGCGCACACGGGCTTGGGTTTCTTAAGGGGCTCTGCAACGTTCCTTTCACCTTGCTGCAACTTCTGCAGGGTTGTTTCCTTATTAAGTCGATCAAGGGCTACTACTTCCAGTATTGGAGCCGAGATATCCTCAATCCCAGTTCCGCAGGTTACGAGTGGGGAAATTGCATGTGTCCTCTCTGCAGGCTTCTCACAGAAGAAGAAGAAGAAGAAGAAGAAGAAGAAGAAGAAGAAGAAGAAGAAGAAGAAGAAGAAGAAGAAAAAGAAGAAGAGTTTGGATTTGATATCCCACTTTTCACTACCCGAAGGAGTCTCAAAGCGGCTAACATTATCCTTTCCCTTCCTCCCCCACCACAAACACTCTGTGAGGTGAGTGGGGCTGAGAGACTTCAAAGAAGTGTGACTAGCCCAAGGTCACCCAGCAGCTGCATGTGGAGGAGTGGAGACACGAACCCGGTTTCCCAGATTACGAGTCTACCACTCTTAACCACTACACCACACTGGCTCTCAGGTATGTGCTTGGCCCCTGTGGTAACAGGATGCTGGCCTAGATGGGCTGTTGGCTCTTACAACAACAACAACAACAACATTTATTATTTGTACCCTGCCCATCTGGTTGGGTTTCCCGAGCCGCTCTGGGCAGTTCTCAACAGAACATTAAAAACACGATAAAACATCAAACATTAAAAACTTCCCTAAACCAAGTTGCCTTCAGATGTCTTCTAAATGTCAGAGTGGGTGCCACCACTGAAAAGTCCCTCTGCCTGGTTCCCTGTAACCTCAATTCTCACAGTGAGGGAACCGCCAGAAGGCCCTTGGAGCTGGACTTCAGTGTCCGTGTTGAACGATTGGAGTGGAGATGCTCCTTCAGGTATACTGGACCAAGGCTGTTTAGGGCTTCAAAGGTCAGCACCAACACTTTGAATTATGCTCAGAAACGCACTGGGAGCCAATGTAGGTCTTTCAGGACCGGTGTTATGTGGTCTTGGTGGCCACTCTGAGTCACCAGTCCAGCTGCCGCATTCTGGATTAGTTGTAGTTTCTGAGTCACCTTCAAAGGTAGCCCCAAAAGTCACCTTTAAAGATACCTATTTATCTACTTGCACTTTGACGTGCTTTCGAACTGCTAGGTTGGCAGGAGCAGGGACTGAGCAACGGGAGCTCACCCCGGCGTGGGGATTTGAACCGCCGACCTTCTGATCAGCAAGCCCTAGACTCTGTGGTTTAACCCACAGCGCCACCTGGGTCCCTCTTAGTAAAGCTAGATTTTTTTTAAAAAAAATGTAATTGTTTTTCCTGACCCTGAAGAAATTTTGTGCCCAAGGGCAACCACCCAGAGTACCAGCACCTTTTTTTGTGTGTAAATACAAAGCACTGCCTATTTCTCATGCGAATGATGGAGAGGAGTGACAATTTTTCATGACGTCTGAAAGGTCAGGTGCAAGTTGGATAAATGGATCTTTGTTAAGCCTTGCAGGACTCCCCAAACAGACAGGTGTTATCTGGAAGTCGGGAGGGTGTGTGTGTGCGTTATTTCACTGCTAGCTTTCTGTATCATACAATCTTCGCTCTTCAAAGGGATGGGCTGCCAGCTTCTTTTTTTAACCAGCTCCTCTTGGTGCGAAAGATTCTTATTGTTCTTTCATTATTAACAACTCCATTCATTTAAAGAGGAGTTCAGTGGACTAATTAATTTGTTCCCCAGCTTCATTTTGAAGGCTGTTTTTGGAATAGTTAAATTTGCTTTTAGCTTTATGTTAATATTTTGATGGTGTGTTTAATTGGGGAATTTGCCTGTTTTTTTGTATTCTTCTGTTCATAGTTTGCTTGCTGCTTTGAGCATCCATGAAAAAACTTGGCAGATAGGTCTTAAAAATAAATAAATTTCATTATTAATTCCTTCACACCTTTTAAATGTTTTATGTTTAATTTTTAAAAACCCGGATACAAATATATACACTAAGAGCAAGGGGGGGGGGAGAAACTACACATTAAGAAAGAGCAAAGGAGGTATAAGGTTGAATATTTTCCAGAAAATCACAACTAACGGTCATCTTTCGAAAGATCTCTTCCTCTGTTGCTCTTTATACAAATGTTTTATAGCAAGTTAGCTTCAATAATAGTTATATTCCAGATTTTGGAGATCCATTCGCCAATTGACAAAAGAAGACTTTTCCAATTTGCTCACAGGCAGTTGTGGGAAAGTTAACAACCATTTTCAAGTCAGTATCAATAATTAAATCCTTAAGCTAACCCATCAATAGAAACAACTGCATGGCCATTCACTAAATTTTCAATTGTGTCTGAACCACATTGTTGTCAAAGTTACAGGTGGGTAGCCGTGTTGGTCTGCCATAGTCAAAACAAAATCGAAAATTCTTTCTAGTAGCACCTTAGAGACCAACTGAGTTTGTTCCTGGTATGAGCTTTCGTGTGCATGCACACTTCTTCAGATACTTCTTCAGATTGTTGTCAAATTTATTCATCTCCTGCCACACTCAACATGGAACTTAATTAATGACATGATCTGGGTATTTACTACAATACTGCCCCTCTGGCCTGGAAATATCAAAACCTCTGTGGTCTTGTCCCCCTCGTGACCTCTGCCACATCCTCAAATGTCAAAATACACTGGCCACTCTTTCAATTAGGTTTAAACCAGATTGTTACCGAAGTTATGTACGTCCTAACATACCCAATGTATATAAACAGCACCCAGTAAAGAAAATGGAGGTGTTGGGTGATAATCTGGGGCATCCCCTAGTTTTAATTTGATAACCAAACGTCCACACCAAACTACTGGGCATAAACAGGTATAGTTGTTCTCGTGACGTTTGTTGGGTTCTCCTGTTGCCAGTGCCGCACTTTTCAGATCTCTCAGAAGCATTTCCTTCTGCTTCTACTGATTTATCTGGGATGTGCCAATGATTCAGATACACCCCTTTTGCTGCATAATTATTTACCCCTATCTAGGGCCGTTGGCACTCTCCCTGTGTATTTTTGTGTTGCTGGAATGGGCGCGTGAATAGTGATAATGCCACTTAATTCGCTTGGATGGAGAGATGTGGGTGGGTGAGTAGAAACTTGCAATTTTTGCACGAGCGAATGCGGCCCTGGAGAAAGTCCCTCGCCGCCAATCAACAGCCCACTTGGATGCACTGTTCTGTAATTTTTCAGGTCATACGCTCATTCATTCCTATATAGACATAGCATAGATAGACGAAAATGGTAGCACATGAGACTCTTAATCTCAAGGCTGTGGGTTTGAGCCTCACGTTGAGCAAAGATGCATGCATGCAAGTGTTGGACTAGAGGACCCTCGTGGTCCCTTCCAGCTCTACAATTATATGATTCTGTGTATATAGACACACACGGCCCAATATGTCAGCACACACACAGTCTCTTTCTGGTATACACAGACACATCTGCACCTTCTAGGGAGAGTGAGAAAGTCTCCCGGTTGTTGTTTTTGAAGGGTTGGGCGTAAACATGAGGCACATTTGCACAGAGACGGAGAGAGAGAGAGAGATGCAGAGAAGATATTCCAGCAGCCCTTTAAATGAGGTGAAACCTTCCAGTAGTGATATTATCTGTCATGTCCCGAAGTAAACTGGCTGCCTAATTGCAACAAGACTTTCAAGACATGTTCTTCTCAGTCTTGCATTACTGGATAAGCAGCAATAGATGCTCTTCGTCTTACCAATGACTTACGTATTGCCTCGCTATTCCTTTTATTTTTTTATTTTTTTAATCCGAATTTGTAGAACATCAGTGTGGTCCTGTGGCTACGGGTGTGGTTTTGGTTGCAGATGGCAACCTCTACCCTACATCACATTTCAATATTATAATAATATCACAAGTACATTCCTTGGCTGGAGTTGCTCAGGTTGAATAGGTCTTGAGACTGTGTTCAGCTTCTTTTAAGATTGTGGCACAACTACTCCGCGTTCAGCATACCACTCTTTGAAGAGGATTCGGGTCACGGAACTTTGCATTATCAAGCTTCGTTGAACCGTTCAATGCGTGATTTGAGACCCACAAACCCACGGTAAAAGCTGAATCCCCAACAACACCGGGAAATGGTTCTGGGGCTCCATCATGACTGATCTTGTGATTTCTCCTTTGCTCGAAGAGGAGCTGAAGCCCCATGTGAGCTTTCATCTCTGACATCGTGCTGCTCACATGAACAGGCTTGTCATCTGAAAGTTTACATTGCTTTTTTTTTAACAAAATTTATTAATTTTCACATCAAAAAAACAAATACAACTACAAAGCAACATATAATAACATCATTCAAAGAAAAAACAAACACTACAAACAACATCAACAAAATAAAGAAAACAAATACATACCTTACGTACAAGAATACACCAACTATTGATTATAATCTTATTCCATATCTTATGGAGGGGACTTCCCCCGTTCTCTCTCCTGCGTTCAGTTCTAATTTACTTTAGTAACTTTTCTAATTCTTTTAACTATTCATTCACCATCATTCTTATTCTTCATCTCAACATCTTATATCATTTAACTTCCAAATTAAAAAAAACCCCACATCATATTACAAATCTTAACTTCTTATTACCTTTTCTTTCTCTTAATTCCATAAAACTGCTGATATTATTATTTCTAATTCATAGGCTATAAACAATTAAACCAGTACAATATCATAAAAACCTAAGTATTTCTTCTCTAATCCAGATCAATTTTTACTCTCTGACGTTGGGGTACCGTGATAAGCCTTCCTGATTAAACATATATATTCTTTCACCCTACCCCCCTTATTGCCATTTTCTCTCCTCCCATCACAGTCACCCACCAGGCTTCCCCCCAACCTTTTCCGAAACCATTGTCCAGAATGTCATCTTTCCCTTGATATCCAAAAACCAAAATATTGTCCCAAGACATCTTTGCCGAACTCTTCAAAGGAAGTAATACATCACCACCAAGCATCTCCACTTCAGTCTTCAAGTCAGATTGTAATTGTAATTTCCAGAATTGTTGTTCCTGCATTTCTGGGCTCCCACCCCAGAAAGCCGTTATAACGTCACAATGATCAGCCCCGGACCTCTCATGTCGACAGGGCTTTTCTTCTTCTTGGAGTTGCATCTTCTCTACTTCAGACAAAATCCCTGAGCATCGCTCTCTAATTGTTCTTTGAGTTCCTTGGCAAAGTTCTTAAAGCATTTCCAAATCTCAGAAAATATTTCGGTGACATTCTGTTGTAGAAGTTCTAATTTCTGAAGAATTTTCCTTTGTCCTAAAGTCATTGCTGGGTCTGGAGGCATCGTAGAAGCGAACCGAAAAAGGCAGAAGTAGGCAGGAAATAACAAGGTTCAGTACTTTTCCATCTTCAAATCTCAAATTACAGCCGCCATTTCCCCTGATCAGAGTGCAAAAATTTTTTCACCTTGTAATCCACAGTCTCACAGAGGAAATACCTCAAATTCTCAAACTACCCCTAACAGGGGTTTCTTAATAAATCAAACACAGAGTCCACAAAAAAACATTGTATCAGCCAAAAGTAGCAACAGCCAGAACCGGTGTTACTGTTCTCTTGTCACAAGGGAGAGAAACGGACTTCCTCTTTAACGTTTCTCCCCTAAGCCAATTAAACAAATTTTGACATCAAATTAGAGTCCGTACTCACAGCTTACGGGTTTCTTCTTATTTTAGCCCAAATGAAGAGAACGGGGCGCTCAAATGCCGCCGGCGGCCGCCACTTAGTTTTTCCTGATTGGGGACAGCCTCCACAGCCCCGCGCCGCTACCCATTCACTCGCGCCCCCCTTTTACAAGGGGAGCCCGAGAATGGGACGATGCAATGGGGCCCGCCGGAGTGCCCAAACCGCAGGACGCTCCTCCCAGCGGCTTACCGGAGCCTGCTGCGCGGTTGCGGGACTCCTGGCCCCTCGGGAAAACCGGAGCTGTCTTGAAGCCGAGACAGCTCCCAACCCGCCGGCAATGGCGCACTCGCCGGAAGTCTGCAAGCTGGTTCCAAGCATATTGTCAGACCTGGTTTGAAGACAACTTGAGAACAGAGCCTCGTTTATCCAAAATACCAAGCATTAGGCTAATGGTAAATTGGGACACATGAGTAATTGGCCAGGACCATCCAGTTGGAAATAGTTTTGTGCAGGTCAGAATGGGCCACGATGGCTGCACCATGTTCATCTGATACAGCAAAATAAATTAGACTCCCACAATTGTATGCTTTACTTATATCATACTTTTCTTCCATCATGAACCTCAGGGCAGCAGATGATCTGTTTACTCAGCATCCATCCTCTGCTTTGCTTGGAAGTTTGGTCTGTCTGTCTCCAACTGCTCCCTGTTTTGCATGTGTAATGAATTGCTCCATAATTGTCCTGTAATTACGCATTTCCTGCTCCTGGAGGACAGCAGGGCTCAAATGATTCCTCTCTCCTAATTTTCATTCTTTCGTATTGCCAAAGAATTCTATTTCACACTAAAAAACAAAAACTCTGTGAGAAGAACCAGTCACATGGAACAGGAAGCAATGAGATGCAGAAGTTCCAAGCTGGAAGCGTAGCATTAAAGACACTAATCTTCCCTCCGCTGCCTTCTCTGTGTTTTAAGCGATTATTGTTTTTATCTGCAATCTGCCCAGAGTCACATCAGGGAAGGAAGCGGGGTATAAATAAATATATAAATATAAAAAAAACAAAGATAGGGTAGCTCTGCTGCTGCTGGTGTCATTGTGACAGGGTCTGCAGTTGTGTGGGCAGACTCCATGGACACAGTGTGTATAGTGTGGTCTCTTTTAGAATTTCGGATGAATGTGTGCACAGGGCAGAGCCAGCAAACATGAGATAGAGATGGAGCAGAAATTTGAATAAGTCCACATTTAAAGGTGGGACTACCCAATATGCAATTTCCCAAACATTATGCAAGCTGAAACGCAGCCCTCCTTTGATGTTCCTCCTCTCCTGGGTCCTTCCCAAGAAATCTGAGACTGTGCCGGTGTGCCTGTCTCTGCTCCCCCCTCTTCATACCTCTTCTGGTACTGGGAAACTGGAGGAGTGCTGTGCCCTCCTCTCCAGCTTCTGATTCTGGACTTCTCTCTGCCACAGTCTCTTCCGGCTCACTAAACCCTGTTACCTCTTCAGCTTCCGATTCCTCCTACTCCTCCCAGTCTCCTCCGCCCTCTCCCTCTTACCCCTCATGGTCGTCTCACCACCAATCCCCAGGATCTGAGTCTTCTTCGCTTGGGGGTTTCCCAGCTGGTGCATCCCACCATTCATCTGTGTCCAACCAGTCCATGACAGCATATTAGGCAAAACGGAATAGGAAACTGTGTGTATTGGGAGACACTCACACTAAAATGCTGATGAGATTTCATGAGGACTTGTTTTTTTGTTTTTTTTAATGCAAGCAGAGGTGGAAGTGTAGAGAACTGAACTGAAGTTTGGAAAAGAGAGAAAATGAATGGAGTCAAAGTTGATAGATTCACCTTGAGAGGGCTCAACTCTGTTCCTGCCTGCCCCTCGCCACTGCCCCAGATATGTGGACAATGTCGAAATGATGATTGCTCAAGTTTAATTGTAGGGGAGAATTCTTCCTGTAGAGAGGGGACTAGAGTTGTTGAAGAGGCAAGGTTTGTTTGCTCTTCTAAACAAGCACATGCACACACAAACACACTAATCCCTAGGGGGAGGAGAAAAGCCTACACTCTTCAAAGAAAAACTAGTAATATAAAGACAGAAAAATATTTTGCAACTGTGGCAAAACTCCTAGGGGAAGATGTCCATATACAGCCAAAGGGTTTGAACAATCCCTGAAAAGAAAGGAAGGATATTCTTTACAAGCCCTTAATTGTTACAAATGTGCATCAGGGTTACGCAGGGAATTCCAGAACAGCAGCCAGAGATAAGAACTGGGGTCCTACCAGATACCTGTGTTTTCCTAGCAGCTGAGGGCAACTGCCATCTGAGCTTGAAAGACACAATGCCCCTAGTGTTCAAGAGTAAATAATTGTTCTCCTCCTCCTGAGTGCAGGGCGGGGAAGGAAGAAGACAGCGGGGTGCAGACCCACTTGCACAACCAGCTCAGATATATCAGGGTTCAAGGGGTATCAATTGAGACATTTGAGAGTCCCTGGTCCTGAATGGGGTAACTGTGCCCCTGAAGGACCAGGTGCGCAGCCTGGGAGTCATTTTGGACTCGCAGCTGTCCATGGAGGCGCAGGTTAATTCTGTGTCCAGGGCAGCTGTCTACCAGCTCCATCTGGTACGTAGGCTGATACCCTACCTGCCCACAGACTGTCTCGTCAGAGTGGTGCATGCTCTAGTTATCTCCCGCTTGGACTACTGCAATGCGCTCTATGTGGGGCTACCTTTGAAGGTGACCCGGAAACTGCAATTTATCCAGAATGCAGCAGCTAGACTGGTGACTGGGAGTGGCCTACAGCACCATATAACACCGGTCCTGAGAGATCTGCATTGGCTCCCAGTACGTTTCCGAGCTCCCAGTACGTTTCCGAGCACAATTCAAAGTGTTGGTGCTGACCTTTAAAGCCCTAAATGGCCTCAGCCCAGTATACCCTGAAGGGGCGTCTCCACCCCCACGTTCAGCCCGGACACTGAGATCCAGTTCCGAGGGCCTTCTGCCAGTTCCCTCATTGCGAGAAGCGAGGTTACAGGGAACCAGACAGAGGGCCTTCTCGGTAGTGGCGCCTGCCCTGTGGAACGCCCCTCCCATCAGATGTCAAGGAAATAAGCAGCTATCCTATTTTTAAAAGACATCTGAAGGCAGCCCTGTTTAGGGAAGTTTTTAATATTTAATGCTGTATTGTTTTTAGATTGGGAGCTGCCCAGAGTGGCTGCAGAAACTCAGCCAGATGGGCGGGGTATAAATAATAAATTATTCTTATTATTGTGACCCTTCAGTCTGAGTGGTGCAAAGGACGAAGAGCAAAATGTCTAGGCCGTAGTTCCATGCGTAGAGCATCTGTTTGCGGAAATTCCTGGGTTCAGTCCCTGGCATCTCCAGGCAGGGATGGTGGGAGTTGTACCCTAAGACATCTGGAGGGCACCATGTTGGGGAATGCTGGTGTACATAATACTGAGCTAGTTGTGCCAGTGGCCTGACTCGCTGTAAGGCACCTTCCTAGGTTTAAACAACAACAACAGGAGTCCTGCTTCTAGATCTTCGACTGTCAGGGATAATCAGGCTGGAGGCGGAACTCACATTTAGTTCTCTGTCTACATTTGTAGAGGAGAACATTATAGATGTTTGCATCAAAGTTATGTGGCCTCCGAGCCAAGGAGATAAAAAACTATACAACCTTTAGAAGACATCTGAAGGTAGCCCTGTATAAGGAAGGTGTTGGTTTTTTTTTTTTTTTTTTTAATGTTTAATGTTTTATTATGTTTTCATAAATGCAGGAAGCTGCCCAGTGGAGTGGCTGGGGGAACCCAGTTCGATGGGTGGGGAATAATAATAATAATAATAATAATAATGGAATAGGATGTCCCTATTTCATCAGAGAAATATTTGCCGCTCCCTAAGTCCATGTGCGTGTTCAAAAATTGCCCCCGTGTTCCGAAACACGACAGAAAAATCTCTCTTCCCCAAACTGTGTTTCGTGCCCCCTCACCAGTTTGGTTTCCTGTGGGGAGCTTGGCAAGGAGGGAACCCCCCCCACTGTGTCACATTTAGCTGTACAGTATCCTCTGCCCTTGGTTTGTTCCTCAAAGCTGCATTTCGCAGATGGGGCGTGTTTTTCCTGTTAGAACTGCCCCCCTCCCCCACCCTCCGTGCTTCTTTAGCCTTCCTCGCCCTCCTACACGCTCTGTGGGCTGGTTTGCACATTTCATTTCAAATGTGCAGAACACCAAATAATGACTTGATCTGCTTAATGCAATTTCCTGGTTCCCTCTCTCTCTCCCCCCCCCCTCCCTCCCTCTGACAGTAATGGGAGTTCCATCCCCCACCGGCTGTTTCCTCCACTCTTGCTGTCTCCCCTTTCTGAACGCTGCTGTTTTGATTATTTGTATACTGTATTTCAGTTGAGGGTTTAGAGACAATGCTTCATCCCCTGGACACGTTTTTTTTTTGTTTTCACTCCCACCCCCACCCTGCTTTTCTCTTTCTGCATATTTCCCCGCATACGCAAACATTCAGAACTAGAATTAGGCCTCTGTTGAAGCTTGGGAAAGTTTCTGGAGTCTTGCTTAAGAAAACCGTACCCAGTTTTTACTCTTTTTGATGCCCGCTGTTATCAGTACTGTCAACTCTGGCTGGCAGAGCCCCCCTAAAGCATCAGAGAAAGTCCCCCCCATCTCCTTCTTCCTGATCTTATTTAAACCGAAGGCACCAGGATTTTTAATCTTCCTGTTGCATTTGTACCCCACCTTTCCCTTCAAGGATCCATAGGTGGTTCTCCACGTCCTCATTTAACCCCCACCGCAACCCTGCGAGGTACAGTTACTATGCTGAGAGCCAGTGGCTGTCCCAACCTGCAAAATTTGTGTGTGTGGCTCTGTGGTCTAAACCAGTGTTTTTTCAACCTTTTTTGGGCAAAGGCACACTTGTTTCATGAAAAAAATCACGAGGCACACCACCATTAGAAAATGTTAAAAAAATTAACTCTGAGCCTATATTGACTATATATAAAGTAATTCTCTTGAATAGGAATCAAATAAACACAACGAAAGTATTTTATAATTACTTTATTATGAAATAGTAAGTAAACAGAAATATGAAAAAATATAAAATACTTTATTCAGTGCGCAACCTGGGTCTGTTTGGCTGTTTTTTTTTTTTTAATCTTTCAAATTTTTCAATTTTTCCCACGGCACACCAGGCAACATCTCGCGGCACACTAGTGTGCCGTGGAACAGTGGTTGAAAAACACTGGTCTAAACCACTGAGCCTCTTGGGCTTGCCGATCGGAAGGTCGGCGGTCGAATCCCCGCGACGGGGTGAGCTCCCGTTGTTCGGGTCCCAGCTCCTGCCATCCTAGTAGTTCGAAAGCACGTCAAAGTGCAAGTAGATAAATAGGTACCACTCCGGCGGGAAGGTAAACGGCATTTCCGTACGCTGCTCTGGTTTGCCAGAAGCGGCGTAGTCATGCTGGCCACATGACCCGGAAGGTGTACACCGGCTCCCTCGGCCAATAAAGCAAGATGAGCGCCGCAACCCCAGAGTCGTCCGCGACTAGACCTAATGGCCAGGGGTCCCTTTACCTTTAAGTGGGGATTTGAACCCAGGCCTCCCTGGTCCTAGTCCAACACTCTAACCATGCTGACTATACCATACCGGCTCTCAAACTCACTGAGAATTCCTCGATAGTCAACTGGGAATTGAACCTGCCACAATTTGGACCATGCCCTCTCCATCTTCGAGAATGCTGGTTTTTCTACCAGTGCATGTCAGAATGGGCTGTTTTCCCTCCCACACTGGTATAAAAATAATAACATTTTATTAAATTATTATTTACACCCTGCCCATCCATTTATAGGGGTTTCCCTTCTCCTTGGGGAAGGCGCTAGAGCATTTGGAAGTGAGAGGGAAGTCCCCCCTCCCCACTTTTATCCCTACCTGCTTTGCAACCACCCCACCGCCCGCATTTACCTACCCCTGTGCAAACTCTTCTTTCCAGTATTCTGATGGTGGCGTATTTTGGAGAGGGAGGGGATATCCTCCACTCCTCACCCCCTATCCAAAAAATCCTCGGGCTCCAGATATGCTTATCCCCCCCCTTTAGGGTGGTGGTTGACAGACCTGCAGAAACAAGTGAAACACCCCCCCCCAAAAAACAGGCCCCTGCAGATGCACCACTTCCAGGCCCTTCCCCTCCCCTCCCCTATGGCTCTTGAATTTTATTTCTCATCTTTGCGCCTCCCCCCACCTTTTCACAGGGCCTGGAACCTTCCCTCCCCCCAAAAAAGAGATTAAATAAATGTAATTCCATTTCACTCTTTCTTGCTCTGCTTCCTCCTGTTCCTTCTTTTTGCATGCATGCACACCCCGGGTTTGTTTGTGTGTTGTTGTTGTTGTTTTTTTTTGCAGGAAGCAAAAGCAACAGAAAACACAGCCAGGCCTGGCCTCGCTCCCTTCCCCCTTCTCTCCCTCTGCGCGTATGTTGGTAGATGTGTGTGTGCCTGTGCGTGTGCGTGTGTCTCCTCTTCTCCTGTGCTCATTTCTGTATGGCTGGCCACATTTCTCTTTCTCTCTCTCTCTCCCCCCCCCCCAAGTGCTGAGTGTCTGAGAGCCGTTGGCTGCTCTGAACGTTTTGGCTCCTTCCCTTAGTAACAGCTTTAACATTCTGCCTCAATTCCTCTTCCATCTAAATCACACTCACACTCACACTCAGATAGATTGCTTATTATTATTATTAATATTAGTACTATTATTACCTCCTCCTCCTTCCCTGGGACTGGATCTGTAATCTCTCCACCCCCCTCCTCCATCAACCCCCCCTTTCTTAAATCCCCACCCCCCCAATACACACACACACAGGATCGGGATATAATTGAACACATTGCATTTTTGGGTGGTGCTTTTGCGGTCTCTTTTTTTTTTCTTTTTTGGAGGCGGGGAAGAAGGAGGGGGGGGCGCCCGGAGCTGCTCCTGCACTGCAGACCCGTCTTTTTTTTTTTTTTTTTGTCCTACATGCCTTACCTAAATATATATTTGTATTAAAAAGCCAAGGAGGAAACTGCATTTCCACATCTCCTCTCTATGTTTTTTTTTTCCTCTCCCTCTTCTGCCTCCAGTGCAAAAGGAGGGGGTGAGAACGAGCTTTAACGGAGAGCCATCAATTGCAAGGTAAGGAGAGAGTGGTTTTGTTGTGTGTTTTTCCTTTTTTTGCGCGGTTTTTAATCTTTGCTGCTTTAATGTACCCTTTGCAAAAGCAGGATATCTGGGCGGTGCGCCGGGGGGGGGGAGAAGCGGTTGGTTGGTGGAAGGAAAGCCTCGCATAAAGTAAATGCAAAAGCCTTTTTATGCCGGGTGGGGGTTGGGGGGCTTGGAGAGAAGGATTTGAAAAGGGGGGGGGTTGTTGAGACCAGAGGCTGGGGGTGGGGGTGGGGGGGAAGGGCGCCTGTGTTTGTAGAGAGTTGGAGGAAGGGAGAGTGGGGGATGGGCAAGAGTGTAACATGCATTTTTCAACTTGGCCCTCTCGCTTCCCTTCCCCCACCCCCACCCCACTGGGAAACCTGGGTCTTTTAACTTTAAATATTTTCTTCCCCCCCCCTCCCATCTCTTCCCCCCCCACTCCCATGGTTGGGGGCGCAAAGTGTTGATTCGCCGCGTTCGAAAGCACAAGGTTGGGTTGGGTGGGGGTGGGGGCGCGCAGGAAAAGGGAAAAAAAAAAAGACCAGGAAGGGATTTGCACACAAATAAATGCAAGCCAGCAGCCATTATGAAGCAAGCTGGTTTCACTGCCTATTTTTAGACCGATTTTTTTTTTTTTTTTGCAAAGGAGAAGAGTTTATGATTTCCGTGCATTTATTTCCTGCTCGAGAAAGACGCACGCCTTTTGTATAATATAAAGATCGGAAGTGTGGTTTATTATTATTATTATTATTATTATTATTGAAATAAAATGCAAAGAAGGTCAGTGGGGATTTTGTTCGCTTGAAAGCGGGCCAGGTTTGCTGGGAGGGAGGTGAAAGTTTTCTTGGAAGGGTTTTTTGCGCCTCAAATGCCTGTTTGCAAAAGGAGAGGGTTGGGGGAAGGGAGGCTGGGCTTGTTGTAGCTGTGGCTGAAGCCAGCCTTGGAAAGCGGGGGAAGGGACTGGTGTGAAAAAGAGGGCCTTGCCTGGCGCCTTGCTGTGGAGCGGCTTTGCAAGCAAGCGATGAAAAACACAAAACAGGTTCTGCCGTTTGTTTTTTTGCATTTATTCCTATTGGGGGTGGGGGTGGAAAAAGTACATTGAAGGGAGGGGGGGTTCTGTTCTCTGCTTCACCTGCTTTGGAAACTGGGGGGAGGGGAGGTGTCTTTTAAAAACTCCTCCAAAGTTGTTGCGGACACGATTCCTGGTTTTAAGTTCTGGGGAGAACCGTTGCGTTAGTATTTTATTTGTTTTAGTGGACAAAGCACATGGTGCATCTGCTTCAGTGTGTCTAAAGGCCCCCCAACCCCCATTTGTGTACTGTAGTCGGTATTTTTCACCAGCTGTTTTTTTTTTGGGAGGTCCACGTGCAAAAAAGCTGCCTGGGGAAATTGAAAGAAGGCGTTGTGAAGCTGGTGTTTCTTCTCTCCTTTTTTTACATCTTTTTATTTCCTTCCTTTGCCCAGCTTAAAAAACTGGGGGGGGGGGGGTTGTTTCCAAGCCTACTTATTAGGCAGGGTGTGGTTTCGCCTTCTGTCAGCAAAGACAAAATATTCATGTTTATTATTATTATTATTATTATTATTATTATTATTATTATTATTATTATTATTATTATTCTACAGCCATGGGGAGGAACGTATCAGATAAAAGTTGGGCAGCGTGGCTTGTCAAATGAGGTTGGGTTAGGGCAAAATACAGAAATAAAGCCAGCACACGCCTCTCTCTCTCTCTCTCCTCTCTCTCTCTCTCTTGTATAAAGTTTAAGGAAACTCTCACAGAAGTTTGGTCAGTAGATTGGTGTGGAGGAGAACTTTTTTATTTTGCACTGTGTCCCTGAGTTTTGCCTACTGGGCTTGCTGACTCTCTCGCACGTGCTTTTACTTCCTCAATTTTCCCCACCCTGCTTGTGTAAAGGAAGTTCTACCTGATTATATGAGGCACCACACAATTCTCATTGAATATATAAGGGTACTGTAATTCTATGATTTATGATTTCTGGTGATTTCTAGTGTCTCCTTGCAGTTTGGAGGACACCTGCACCAACCAAAGTTTAAGCAAAAGTTCACTTCTATTTGTGTTTTCAAGCTAGGCCACATGTTGGGGCCTTATTGGCAATTTTGGTAGAATTTTCATAAACTTGGAAGCTGTGCCCGTGTGAGGTTTCCTGTGGTTTTGACTGCGACCCCTCATCTCACTAGGGAGTAAACCCCATGGAACTTCGTAGGCCTTACTTCTGAGTAAACATGCACAGGAGTGCGCATTTTAGGCCAGACACGTGTAAACAGAGGCGAGTGTGCGTTCTTGGAGATATCCGTGGGGCTGTTGACGTGAATTTTGCATTAGCTGAGCGGTGGATTCTGGGTAAGAGTTGGACAGGTTGCTGATTTCTTGGCGGCGCTACTCATTTGAATAAAAAAACCGTTTGAAGATTATTTGTTCTTAAGCATATTGTGGTTTTTATAGTAGTACGGGTTTATTGTTTTATGTTTGCATTCTCTTTTATTTGTACGGCGCCAAGAGAGTTTTATGGGATGTCTCCATAAACAGAACAAATAAGTAAATAGATGTTGATGGCGTTGGCCGCTTAGAAACTTGGGAGGATTTTGGTGGAACGCATGTTTTTGTAAGCAGGGGGCATGTCATTCCTGAAGAATGCTCCAGAGAAGTGGACAAGGGGCAATGGATTCAAACTAGAAGAAGATTCCACCTAAACATTAGGAAGAAGTTCCTGACAGTAAGAGCTGTTCGGCAGTGGATTTGCTGCCAAGGAGTGTGGTGGAGTCTCCTTCTTTGGAGGTCTTTAAGCGGAGGCTTGACAGCCATCTGTCAGGAATTCTTTGATGGTGTTTCCTGCTTGGCAGGGGGTTGGACTGGATGGCCCTTGTGGTCTCTTCCAACTCTATGATTCTATGATTCTGTGAATGCTGAACAAGTATCTGGGATGCTATTCGTGTTACATAGTTACAAAACAACGGATTTGATTTGACCTGGACATTTTGGTGATGTTTGCGCATCGCATGAGCATGGTTTACCACCCACAAGTGCCACTTTGATCCTCCCTGCTTACACTGGGAAGAAACCAATCTCAATCTTTGGTTTAGTGTTGCATCCAGACCAGGAAGTGTGGTTTGTTTTTCTGCCAACAAACCAAGGCTTGCTGCTGCCTTACTGGTTAAACCAAACCAAATCCTAACTCTTGTTTCAGATGTAATGCCTACTTAGGAATCTTGGCTTGTTTTTCTCTCTCCCAACACTCCCGGACTAATTTGCTTGTGCTCCCGGATTTGCTTGTGCTCTGTAAACTATGGTTTGTGGCTTACTGTGGCATGCAAATGAGGCCATTGGTAACTTAGATAGATATTACTGTTCTCACTCTTTGTAATTGGGTCATACTGTTACTTGAATTTAAAAGTGTATTTGGGGGAGATAACATTCAGTTCATTTTCTTCCAGTGAAAGCATATTTAGGACTACCATATTCTTCCTTTAAAAGAAAAAGGAAGGGCTCTGGAGTAATGAATTTGGTCTTGACCAAAGTTTATTTTACTAGTGGAGTGTTACGTTTGCGGAAGCAGAAGAAGACTACTGCAGGGTGATCCTATGCGTCCAGAAAGTGTGTTTTGAATATATTATGGGCGGGTTTGATGGAGTGGCTTGTTCCCACCCAGTTGACACCTTCCCACACAAACGTAATTGGCGAATACATCATCCTCCCCAGAGGCATAGGATCGTACATTCCCCAGGGAACGATTTCAACAAAACTTGCGACATTGAGAGGACAAGGGCTTTGAATAGCATTTTTTTTAAAAAATGCAGCAATTCTTTGAGGACGGCCTAACAGCCATGATAACTTAGTAGAACCTCCATGTCCAGAGCAGTCTACCTCTGAATGCTCGGGTGCTGGGGGCATAAAACCGGGGGTGAGAGGGAAAGTAAACTTCACACATCATTTGTTTGTGAGCATCCAGAAGGCAAATGGTCAACCGCTGTTGGAAACGGAAAGTTTGACGAGAATGACCACGCTCTCATCTAACGCATCTCTTTCTTTTTCTTTTTAAAAAGCTTGCTTCCTTGCAGCATTTGCAGGCCGCCTTTCAACAGAAGGCTGTTCACAAACAGTTAAAATGACAACAAAGCTTCCCCCGGGAAGAATAAAACGTCGGAACAGGATTTCTGGCTTTGGGTAAAAGGTGGTAATAACTAAATGTGGTGCATATTTGCTCCTCCCCATGCATTTAATCTGCCACTGCCCCCCCAATAATATTCAGTTTCAGGTATTGCTCATTGTTTGCCCCAGAATCCTGAGATATGTGTGCTCATCTCCCTTCCTAGTAACTTACGTTAGTTACAGAAGTGCAAGGTTAAAGCTGTAAAAATTGAAGGCATGCATGCGATTTTGCATCTTGGGTCGGCTCTCAGGTGGTTATGAAGAACACCTGGAAAGTGTTTAGTATTCTTCCCTTCTGAAGCGTAGGTATAGGATTAAGGGAAATATTAGCGGGACGTGGTGTTTGGGCCTTAGGTGGCTGTTTGGTTCAGAGAGGTACCTTGAGGCCTAACACAGCGTGTGTGTTTGGGAAGTGGGTGCCTTAAATTATGTGGAGGGAACATGCGGGGGATTCTGGAACCGTTGGGTTCATTTGCTACTCATCCCAGAGTTTTAGGGCAACTTCTCAAAAGGCCGACTGTTTTACAAGGCCGTGGGTTCCTCTATGTGGCGGTAATGATGAATGCCTTGGGTAGTTGCTTTGAAGTTCTAAGGCGTTGGTGTAAAACTGTTAAGTGCAAAAAGCATTGTAAAAACTTTGATTCTGGGTTTGTAGTTCTTTCCTCAGCCACCTCAGGTGGTAGCCGGTGGGGCATGTATGGCCGACTCACGAGAATTGCTTAAAAGTTCAGAACTCTTATGTGTTTGCGCACATGCTTGTTTGAGCAAGTAGAAATTGAGCATACAGATTGACTTCATTTGGCACAAGGCCGTGAAATTTTGCTCCAACATTTGGAGGGAGAAGCTGATAAGCAATGTTAGCACGATGCTGTAGTTCTTGAGGGCGACACAGCTCTCAAAAAGTCCCAGCGTCTCCATGGTGTAATTGGGGTTGTGTGAAGTATGATTTAGGGTGAGACTTGAACTCTGGACCTTGTCACTCACATGAGTCAGCCATGATGATGTGCCAGCTGTTGTAATTAGTCCCATGTAGAATGCTAGCCTGTCTTGCTTTTTACATGGAAGTAACACGGGTGGCGCTGTGGTCTAAACCACAGAGCCTAGGGCTTGCCGATCGGAAGGTCGCCGGTTTGAATCCCTGTGAAGGGGTGAGCTCCCGTTGCTTGGTCCCAGCTCCTGCCAACCTAGCAGTTCAAAAGCACGTCAAAGTGCAAGTAGATGAAATAGGTACCGCTCCGGCGGGAAGGTAAACGGCGTTTCCGTGCGCTGCTCTGGTTTTGCCAGAAGCGGCTTAGTCATGCTGGCCACATGACCCGGAAGCTGTACGCTGGCTCCCTCGGCCAGCAAAGCGAGATGAGCGCTGCAACCCCAGAGTCGTTCGCAACTGGACTTAACTGTCAGGGGTCTTTTACCTTATTTTAAAGTCATTTGAAACCAGTGGACGTTCTGCATAAATGTGGTGAGATCTAGGCCCAATTTCTTAGAATTACAGAATCATGGAATTGCAGAGTTCGAAGCCCCCTGCAATGCAGGAATATGCATCTGTCTTGTCTTTACTCCCCATTCCCCACTGGGGGTGTTTATTTATAATAATGTCCGGCTTGAGGATTCCTGTGAGTTACGTATATAAACACTCAAAATGCTTTTAAAAAAAGCCTAAGCATTGTTACTCAGTTGTTTAGAAATAGCAGGCTGGATAGCTCAGGTCTGTAGAGCATGTGACTCTTAATCTCAGGGTCATGGGTTCGAGCCCCACACTGGCAAAGATTCCTTCATTTCATGGGGCTGGTTTGAATAAATGACCCTTGTGATCCCTTCGAACTCCTCCAATTCTTGAAATACGCCCTATCTGTGTTGCTGGAATGCTCAGGAGCACAGTCACACATGGTGGGGAAATTTTTAAAGGGACGCAACTGTCGGGTGAACCTGTTAACAATCTTCAGCCCCGCTTTTGAGTCTAAGGATGTAAAGCAAGAGTACAGTTGCTCTATATTAAATGTAGAGAGTGGATGTAATACAATCTTCATGGACCTTCTAGTCCAGAGGTTGGCAACCTCCGGCCCATGGGCTGGAGCGGCCCATGAAGGCTGTTTTACCGGGCCCACGAGCCGCCCGCTCGGCACACCCCCGAGCGCTACGCTAAAGCAGCGCGGTGCAGGGACTTGCTGAGTTGGCATCGTGAAATTTTGCCTGTGCACATGCAGATACTGGAAATCGCGTCTGCGCATGTCCAGGACACCGGAAATGGCTTCTGCACAGGCAAAATTTTCGCCGTCACGACATGCGCAGAAGCAATTTCCGGTGCCACGGAATATGCACAGACGCAATTTCCGGCATTGTGCTGCACAGTCCGGCCACGGACACTCTCCGTGTGCTTGATCCGGCCCATGGCCGGATGACGTTGCCGACGCTGATCTAGTCTCTGTATGTGCAGAATCTTTCCCTGTAGCACCTATAAAATGGGTAGAAACGGGTCAGCAACCTTTTTCAGCCGTGGGCCGGTCCACCATCCCTCAGACCTTGTGTGGAGCCGAACTGTATTTTGGGGAAAAAAATGAACGAATCCCAAATGCCCCACAAATAACCCAGAGGCATTTTAAATAAAAGCACACATTCTACTCATGTAAAACACCAGGCAGGCCCCACAAATAACCCAGAGATGAATTTTTAAATAAAAAGACACATTCTACTCATGTAAAAACACGCTGATTCCCGGACCGTCTGCGGGTCGGATTGAGAAGGCAATTGGGCCACATTTGGCCCACGGGCCTTAGATTGCCTACCTCTGGGTTAGAAGCTCCAGTTAGTACACAACCCAACTACCCATTTACTTCCTTATCTGTTCGGCTTCCTATTAGGTGCTGGAGTCAACTGTGTTTTCCTCTTGAGACCCTATTTTTGGCTAATGTGCTTTTTGTGGCGCTCTGAGCGTGGTCTTCTCAGTTGTGGCACCACAGCTATAGGACAGCTTCTCCAAGAAGGTCTGCCGAACCCCTTCTCTTTCATCTTCTTGCTCCAGTTAAGTGTTGGTCTAAAACCACTGCTTTCCAATGTTTTAACAGTTACAACACCTGAGTATTTGTTGGATTAAAAAACAAATGTAATTGGATCTACAATTGAAAAAAATATTGCACATCATTTGTCTGCTTGCAGAAAGATGATTCATAAATGTACATAATACTGAAATACATATTTTAATTGCCTGAATGTGAATAAACTTAGTCTGTAGTGGCCATAAATGGTCCTCGTGAAGCAAGTGGAGGAATTAGTTTTTAACTTTTACCTCCTCTTCTGAAAGAGCGTGCATCTTATTTATGTAAAACATTTATTACTGTATCCTTAAAAAAAAAAAAAAAAACTCCCCACACAAACAACACCAAAAATAAATCAAAGTGGGCTTACATCTATTGCCGACCTTACAATAAATAATGTGATATAACACAATAAAAAAAACCAGTAATGGAGGATAAACATCACGAAAATTTCAATGCCAAGTGAGCAATAAATTACAAAACTTCCAGAGCAATCATGTCTTTATTAGATGTCGGCTGTTGCGGAGGAATATAAAAGCATAGGTCAGCTTCCCCCCAATTCTTCCAGCTACTTTGGAGTAGAGATCCTATCAGCCATCACTGACTGGACTGGGCTGATGGCGTTGTAGTCCAAAATGTATGTAGGGCACCAAGTTAAGGAAGACTCCGCAAAGTTTTGAATTGCATATCTCGTAAAGTAGAAGGCACGTGTGACAGTTTTTCTGCATGGAACATATTTCCCTGTAAAAGAAGAAATAGAAAAACCTAATGATACCTGTTTAGGGTCATGTGTGAAACGGTTTTCATGTAATGATTGAGGAACACTTGTGGAATTTTTTTTAATGTACCTGTGAAGTAGGGGCATCCTTACAATTTGACTACATAACTTTGTGTAGATTAGTTTTTTTCCCCAGAAACTTGAGAGTGACAGGATGCAACCAGCTTTGCCGTATTTATTCCCCCTGCTCCGGGGCTTTGTGGTTCTTCAGAATCTGGTATTCCCCCGGAATATTTCTGCTTCTCGGTGTGTTGGACTGAAGGATTCGATGTGCGGTAAAGCACTGCTTTGATGTTGATTTTGCTCTTAGCAGAACCATTTGTCCATCTAGCCTAGCAGTTTCTCTGTTTTGATTGGCAGCAGCTCTCCCGAATCTCTGGGAGAGAGGTGCATTTCACATCACCTGCTCTCTGATCCTCTTAACTGGAGATGCCAGGGATCGAACGCAGGAAACTTCTGAATATAAGTATTTCCCCTGTCATTGAGCTGTGGTCCTTTCCCGCCGAGAAGGGTACAGAGCATCTTGCTGTTTCAGCAGAACTTGGTTTTTGGACAAGGAGGTTTGTTTTTACTAAATGTTAGGAAAATTCCCTGGCGGTCCTCGTTCTACAGTAGAACAGATTGGACTCTAATCTATCTTCTGGGGTTTCTAAACAGAGGCTGGACAGTCAGTTATCGGGGATGCTGTGGTCTGTGAATTCCTGCATTGGCAGGATGTTGTGTTGGGTGAACTTCCAATGCTTGGATTATGTGAGATCCATGCTTGGAATACCTGCCACAGAGTGTGGAGATGGCTGCTAGTTTAGATGGCATTAAATCCGAATTGGAGAAATTTGTCTGTCCATTTTCCTTTCAAAATATGGTACGTCTCTCTGATTGTACAAATCTTGGACTCGAGAGATTTGTTTTTGTTGTAATACTTGGCTTGCGACTCGTTTGTGGTGGTGTTGAATTCTAGGCCTAATTAGTCTGTGTCACCTCAAACTCCTCAGCACAGTATCAGTTTTGTGTTGACCAGTGTCACTTTCTTGGGTGTCATCTATTTATAGCACTGAATAAATATTTCAAATTCCTAGGGCCTGGCATTAAAATTTATAGGTTCACGACACGACCAGGAGGCCTGATTATTTTAGCGGGCATGCGAACCGGGAGGAATACACTTAAAGGAGTAACAGTGTTAATAAGTCTAATAACCGACATAATTGTTGGGTGTAGTGTTTGGCTAAGTTTTGGTGAGCGTAGACCCGTTTGCAGCTCATAACCACGACTAAGTTGAATCCACTAATTTCTTCGGATCTGCTCTGGGTAAATGGCAGCTGAAGTCCACGTATGGGAGTTTGAGGGAAAATAAACCTCTCGCTACTCACTTTCCTAACACCCATCCCCTGCTCTGAACTTCAAATGACGGTTCATATTAAACAGCATCTGCTGTTGTGAGAAAGGTTTCGTTCGTTCCCTCTGTTCCTTCCAGAACGTTCTCTCGAGCACCAGCATGTTGGCGGCCACCTCACCCCTTCTGTTCAGTGTGAGGCATGATGATGTACTGAGGATAATGTGAGTCCAGTTCTTTTAAGAATGGTTCGGTGGTTCTCAATGCCTCCTTTTTTGGGGGGGGGTTGTCACAGCATCTAGCTTTGAATGGATGTTTAGGGACTGTCTTTCACTCTGTAATCATAATCTATAACCATCTACAGTGGTACCTCGACTTACGAATTACTCGACATACGAATTTTTCGACTTACGAATGGACATCCGTTGGCGGTTTTAGATGGGGTTTACTCAGCTTACGAATTTAGATGCGGTTTACTCGACTTACGAATTTTTCGTTTCCAATTGCATTCCTATGGGGAAATCGCTTTTTTGACTTACAAATTTTCGACCTACGAATGTGCATTCGGAACGGATTAAATTCGTAAGTCAAGGTACCACTGTATAATCATAGAGTTCATTGGGGTCTTGTAGGCAGTGCTAGAAAATTCGGATATACAAGCTAGGCACCAAATGGCTCTTTGAGCCAGGGTTACAGTCGCCAAAACGGAATCCCCCAATTGCCCCTTTTCGGGGCCAGGCGGCTAGGAAGTCGTATTTTGAAGTCGACTTTTTGGTTCCTGAAATTTGTTCTGATTGTGCTGATAAAGAAAGTTAGATATAATCTGAGGGTAAAATAAGTCGTAGATTATAAGATTTTGATAAGATATAAGTTAATTATTAGATAATGTTTAATAAGGTAAGAGGTAGAGATAGAATGGATATTTGTGTAAAGATTAGTAAAGATTAGTAAGTTTGGGGAGTTACATAAAAGGTATCCTCAAAGGACGCAGGAGGAGGAGATAGGAGGAAGTCCTGATACGATGTCAGGAAGGATTATATTTAGTGAAATAATATGTCATGTTTTTGTTTATGTATGTTTTTAAAAACCTTTAATAAAAATTATTATTAAAAAAAGATTGTGCTGATAAAATCTACATGTTTAGAATTCTACAGGGTATGTTGCTAGTTGTGTGATCCAAGGATCCCCAGGCATGCGCCTCCAGATGGTGGAGATGTCCGGCACCATCTTGGTGCATGGACATCTTCACTTGGTTGCAAGTGGCCGATAGCCAGGTGTAAAATGCACCTGGCGAGTTCTGAGCTCTGCTTGTTTCCCATCCAAGTTCTCAGAACCGTGTAAGAAACCAGAACATCTGAACAGCCAGCAATATAGACATCTTCGTGCTGAAGGTCCCACGTTCAGTCCTCAGCGTCTCCACGTAGGGCTGGGAAAAGCCCCTTCCTGAAGCCCTGGGGAATCACGGCCTGTGTTCACAGTTGTGTTGAGTGGCCTATATTGGGCATGTCTATCCTCTTAAATTTCTACTCTGGCCTCTGAAAGCCAGCTTGCTCCGAAAGGTTTTTGGCAGCACGTCCCAAAGATGTCCTAGCTATGGTTCCCCAGATGAAGAGCCCCCACAGAGCAGCGAGGCGCCCCAGTCTCCCGGTGTGCCCTTGCTCTCAGAAATGGCGCATGGATGGAATGTTCCAAGAGGATGCTTTGTTGGTCTGAGAGATGATAAAAGCACAAAAGGAGTTTTCTCTCTCCTCCCTTTCCTTCCTTTGTCTTGATTTCTATTTTGCAGGCCTGAGGGCAAGGCACGTCTTGTTTTCATTTACGTGGTGCTCACCAGAAACATCGTGTATTCAGTTTTAATTGGTGTGAGACACTTTGGGATACAGATTTTTCTTTTTTCTTTTTTTTTAATTGTCTGAAAAGCTGGGTACAAGTACAATAAATACGTCTGACGTCTTGGGCATTTGGCAGTTTAAGGCCTTATTAGTCAAAAAGTGTCAGCAAGTTCTGTTGTGCCCAGAAGGCAGGCGGCGTGGATACTGCCGCCAGGACTTTTCCTGTCCCTAAGCGGCTCTCCCACAACACAGTCCAAGGTGAGCTTCCTGAATATCTTGCAATGCTGCATGAGATCCTAGAGTCCAACACTCCGATTTTGCGGACACCCAGTTATTATTTATTTGTTAGATTTATATACTGCTCTTCATCATAAGGCCTCAGGGCGGTTCACAGAATAAAATACAGGATAAAAGAAGTAAATAAGTAAACAAAGCAGCAAATCAATAACCTCTCTTTCCCACATTCACTTTCAAAAGGCTGTAGAATCCCGATAAGCCAAAGGCCTGGTTGAACAGGAACGTTTTTGCCTGGCGCCTAAAAATATACAATGAAGGCACCAGGTGAGCCTCCCTGGGGAGAGCATCCCACAAATGGGGAGCCACTGCAGAGAAGGCCCCGTTCTCGTGTTGCCACCCCTGGACCTCTCGAGGAGGCACATGAAGAAGGGCCTTAGATGATGAACACAGAGCCCGGGTTGGTTCATATGGGGAGAGGCGGAACTTGAGGTATTGTGGTCCTGAGCCGTTTAAGGTTTTACAGGTCAAAACCAGCACTTTGAATTGGGCACGGAAACTAATTAGCAAGCGGTGCAGTCAGGCCAGGTCATTGCAGTATGCTCAGACCCATGAAATGGTGCTTCTCCCAGCAGCCCCTTGAACTGTCTTGGTTCATGTTTATCTGATGTGCATTCATCCCTCTCCCTGTCTCACTCGCCTGTGGGTTTGTGGGGTTTTTTGGGGGGTGAGGTGGGGGTTGTTTACTTCATTCTGCACCAGCTAAAGCGTTAATTCTAAGGTGGCAATGTTAGAAAATCAGATATAGAAGGTAATCGCCAAATGGCACCTTAAACCTAGGTTGCAGTCGCCACAACAGAATGTCTAGGTGTCTTTTTTTGCAGTGAGTTTATTAGGAATAATTAGGAATAATTTATTATTGGCCAAGTACATTTTCCAACATACTTGGAATTTGTTTCGGCTACATTGCAGTGTAAACATACAAACACCGTTCCTCTCACAATACAAAGAAGCAAAGAAACCCCACACATAATTTACCTCCCCTTCAGCTATACATTATTATTATTATTATTATTATTATTATTATCATCATCATCATTTCTATACAGCTCTATATTTAAAGGGGGAAAAAAATCAAAGCGGTTTACAACACATTTAAGCATCAAATAAAACAACTCAGAATAAAATAATTCAAACTTGAGGGAAAATATTTCAGATCCTTCTCTGACATTTTCTTCCTCCATACAGTGGTGCTCTAGGGAGCCAGTGTGGTGTAATGGTGAGAGTGTCGGACTAGGACCTGAGAGATCGGGGTTCAGATCACCACTCAGTCACGGGGTGACCTTGGAGTCAATCACAGCCTCCTAACCTACGTCACAGGGTCATTGTAGGGATTAACTGAGGAGGGGGTTCTACCATGTGCTCCTTGGAGAAGCAGGTGGGATATAAATGCTCTTCTGCTTACCTGCTTAAGAAAGCTGGAGGGGGCCAGCCACATGGAGACGACAGTTGCCAGTCTGGCAACCAGAGATCTCCACGTGGTCACAAAACGTGCCTGGCTCCTGGGGAAATGCGAACACTCTTAGGTGGTATGGGTTTTTTTCTGCAATTTAGTTTTTGCATTGGAACGCTTTCCTATGCAAATCAGGGTGATACGTATCAGAAATCCTTAATTGTATTGGAAAAGTTTCTGAGGCCTTAGTTTTATCGAACTTAGCGTACTTATTTTATTTTGCTTTTCGGCAAAGCTGAAAACATCGAAACTGCAAAACTTGCCCAGCGCATATTTGCAGTTGGTGTCCATTCATTGTTGCAAATGAACTTAGTGGATTCCCCCCCCCCCGCCAAAAAATAAATCAGCGGTCTAAATTCGCTAGGTGCCAGGAGCCTACGGGCCACTTGCGACCAAGTGAAGACGCTCGGTTGCCAAGTCAGCGGCTGACGTCTCCACCATCTGGAGGTGCATACCTGGGGATCCTTGGATCTTGACTGTTTTCACACATTAGCAACACACCATCCTGTAGAATTCTATCCTTTATGTTTTATCTGCACAGTCAGAACGAATTCCGGGAATCAAAAAGCCGAGTTGAAAAATGTGACTTTCGAGCTGCCTGTCCCGAAAATGGCAACTAGGCATTCCGTTTTGGCGACTGCAGCCCTGTTTTAAGGAGCCGTTTGGCGCCCAGCTTATATATCTTGCGTTTGTAGCATTGAAATGAAGCGCACTGGAAATGGTTCTGTTTGACATCCCTGCTGTTCTTTAAGGGAAGCCACCTGTAGTGTGTTCTACAGAAGTCTTGCGTAGAGGTTATGAAAGCGTGAATGACATGAAGTGTATTCCACGAACGACTTGGAAGTACGTAGAAGCATTATCCCGGTAGGGTTTCTGGTTTCCAGTAGCAGCCCTTTTTGCTAAATACCGCGTGGCGTTGGAAGAGTCAGCAACTTCTTCAGAGCACCTTGGTGGGAGCTAGGGCTGTGTCGATAGCATCTAAGGAACGGATTGAGGTGAATTCAGGAAAAAAAAATCTATTTAAGTCCAACCCAGCCTGGAAAATGAAGCGGCTAAAAAAATATTTCATGCTAGAAAGAAGCATCCGTCCGACCCATGTATTCTGATTAAGGCATTGTGGGATTTAGCCATTGCTGGCAATGAGATTGGGAGATGAAAAATTAGTGCAGACGAGGAGGTGATAAAAGAGAAGCAACGTAAATTTCCAAGGCTGGAGGAGAAATTCATTTCACCCATATTTTAAATCATGCTGGCCTAATTCTCTGTCCTTGAGTTATATGCAGATTGGATCACGGCTATATATTGGATTATGCGTTTATCTGATTTTTGCGGGGCTTTTGGTTCAAGTGATAGGTTAAAAAATTGCGTATGTTACAGAAAAAAAGCATTGGAAAGCATATAGAAATGTATTTTGGGAGTATACGCGTACAATCGAACCACAGCGTTTTCAGACTTCTATAGATCTGCAAAATAAAAACAAAAACGGGGCAGAACAGATGTATGGCTGAGTGTGTGCAAAAAGGGCACAGAATTGGGAAGCAGGCCGATCTCCCCATCTCTTCACTTATACAGATTGTAGGTTCTTTTGAAATTGTAGGTGCATTTTGGAATCATAAGGCTGCAGTATTGGCATATGTTTATCTGTCTCTTTTGCACTGTTTCACACAGAATGTGACTTTTTTAATGTTGAAGGGTGAAGTTGGAGGCATGCAAAGAAAGGGGGGGAAAAGAAACTTACATTATATTTCACCTCTCATTATTTATAGGCCCATGAATTCCTTGCTCCCTGAATGATTTTGAAAGTAACTTTCCAAGTAAGAACAAAAAAATAAAAATAAATAAAAAATCCTTGCAGTAGCACCTTAGAGACCAACTAAGTTTGTTCTTGGTATGAGCTTTCGTGTGCATGCACACTTCTTCAGATACATGTGTGCATGCACACAAAAGCTCATACCAAGAACAAACTTAGTTGGTCTCTAAGGTGCTACTGGAAGGAATTTTTTTTTTTAATTTTGTTTTGAATATGGCAGACCAACATGGCTACCTACCTGTAACTGTTTCCAAGTAAGGATGGTGCAGTTTATCCTGCCGAGTTCTTGAGAAATAATGTGCGGGTAGCGTTGAAATGTATTGCAAAAGCCTTTGGGGGAGATTGGTTATGGAAGCGAGAAACGTTAATAAGATGTAAAATGTGCAAGGTAGCTATCACTGTCCAGTCATGCGCTGACAACAGAGTTAGTTGTTCTCCATATCTTGTGCTGTTAAAATTAGTCCAGGTTTACAGCTTTGGCCTCTGGTTGAGCGACCAGCTTTGCAGATTTGAGTTGCGGATGCCCCAGATCTGGTGGCTGTGGTGCGGTGCGAGAGGATGCTGGACTCGATAGGTCTTTGATGCCGCAGGGCTGTTCTTATGGAAACGGTTGGTGAACTGCTGCTGTCGTGCAGATGCACAGCTTGAGGGGGTATCGAGACCAGAGGACCAGCTTTTCTACGGCTTAAAGAATAAGCTTCTGTAGACCTTCCTATTGAGGAGACATGATGGCCAACATGGGTGGAGTTGCTGCCCAGGGTAGCCCTCCAGATGTTGTTGGACTGTAGTTCCCATCAGGCCTGGGCGAAATATTGATATATTGTCCAATGCTGGTTAGAAGTCCATATATCATGCTATTGGTTTCATAATTTTTGACCTGGCAATAGATCGCGGATGTGTGCTAGGGCTCGCAGAACCAGTGGTCAGGGATGATGGGAGTTGTAGTCCAGCAATAGCTGGGGACCCGAGTTTGAGAGCCCCCTGAGTTACGGCATCTGTTGAGGGTGGGGGGGAACTTAGCTTGACTGTTCAGCTGCTTAACCAATTTTTATTTTTATTCTAATTAAACCCAACGATTATCCAAACAGTGTTCTTTCCCCCCTCCCCCCCTTTCTTTTCCTTTTTGTTATTTTGGTAAAGCTTGAGAGGTTATTGTAGTAAGCGAGCACTCGGCATCTGCTCCCTAAATGCTCTTTGATGAACTTTTGTTCAAACTGCAAATCTTTCCAGGAAGTTGTGCTTGCAAAAGAATACCCCACAGCTCTGCGGCTTGACATTTTGCATTTAATCTGTTGTGATTTTCCTCCTCCATTTTGCAGCTGGGCGAACTTGGCTATGATAGATGTCTAGCGCTAAGGTGCGGGCCATACCTTCTTGCTCCTTTCTACATAAAAATGTACGCATCAGTCTGGAGAAAACCCTCCAGCTTCTTTGAGGGGGATGGGAAAAGGGGAGAGTGAAACTGCCGGTTAGCTTGGAAGATGCATGTTTCCTAGTTGATGGCAATGCGGTAATAACCCTTTCCCCCAACTGAGTTTGCTTGTAGGGGAAATTGGTTGGCAAGTGAAAGCTTAATCTTGGATTCTTTATGTGCAAATAACCTGTGCTGCAAGAATGTTATGAGCAACCCCTTTTTTTGTGTGTGTCGAGGTCCCCATAGGTAAAGGTAAAGGTACCCCTGATCATTAATTAGGTCCAGTCGCAGACGACTCTGGGGTTGCGGGGCTCATCTCTATAGTCCGAGGGAGCTGGCATTTGTCCGCAGACAGCTTCCGGGTCATGTGGCCAGCATGACTCAGCCGCTTCTGGCGAACCAGAGCACCGCACGGAAACGCCGTTTACCTTCCTGCTGGAGCAGTACCTATTTACTTGCACTCTGATGTGCTTTCGAACTGCTAGGTGGGCAGGGGCAGGGACCAAACAACGGGAGCTCACCCCGTCGCGGGGATTTGAACCGCTGTCCTTCAGATCGGCAAGCTCTGTGGTTTAGCGCCACTCGAGTCCCTGTTCGAGGTCCCCATAGCCACCCTCAAATAAAGACACAATTCACACAGTATTTTGTTTAAAGGCATAATTTTTGGCCACAACTATATTGATTACAGCATGTGAGTGGTTGCTTAGGCATCGGTTCGCAAGTATCTGTTCCCGCCTAGAGGTACGAACGGAACTGAAATCCGCAAGCCTGCGAAAGTCAGTAAGGGAAAACATTTGGGAGAGAGCTTAGAGCTGCGCGCCAGGCTCTCACCTCTCCCCAGATGCTCCCAGGGGCTCTTGTGCACCCCAAGCCCCTTGCCTGGGGTTTGGACAAGAGCATGGCGAGCCCCTGGATTCTTTTTACGGAATACCCTTGCAGCAGCAGCATTGGAGGGGCTGGCACAGCCAACCATACTCCCTCCACCAAGCAAAATTAACCAATGCCTAACCGCAACCTTACAAGTTGTGACGATTTGCTGCGCAGTAGGCAAAAACCAAATGGCGCCAGGCAATCAGCCAAATGGTAAAAAATTCCTACCAGGCCCCTGCCCCAAAAGCCGACGACCCCATGACAGGCATAGCAAGGTCAATGTGAACAGCCCTAAATATAGGGAGGGTGGGCGGGTGATCCAGTGCGCACAGCGAAATGAGGAAGCTCAACGCTGTGCGCAGGGAATAAATATCCCCTCATCAGTCAGTCATAAAATTGCTACACCAAATTCTCCCCAACGACTGAGGGGTGCCCAATCAGAAACATGGCCATCTTTACTAGCCCACCCATCAACAGAGGGATGTCTTGGTTGCCCCCACCGCAACACGTGCTCTCCATGAAGGAGAACCCGCTTTGTGGCTTGCGACATACGTCGTTCCGGTTTTGGCATTTTACTGCAGGTAGCTGAAACTGCGATACTGAAACCTGATTGTTGAGTTTCTGAAGCTACACATTAGGCCAGGGGTAGGCAACATGGCACCCTCCGGATGTTGGACTACAACTCTCATCACCCCTGGACATTGGCTTTGTTGGCTGGTGGGAGTTGTAGTCCAACAGCATTTGGAGGCCACCATGTAAATTTTCTCTGAGTTAGACTTTCTCTAGTTCCTTCTGCAGCTGCTTTGGCTGCGGATGCTAATGTTGCTTTCAGTATGTTGCCGTGGGTTCCTTTGTGTTTTCCCCCTTTTTAAATTTATCACTCCCTCCTCACCCCCATGAAAGACCTCAGGATACCAACAACACTTAGGCAAAGGCCGAGTACCGTATTGGCCCGAATATAAGCCGCACCCAAATATAAGCCGCACCTTTAAAATTGGAAGGGGAGGCGGCAGAAGGAAAAACAGAAAAAAATACCTGAATATTAGCTGTTCCTGGCTGCATACTGGGGGGGGGGGCGCTGCGTTGCTGGTGGCCTTTCCCCTTCCTCTCTCTCTCTCCCCAGCCTTGGGGGAGGGGACGGGCGCCTTGCACGGGGCAGGCGCCGCTTTGCCGCTCTCCTGGCGCCATTTGCGTACCGTAAGGTTGCAAATATACGCCACACTTTTAACTTTTCATGGTTGGAATTTGGGGAAAAAGTGAGGCTTATATTCAGGCCAAAACGGTAATTGAATCAAGGTCACCCAGGGAGCTTTCTGCAAAAGTGGGGGTTTGAAGTGCGCCCCCCCCCCCAGGTCCAACATTCTTATCCCAGTCCTAAATATGGTTTTGACTACAACTCCCATCATCCCTGCCCATTGATCTTTCTGTCTGGGGCTGATAGGATTTGTATTTTAACAACACGCAGAACGCACCAAGCTCCAACCAGTTCAACACACCATTTGGTTTGTTCTTGTTTTTATTATATATTTTACGTTTTTTTATGTTGTGATTTTATCTTGTGAACCACCCTGAGGCCTGCGAGTATAGAGTGGTATACAGATTTAATAAATATAACAACAAGAACAACATAATCGCACAGATTCCTCATGCTTTTCTTTGGTATAAAACCCTAATATGAAAACTGCTTTGCCTCTGACAGCTGGGAGAGCATAGAAATAAAAATTGTTTGTTTGTTGACTGAGGCGGACAGCCAGGTAGCAAATGTGCACGGCCAATCTTTCGAGCGCTACCTAAACTTCCCCAGCTTGGTGTTATCCAGATGTTGCTGGATTGCATCTTCCATCGCTCTCCGAGAGCCTGGCCAATGGGCAGCGATGATGGGAATTGTAGCTCCAAACATCTGGAGGACATCCGATTCTGGAGGTCTGCTTTAAGGCACATCTCTGCTGGAGAGCAGATAGCACAAGATGCGTGGCCAAAACATAACTGCTCAGTCCTTTGTCAGGAGACTTGTGATGAATGTAGCCTGTCTTCCCTGTAATTGCCAGATGTTGGAAAGTTCAGCGGCCTGTTTTGTGGCCATGAAGTTAGGGTATGTGGGCAGGATTCAGTGAGTAAGTCTCACTAGCAGAAGCTCATGGAAAGACTTCCGCTAGTGCAACCCCCAGAACAGCCACCCAGAGGGGCTTGGGCACCCCAGTCAGATGGGCATGGTAGAAATATAACAACAACAACAACAACAACAACAACAACAACAACGTGCGGCCGTAGCACTATGTGGATTCCTCCCAACGTTGGTTCCCAACTTTGTATGCATAACAAGAGCTAATGATTGGCTCTTTGATTAAATTCAGGTTTTAACTCCAAACTTGGTGGTAGATTCAATTTGTGTGCAAAGAGGAAGAGCTAACAACCAGAAATCCCCTCTTTCCGTTTTAGACGGGCAGTGAACTTGGTGACTGACTACTCAGTCACTCCTTCCCTTTGTATTACGTGGTTAGTGTTGTCCTGCCTGTGGGGATAATGTGTATGAAATGCGATGAGAACTCAACAGGAAAGCATGATATTAATAGCTAAGCATTTCTTCTTTTCTTCTTCTATTTTGCTTTTATTACTCGTGAGTGGAGGCTTACGGTTTTGGAGCAGACTTCTCTAGCTCTGGAGGAAGGGACCTTACCTTCGCAAAGTTGATCCCTTCTCTTCCAGTAACGCAGTTGTGGTTATGTGATCTTCTGCTTGCTCAGGCATGAAGATTGTTCAACCTGTCATATCCTAGGAGAATGAAACAAAACCTTGGGTCATACTCTGGCCGTGGTGAGCTAGAGCATATTTAAAATTTCTTCTAGCGTGCCAGTGGCCCTTACAATATGAAGAGTTCGATGCTTCTTCTGCCCATGATTTGCGTGTTTTTGAGACCCAGTTCACATGTAACGCTGAGCCATGCCATGGCTTCTTGCATGCATGAGGATTTCTGATAAGGAGATCATGACCGCAGAGCTCCTCTCAGGTTCTCCTGGTGCCACCTTACCCTAGGCTAAGACATGGTTCAACTACATCATCCAAACCCGGCTTGTGGTTTGCCTCATTCTAGAGAGAAACCACAAGCTGCGGCCAAGGTTTGGTTCTTAATCAAAGTGACTACCGGCAAGTTTTTAGTTCTTAAGTATTTATTTCCCAAGCAAGCACACATGCTAATTGACTACTACGGCAATTAAATCATACCTGTTTGCAATTAAACAATATATATGTCTGGTCATTTTGCAACCCCAACTCCTTCCAAACCAGTTCCTTTGGTGCTTCCGGAGGGGTAGGGATCCTGTGTCCTTCTGGATGTTGTTGGGCTCTACTTCCCATCAGCCCAAGACAGCGTGTCCCAATGATCAAGGATTATGGGTTTTGGTGCCCTTCATGTGGCGCCAAAACTACAGGTTCCCCATCTCTAAAACTGTTGAATTTGCAATTGCTTGAGAACTTGTGAAATTGAGGAATTTTCTTTGCCTCCCTATGCATATGCAAGGTGACACCACAATATTTGTTCAAGGTTATTTATTTGAACATCAAGTGTCCAGAACTTTCTAGAAGTTAATGGTAGTTATTGGGCAGGACGGTGTTTTGCCCTGGTATAGGAAGTATATGCCCGTGCTACATCAAATCTAAGTGATGCGCATTCGCACAATAATCAGTACAGTCATACCCCGGGTTGCGCACGCTTTGGGTTGCATACGTTCGGGTTGTGTACTCCGTTAACCCGGAAGTGCAACACGGAGCGTGGATGCTTCTGCGCATGTCCGCACGGTCTGTGCATGTGCAGAAGCGTCCTGTGCATTTCGTGCATGCACAGAAGTGCAATATCGCGCTTTTGCGCATGCACAAAAGTGCCGCCCGGCTTGCGTGCTGTTCAGGGTGCGAACGGCACCCCGGAATGAATTAAGTGTGCAACCCAAGGTACTATCTATCTATCTATCTATCTATCTATCTATCTATCTCTATCTCTATCTCTATCTATCATCTATCTCTATCATCTATCTATCTATCTATCATCTATCTCTATCTATCTATCTATCTATCTATCAATCTATCTATCATCTACCCCTGATTTATTCCTTTAAATAGGAAAGCAGGGTTTAATTTGATGGCTCAGTTTGGGTAATTTTCCAACCATGGTTTAGAGAGTCAAGAGTGTACAGTGTTGTATACTTGTATTTCCCCCTCTTAGATGCTGATCCATTCCGGATTGTTGTAACCACCCTTCTTCTTCTTCTTCTTCTTCTTCTTCTTCTTCTTCTTCTTCTTCTTCTTCATAAAATAAAAAAAATAAATAAAAATTATTTAATCAGCCCAAAGGTGCTTATGAAATGAACAGTGGTAAAAAGAAAAGATTAGAAGATTATGTGAATGTGCACACATACAGTATTATTAATAATAACCTAGTTTCCATGTGCTGCTCTGGTTCGCCAGAAGCGGCTTAGTCATGCTGGCCACATGACCCGGAAGCTGTCTGCGGTCAAACGCCGGCTCCCTCAGCCAGTAAAGCGAGATGAGAACCGCAACCCCAGAGTTGTCCGCGATTGGACCTAACGGTCAGGGGTCCCTTTACCTTTACTTCACAAGAAAACGAAATTTGCATTGCTGGGATATTGGGATTAGAGAAACAGTGGTTATTGCTAAGCTCTAGGCTCTTGCAAACCTATTTCAAATTCTTGCGTACTCATGCAGTGGCGCATTCTAAACCCACCAAACTGTGGTTAGGAGAATCCTAATGTGATTCTTTTGTTTTATTTTTGCGGTATGCACCTTTGTGTTTTTATATTGTAAACCAACCTGTGATCTTCAGATGAAGAATGATATAGCAGTTTAATTAACAAGAAAAGCAAGTTATATTTAAGGGACATGGAACGCAGCCATATATTGAAGAAACGTATTAAGTACAGAAAGTAATAAGTCCAATTAAAAACACACACGCAACGACAACACTTCCTCACCCCGAGTGTCTGCTTTTACTGGCTATACGTTGATTTACAGTGAAAATCTAGCCTGTGGACTGTTTGGTGACCCCGTACTAAGAAATACAGGAGTCTCTCTTCAGAGAACGGCGCGACTTCAAAATATTTAATTATGTTACAGAGCCTTTAAGGAAAAGCTAGGCTGTGTTCCAAGCCATCGGGCACGAGAAGGATGGGCTGCTTGAGCTCACAAACTGCTGAAAAGTGCTTTGAGTTCTGTTCCAGAGCATTACAAGGGATGCTGCTTTAGTTTCTGCCAACCGTGGAAGCAGCAAGAAGCCTGTTAATGGCACTTGCAGCCTCACAGGAGCACAGCTAGGTGCTTGTTGGGGTGTCTGTGTGTGTGTGGGGGGGGAACACACCCATCACCCAAATATGAATATGCAGATATCTCTCTTGACTGCGAATTTAGACCTCTGAGCAAATGAATACGGTGGGAATCTGGGGTCTTGATGCTCTGTAAGTCAAGTATAATGTAATATATATATATATATATATTTTACAAAATGGGGAAGGGCAGGAACCCTAGGGCTTGGACCATCCTCAGACAATGACCCCTGTGGCCTAATTCTATGCAATCTTACTCAGAAGTAACTCGGTTCAGTTGGGACCCGCTTTCCAGAAAATCTACATAGAAACACAGCCTTTGGTCACATCCTTATTGTATATCTAAAGTTCATGGCTTCTCTCACAAGTAATTCTGGGAGCTGCAGCCCAGCCCTCATGGAGCTACAATTCCCAGCACCTTTAAACTACAGTTCCCAGGATTCTTGAGGGGAGGCCATGCGCTTTGAAAGTATGCTGTGGTTGTGCGGTGTTTTTCAGGTATATTAATGGTACGTGTTGGTAGGCACCTTGAGCCTCAGTCCTCTGCGATACCGAAATGGCCACTTTTCTTACCTATTTGATCCATTTGTATTCTGCTTTGGAACATAAAGGTCTCGGGCCGCTTGTGATGAAATGAAAAGCAGACAGTTTACCGGTAAATTCGGAATAGGACATGCCGTTAAAAGTTCCGTTAAATCCAACCAGAGCGAAAGTTGCTGCACCTCTGCAAAGTTCAGAGCCCAAGCGTTGGAAACGGAGAGGCTCAGACGACATAAGTTATTTAAAAGACCCGGGTGAACAGAAAGGTCTTCACCTGGCCAGGAAGATGATGCAGCAGTCCTGAGGCTTGACTAAAAGAGCAAGGGAGATTCTCTGTGTGGATTATTATGCTTCGTTCTGCTTTGTCTCAAACAGGGAAGGGGCATTCTTCTCCGTTTGCTTTTTTTTTTTTTTTTGCTGCACATTGCATTTCGAGGGCCCGATGCTGAAATGCACCATTTTTATCCTCCGAGTGTCGCGAGTGGTGTGCAACTCCCTTCCACTGTCCCCCAGAAGCTGTTTCCAAGGTGGGAAAACGGGTTGCCACAAATCCCAGGGCTGTCACTCAGAGAAGAGTAGACCTGCAGAAATGCATGGACCTAACTCAGTCACGTTCATTTGTTCCACTCTAAGCAGAACTTAGCTGAACACCACCCCAAATACCCCCCCCCCATTTGCCCCACCTCAGAATTCTGGATGCTCCCTGCAGAGATTTGTATATTACTGGGACCGGCTCTACCATTGGGCAGAGTGAAACAGCTCCCTCAAGACAGCAGAGGCTGAGAGGCAGCAGGAAGTTAGAGCTGTGTGCGCCTTGCGGCCTGTCTGGCATCCTCCCCTGCTGCCCTCAGGTGTAGTGGAGGATGCTGAGGTCAGGTTTAGGGACTGGGGAAGGTACCATCTTGTCCTTTGTCCCATGCAGCAAAATGTCTTGCACTTGGGCCTGCATATCGCTCACCGGGAGGGGGCCCCAGAAATTTGTATCATAGGGAAATGTTTAAGAGGGACAATGCACAGAAATGTTTAAGAAGCATGTTATCTTCTAGCCTCTTTTCTTCAAAGGAGGATGCAAAACTTGATTGATTTTGTGTGTGTGTGTTTGTGTTAAATAGTCTCCCGGATCCCAAATTTTGCCAGAGGCTCTGTGCTTGCAAGGCAGCTGAACGCAGAGGTCTATAAAGCCCTGTTCAGAATTGAGTTTTATATCAATCGGTTGCAAAAGTTCTGGGATGGCATTGAACTAAGTTCTACACAAATCCATTGAATTTAATGAACCTGCTTTTATCTGGCTGGGGCAACCCTGTCAGATGGGGTACAATTATTATTAATATTAATATATTGACCATTAATTTTGGTGGGTCTAGTATGAGTAAGAGCTAGTTGAATACAATGCATTGTTTGGCACCTTTTAATGCATTATAGCATAATAATATACAATGCAATGGGGAGGGGCAGTCCTAGCAATGATATATTTGCATATGAAATGAAATGAAATACTTTATTGTCACTTGTTACAGGTAGGCAGCCGTGTTGGTCTGCCATAGTCAAAACAAAATAAAATAAAAAATTACTTCCAGTAGCACCTTAGAGACCAACTAAGTTTGTGCACACGAAAGCTCATACCAAGAACAAACTTAGTTGGTCTCTAAGGTGCTACTGGAAGGATTTTTTAAATTTTTAATTCTGTTTTTATTGTCACTTGTACAACTTGTATACAGTTGAGATTACACGAGCATCCCCACTCAGCTCTCTTAGTCTTAATTCCCCTCTCTTAGTCTTAATTCCCCTCGCACACCCACCTAACCCGAAAGTCATTTGCCCTGTGGTTATCTTTTCATTCAGTAGCCTAACAGCCCACGGATAGAAGCTGTTCTTTACCCTGTTGGTGTGACTAATCATGCTTCTGTATCTTCTGCCCAAGGGCAGGAGATCAAGAAAGTGCCGGCCAGGGTGCGAATCATCCCTGAGGATTTTCCTCACTTTCCTGAGGCAAATATCATCCGCGATATCATCCAGCGGATTCACGGGACAGCCCATAATATCTTGTGCTGTATTCATCACCTTTTGTAGGCACTTCCTATCCGTGGCTGTCAAACCGGCGTACCACACCTTGACGCAGCATGAAAGGACACTTTCTATTGTGGACCCTTTGAAGGAGATCATCAAATGTTGGTTGACATTGTTCTTTCACAATACTCTGAGGAAGTGGAGTCTCTGTTGGGCTTTCTTAACCACCTGGGTTGTATTGATTTTCCAAGTATGGTCTTCACTGAGATAAACTCCTAGGAATTTAAAGGAAGAGACTCTCTCCACACAGCCCTCCCTGATATACAGCGGAGCTAGTTCTCCTCTCTTCTCCCGAAAATCCAACACCATCTCCTTGTGTCTTGCTGATATTAAGGTGCAAGTTGTTCCCTAGGCACCATGTAGATATTTTTTGGATCTCCCCTCCATACGCTGATTCGTCTCCACCTGTTATGAAACCCATTATGGTAGTGTCATCTGCATGTGGGCTATTCCAAGTATGCAATAGGTGAAGTCTTGTTCCTTGAGCAGAGTAGGGTGGTTCAGGAAGCCTATCTGACAGGAGCATAAATAAATAGTTTGGTGAAGCAGGTTGGAAGACCTTGGCATCATGTGCCATACATTTGTTCCTGTTTGTAATAAGGACAACGCCGTGATACGCCGTGTGGGGTATGCAGAGGGGAGCTTACACATAACATGGCCTGCATGCTGTGCTAGAATTCGAGGTCTCTGCTTGTTTATGCACCTGGATGCTTGCATTGCAATTACTTCTGCTGTCATGTCCGCGCTTGAACCTGTTAAAAACTGCCTTCTCTCTCTCTCTTGTGTGTGTGTGTGTGTGTTTGGTGCAGAACAGACCTTCGTCTGTTAGGGTTGTCGGATGCCTCTGTCGTTTCTGAGCTGTGTGTGTGGCTGTGGGAACTGAATTAAGCAGGAGGGGAACAGGCTGGTAACTTTTGGCAACTCCTTTTTTTTTTTTTAGTTAATAAAAATAAACAAGCACGCCTTTGGGCACCGAGTCTTTGCGCCAGCTTGCATTAAAGTCAATGGGACGGCGTAATTGGAGCTGGCTTCGGTTCTGCCAGGAATCTTTTTGTTGGCATCTTATCTGGGGCGGCTTAGTGTTCTCCTCTGAAAGGCATGTGCGGCACAAAACTCTGTCAGGGCTCCGACTCTGTTCCATTTGGGGGCTGTCTGTGTGGCTCAGTGGTAGAGCCCTACCCATCCTTACCTGGAGAGAAAACCACCTTTATGAAAACATTTTTATTTATTTTTGGGCAGCTTTCATCTCCTGTAAATCTTACTTTTTCCCCTTCAACCCTTCCCCCCCCTTCCCCCCCCGGGTTCCGGAGTTTGGCTGCGTTTTAAGTTGTGGCGCAACAGAGGAAACTTCTCATAATTGCTCATGGTTGCAGCACTAGGTATTGACCAGCCGCGGGTTTTCCTCCAGTGGGGTGATCTGCGACTGATCCGCAGACTAGATCCACTGGAAATCAGTTGACTTCACTTATTTTAAGTCTCTTGGTTTTTCAGCAGATCAGCTTTCGAGAATGGCTGACATTGGATCTTGCGCAGTCGGTGACGGCTCATTCAGTCTAGCCGGTCTCAGTTCTTCCGTCTTGCTCAATCTCTCCTCTTTCTTTTAGTTCCACATGACCGTTTTGTCCCCATGACTGACAGCTTGGCCGAAAAGTCACGCACAGTATAAAGCAGCGCACTCTCTCTGTGTGCATGTGTGTGTACCTGTGGTCAGCACAACTGCACAACTCCCAACAGGGGGGCGTTCATGAACTACGTTCTTTCATTATGTGAGTGCAGGTCCTAGAGAGCACTAGAAGCGAGGAGTTGATTCCTAGTTCGTCTTGTGAAATATTGGTTTAAGGGCATTCAGTGCCAAGCCTTCCTTTCATGTCTCTGGGTGGTTGAGAGTTGCTGGGAAATTCCTAATCTCACTTTTATTTTGCATGTCTCGCTGAGCTTCGTAATTTGGGAGCTGTTTGCAGAACTGAGAATTTTCCGATGCAAATTTATTGAGCATTGTGCTGGCGTGAATCGAGGGTGAGGCCGTATGCACACCACAGATGGAGCCTTCATGTTGCCTCGTAACATGCTTTTAAATAGATGGTTTTCACATGTTCAGGGGCAGGGCCATAGTTGTTGTTGGAGCATCTGTTTTGCATGCAAAATCCTAGAATTGCAGAGTTTGGAAAGGACCACAAGGGCCATGTAATCTAACCCCCTGCAATGCAGGAACCCTTTGCCCAATGTAGGGCTTGAACTCACGACCTAGAGATTATGCTCTACTCTCATGCTCTACTGACTGAGCTATCCTGAAGTGCCCAGTTTCAGTCCTCTGTATCTCAGGATATAGTGCTGGAGAGAACTCAAATTAGGCAATACTTGGCTAGATTCACCATGAGACAGCTTGCTTTGTTCCTATGGCAATCTTTGAGTGATGCACATGTACTCTAGTTCACCTGTAGAGCACTTGTTCTGTATGCTTGTGGTTCTGTTTATTTACTTGAAAATCCTCATAGGCAGCCTCGAAGGGTTAAAAACCATCTCAGGTTAGCTTCTGAATTAAAACCCAATGTAACTACAGGTACCAACCAGTGTAATAATAATAATAATAATAATAATAATAATGATAATAATAATAATAATAATTTGTACCCCGCCCATCTGGCTGGATTTCCCCAGCCACTCTGGGCGGCTTCCAACAAAAATCAGATACAAAAATATTACACATTAAAAACTTCCCTGAAAAGGGCTGCCTTCAGGTATTTTCTGAATGTCAGGTAGTTGTTTATCTCCTTGACCTGTGATGGGAGGGCGTTCCACAGGGCGGGCGCCACTACCGAGAAGGCCCTCTGCCTGGTTCCCTGTAGCTTTGCTTCTCGCAGTGAGGGAACCGACAGAAGGCCCTCGGAGCTGGATCTCAGTGTCCGGGCTGAACGATGGGGGTGGAGACGCTCCTTCAGGTATACAGGACCGAGGCTGTTAGAAACTCGGATATATAATCTAGGCTCTAAATGGCTCCTTAAACCAAGGTTACAGTCCCAAAATGGAATGTCTAGTTGCCATTTTTGGACAAGATGGCTCTAAAATCTTTTCCAAATGATAGACTGACTATGATCAACTCTCAGTTAAACATCTGGCTAGTTCAGATGACAGCCTTGAGCTAGGTTCAGAACTTTGAGACCGTACAGAAGAAAAGTCACTTGATCCAGGGACTGTCCACATCTATATTGACCTATATTCCAACCTCTTCTTATTAATAGAGGCTGCACAGAATAAGCATTTTGGTTCCCGAAATTCATTCCGATTGTGCAGATAAAATATAACAGATAGAATTCTACTGGATGTGTTGCTAGTGTGTGAAAACAGTCAAGATCCAAGGATCCCCAGGCATGCACTGCCAGGTGGTGGAGACGTCAGGTGCCATCTTGGCACTTGGGCATCTTCATTTGGTCGTGATTGTCCGATAGCCAGGTGCAAAATGTGCATGGCGAATTTCGAACGCTGCTCGGGAAGAGAGAGTGCAAACGTCTTTGATTGGATTGTGTCTAGCCACCTATCTCAAGAGTTCTGTTTGGAACCCCTGAGCTTTGTACCTGTAACCTGAACTAGATGTGCACCATGTAGTAGATTTGGGAATACTGTACAGCCTTTGGCAACAATCGAGCTGAGGGTCCGAGTAAGACTGGGAGCCAAGACAAAGTGCAAGGGGCTGCTTTTGCATCTCAGGTATGGGCATTATACACCTTCACCTCTTGTTGCAAGTTTGTGCGTTCGTTTAGCACCTAATGAGAGCAGCTGCAAAGGCTTCTGAGATTAATATCTGGAATTATTTAGACGAAAAGCCACCCCATCTCCAAGGGAAAGCTTTGACTTCTGGTTGAATTATTTATATACCTTAGCGAAGAGGAGGCTGCTAGGCAAAATTTGCCAGAGATGTACTGGTCCATTATGCCAATTAGATTACTTGCAAGGCACAAATACATTGTACTGGTGCACTTCCGGAACAGTGTGTGATTAGGAAAACAAAGCTGCATTTTGAATAGATGAAGTTTTAAAAGGGCCAGAATTAAGCTTCAGGCCACGTTCTGTAATAGAGACCCCTGGGCTGATTTGCGTTCACCTCTGGATCAATGTACTGGGGGGAAACCAGTGCTTTTTTCGGCCGGAGCGCAGTTCCAGTACCTCTCAGGTGGGTGCTTAATATATATATAGCTGTCCCATAGCAGAAGTACTCTAGGAAGCCAGTGTGGTGTAGTGGTTAGAGCATGGGTAGGCAAACTAAGGCCCGGGGGCTGGATCCAGCCCAATCATCTTGTAAATGCGGCCCGCGGACAGTCCGGGAATCAGCGTGTTTTTACATGAGTAGAATGTGTTCTTTTATTTAAAACGCATCTCTGGGTTATTTGTGGGGCTTGCCTGGTGTTTTTACATGAGTAGAATATGTCCTTTTATTTAAAATGCAACTCTGGGTTATTTGTGGGGTATAGGAATTCATTCATTTCCCCCCTTGAAAATATAGTCCGCCCCCCCCCCCAACAAGGTCTGATGGACAGTGGACTGGTCCACGCCTGAAAAAGTTTGCTGACCCCTGGGTCAGACTAGGACCTGGGAGATCATGGTTCACATCCCCACTCTGTCACGAAGCTCGCTGGGTGGCCTTGCAGTCAATCACAGCCTCTTAACCTACTTCACAGGGTTGTTGTAGGGATTAACTGAGGAAGGGGGTGAGACATTTACTGGAGTAAAATGTGGGATATTAAATAAGCTCTTCTGCTTACCTGATTAAGAAAGCTGGAGGTCCCAGCTAGATGGAGATGTTAGTCACTAAACTGGCAGCCAGAGATCTCCACGTGGTCACAATTGGACTTGTGGCCCTTGCAAAATGCACTTAGTTCCTGGGGAATTTCGAACACTGCTATATGTGTGGTAAGGTGATCTTGCACATCTTCTTTCTTTGGCGATCACTCGCAGCCAAGTGAGATTGTCTTCCATTTTAACAATGAGTCCGTAGGTGACTGCGGAGGCCAATTCTGGATCCGCACGTCCTTCCACATTGGGGACATAGGTTTCCAGGCGGGAGTTGATCACGGTGTGGATTTGCCAAGCGTGCCTTCCTCTTAGCACGTTTCTCCCTCGCGTCCTGAGTTTGAGCATCTTCAAAGCCCACGACACCTTTGGTAAAGGCCGTTCTCCAATTGGAGTGCACGCAGGCCAGTGTTTCCCAGTTGTCGGTGTTTATACTACATTTTTAAAGATTTGCCTTGAGACAGTCTTTAAACCTCTTTTGTTGACCACCAGCATTACGCTTTCCATTTTTAAGTTCGGAATAGAGTAGTTGCTTTGGAAGATGCTAATCAGGCATCCGCACAACATGGCCAGTCCAACGAAGTTGATGTTGAAGAATCATGGCTTCAACACTGGTGATCTTTGCTTCTTCCAGTATGCTGGCATTAGTTCGCCTGTCTTCCCAAGTGATGTGTAAAATTTTGCGGAGACACCGTTGACGGAATCTTTCGAGGATTTGTGATGGCGTTTATAAGTGCTCCATGTTTCACAAGCTTTGTAAGATTCTCCCAATACTTGTAGAGCCTTGGTAGTGCATTGTGTGTGCTTTTAGCGGTTTAATTGGAAAACGAGTGGGAAGAGATGTACCTAGCCGTGATAAGACCCTCATCCCATGGCTATATCATGTCATGGCTGTGTTGTGGGATGTACCTGTAGGTGGGTCTCGATAAGAAAATGCACAATACATCCTCTGCTTTAACCATAGCTGCTTCTCAAAAACATGCCTGCACGACTGAAGACTTATTAATCTCTGTATCTTGAAACACTATACTTTGAAGTGGCCCTAACAGTTAAATTAGCAACAGACGTGACTAATTGGAGTGCAATTGAAGTCTTCAAAGATAAAAGGAGCAAAACCTTATTTTAAGCTGTTACCGTTCACCAAGTTTTTATGAAGATACCTTGGCAACGTGGTCTAAAAGATGAAAGACCATCTTTAGAGCTTCCGCAAACGGTGACAATGAATTTTGACATAATGTATGTATAGTCTTTAATGTTTCTACGTTTTCAACTAAATTTCAAAACAGCTCTCTGAAAGAGCTTCTGATACAGACTTCCTCCTTATCAGGATTCCCGATTAACGCAGTTATAAATTAATTTATTTCCCCCCCCTCTCCTGCTGGCTGAAACCCTGGAGAGCTTCTTCCAGTTGTTTAGTACTGAGTGAAGCAGTCCACTGATTTGACAGTGGAAGGGAACTTCCTGTGCTCCTATTGTTCAAAACTGTTGTGTCTTCAGTTGGATTTCGCCGAATTTATATATTTATTAGGGTTTCATTTTTTGTACTTGTACTTTTTTTTAAAAAAATTGGTCACATGTGTTGGATTTCCAGTCACATTCTTGCAGCCTCTCGGCCTAGAAATGTTTTCATTTTATTTGCATTGAAATTATTATTATTATTATTATTATTATTATTATTAGTTTCATTTCTATACTGCTTTGTATTTTAAAGAACAAGTCTCAAAAGCAGTTTACAACACTTGTAAACATCAAATAAAACAATCAAAAATAAAACAGATTGAAGCTCCAAGGACATTTTTTTTGTTTAAAGATCCCTTTCTAAGTTACAATTTGCTTTCCCCAATCGCCAGCCTGGCATCCAGAGATCTCCAGGTAGGTTGCAATTGGGCCCATGCCAGTTGCAAAACGCGCCTGGCTCCTGGCTAATTTCTAACACTGATGCCAGCCTACTGAAGTTTTACTTCACCCCACAGAAGCATACCATGTACCCTCTAGTCCAGCAGGAAAGTTTAAGGCAGCAAAGTTTAGGATACAAAATACTGGGCCGGGGGCGGGACAAGGGATAGGTTCGTGATCCCAGATGCAGCTTTACAAATGAGTGCAACTTCCTTCTGTGCAATAATATTCTGTTTAATATTCTGTTGGAAGCTGCCCAGAGCGGCTGGGAAAACCCAGCCAGATGGGTGGGGTATGAATTAAATAAATAACTAAATAAATAATAAATAAATTATTATTATTATTATTATTATTATTATTATTATTATTATTATTATTATTATTAAGCAACATAGGTATTGGCAAAACTGGCCTGTTGCTCCAGTGTTGGGTGATACAGAAAACCCTGCAGGAGGAGTGGGCGAGTGGGAGGCTATTGAACAAAAGTTAAGATTGCTTAGAAAAACCCCCCACCCCCAGAAATGTCTTTGTAATTCACACTCACCCCCTGGTTTTTACTGATGAGATTATTTTGCCAGTTCTTCTGTTAAAAAGAAAGCAGGGAGGGAATCTTACGAGTACCAGTAAAAGGCCACAAATTGTATTTGGGGATGCATTTTACACAGTGGTTCAAAGAAAGGTCATGCTATTTTATTTTTTAAAAAATTATTTACAAGGTGTTAGCCAGAAGCCAAAGGAAGCATAAAGCACATGGGGAAGTGGTGCATCTCTAGAAGTGGTGTATACAAAAGCAGAGTCCAGTGGGCATGTGTGTGTGTTTACTTCTTGGCAGATGCAGCTGTGAATGGACTAGGTGTTAATGTTACCCTAATATACTTGCATTAAGGGCAATCATTGCTTTCTTGTAGTTTCCTAACTAGATTAATTCTGCATAGATGCTCCTTGTTCTCCTGCTTTCTCCTTACATTTATGCCGTATTAGCAGAATGGCGCTTCTTATTGTGCACCGTTTGATAACTTGCAAGGAGAGGCACTGCCAAGACGATCTTGATTTCTGAGTACAGTCATACCTCGTGTTGCGTACGCTCCGTGTTGCGTACGTTTGAGTTACGCACCTCCGTGACCCGGAAGTCCTCCACGGAGCGCGCGGGTGCGCAGAAGCGTCCTGCACACTTCGCGCATGTGCAGAAGCACAAAAACCCACGGTCTTCCGGGTTTTTTCTTTTTCTTTTTTGTTCGTTCATGTTACATATGCCTGGGTTACGTGGCGCGACCCGGAACGGATCACGTACGTAACACGGGGTACCACTGTACAAGTATAGAGAGAAAGGACCCATTTTCGAGCTTTGTGTTAGAAGGCCTTCTCACTTGCATTGACTTGGCAGTCCCTTCCCTTTCAAGGCAGACCCTGGTGAGCTCACCGGATGCGGCAAAACTTCTCTTTCTCGGGTCATTTGCTTCCTTCATCATCATCCCGCCTCCTTCCCCCACCCCTCTGATTCCAAAAATATCACTTCTGTAACGGGATCAAAGTTAGAAATTGAAAGGTGCAGTGGAAAAGGGTGCATGCGGGCCTCTGTGCATGCAGCGTTGCGCCTGTTGGGGTTGGACAACTTCTGTGCTCTGCAAGAGCCACTTGCAAAGTTTGGCAGAGCTCTGGAGTGGTTGTTAATGCAGCACAAGGGGCTGCAGTCAGAACTGGAGGTGAGTCTCCATGAATGAAATAAACACTGTTGACATCCGTGGGCCTGATCCTGCTGCATCCCCCCCCCTTCATTTTTCTGTATTTCTCATGTTTTTGTGTACAGGCAACTCCCAGTTTACACGGGGGCACCATGCATGTTAAGTGAAATGGCATATATATGAAACACCATTGTAGAAGCCTGCAAATACACTTTAGACCAGGGATCAGCAAACTTACTGCGCCTCGGGCCGGTGTCTGCAGCGCCGATCGCGCGGAGGGCAGGGAGCATGCGCCCATACGTGTGCGCATACACTATTTCCAACGCACTTCCAGGTCGGAGGAGCACCGGAAACAGCTTGTGTGCATGTGCACGGGCCTCCTCCGACCCAGAAGTGGGCAGCCACGCCGCGCTGCGCTGGTAAGAGTGGGCGGTGGCAGCAGGTGGGGGAGTAGCCAGGGGCCGGCTAAATGAGTCCCGCGGCCCGTAGTTTGGAGACCTCTGCGTTAGACCTCTGGAAACGGTTGAAAAACCCTTAAAAAACAACAACAACTAGCAGCCCTTATCAGATGGTGTTGAATGGTGGGTCTCAAGTCTCCTGTGCTCAAACTCCCAACTCCACAGGCCTCGAACAGTCAGTGCAAGGGCTCATGTGATTGCTGGGTGCTGCTCTCGTACGTTTCCCCCCCTATCTGGGCTCTTTCAGGGCTGTTTTTGCTGTTTCACTTCTGGGTTCGGCGCAGTTGCGTGTCGACGGGACATGCATAAATTGGTTGTTGCTTATATTTCCTTTGCTGCAGTTCTAATGTTTGCAGAACATTCAAGGTATGTATGGGGTGCTGTGTCAGCCTTGCAGAACTTCAGACCCTAATGTGACCAAACACACGCAAACATACGCTTTCTGCAAGCTGGTGGGTTGTGTTTGATGGGTCACAAGCTCTATAGGCCCGAGTTTATTTCTTCCTGTCCCCTGCAGCGAGGTACCTGTGCCACAACTGTACACGGGAGTTAGAAAACACAAAAGAAGAGAAAGGGAAACTGAAGGGGAGGAAGACTGGAGGTGTTGGGAGAGACTGAGACCGGAGACAAGTAGGAGGTGTGAGACAGTATTGATTGAAATAAAGCCTGCTACAGCGGATCATAATGTAACTCCTTCCCCCCCCCCCGCAAGCAATATTTGATATTTCCAGTTGTGCTTTTTGACAGCTGCTGCACAGGGAATTGTTTGAAAAACGGCTATGGTGTATCTTTCCAGAGTGATAGGTTATATAAATTAATAGCTTACATATTAGTAATGCTATTTTAGTTGCTTCTCCACTGACGTAACACTCTCTTCTCTGTATCCTAGTTGCGCAGTGGATCCAAAGTGTGTTTCTCGGCCGTAATTGTTTTGCAAGGCTGCAGATTCTCACATAGCTACTGGCGGGAGATGCAGATTAGGTGGAGAAAAGGGGGTGCTTGTTAATCCAACCGCCCCGTTGCTGGAAATGCACGCATATGCACAAAACGCACACCGCAGCCACAACTGTTAGTTGGAAGAGAAGCTTGAGATGGGTGATGTGATTAGGAGCAGTGGTTTGTTGAAGTGTAATCTAGTTAAGTAAGGCATTTGTATGCATTTGTATTACAGTTGCCCAGTTCAGACTACACAGATCATTAATGAATGCGTTGAACATTGCCGTTTTCATTACAGATACTCAAGGCATCCTGCTGGTTTACCACTTTTCGGAGCTGTGAGGCACAGTAGAGTTTAAATCTGAACACATTATTTGTTTCGGGGTTGGGGGCCTGCTGGGGCCTCCTCGCCTCTCATTCTCCAGTGGCTTTTCACTCCCTCCCTAGAGGCGCCTTTCAAGACCTTTTCCCCCAAGACGAAAGATTCATGTATATATCCATAATGTAGCTGATACCCTGTGGAAACCCCCCCCCCCATGTGTGCATAACCCAGAAAAGCATGCAGCACCTAGCATTTTTCTGTCCCCCCAGAGCAGATTAGGTGACGAGCTTAACAGTACATTCCGGTGCACATCTACTCTGAAGAACAACTTGCTTAGTACCATGGTACCTACTCCTATTGGATGCGGGGTGGCGCTGTGGTCTAAACCACTGAGCCTCATGGGCTTGCTGATTGAAAGGTCAGCGGTTCGAATCCCCACGACGGGGTGAGCTCCCATTGCTCTGTCCCAGCTCCTGCCAACCTAGCAGTTCGAAAGGACGTCAGAGTGCAAGTAGATAAATAGGTACCGCTCCAGTGGGAAGGTAAACGGCGTTTCAATGCACTGCTCTGGTTTGCCAGAAGCGGCTTAGTCATGCTGGCCACATCACCCGGAAGCTGTACGCCGGCTCCCTCGGCCAGTAAAGCGAAATGAGCACTGCAACTCCAGAGTCCTTCGCGACTGGACTTAACTGTCAGGGGTCCTTTACCTTTTTACCTGCTCCTGTGCAATTGTGTAGCAGAATGCAGCTTTAAAGACCATTATATGGTCACTTTGAAGTTCATTTGGGCCAATGTTTGTGTCACCTTTCTGTGTGGTCATCTTCTATTCCTGACTTTTAAAATGGGGTGGCCATTATGGCGTGGCAAGGTGGCATGATGTTTTCCCCAGGAGATTTTTTGAGAGCTACAGTGTCATCGGTCCTCCCTCTTTGTCCCATCATTAGGGGAGAAAAAATTGTGTTTTCATTGGTGAGCTAGTGGCCTAGTTAGCACATAACATTAGGTCATGGTTTGTTTAACAAACCACGAGTTAACCACGAGTTGACCCACAGGTGCTTAAACTATGGTTTATTTTTCCAACTTTTGTTATGTTTTCCAGCTGTTCTTGCCTCATGGTTCTTGCACTCATAGTGTGAGTGTCTAGGATAGAGTGGTCCAACAGGGGTTAAGAAGGATGCTGGGTTCTTGCGTAACACCCAGCCATAGTTAAACTAATTTCTGTAAGCCGTCAGTAAACCGTGGTTTTAGATCATGGTTTGTTATTAATCAAGCCATAGTTAAGATGCAGGGTTCATACAAAGCCAAGCCCTGACTATAGTTAATCAAACCATGGTTTAGTGGCACAATCAAGCCAATGTGTGTATGTCCAAGATTTCTGTAAAAGTTTTAGTGTGCGATTCTGATGGTACAGATCCTGCCTGCCTTTAGTTTAAGAAATGAAAACGCAAACGTTATTACTGCAAATTCAAAACTCGTTCTCTCAGGATAACATCCCCACCCCAGTACATATGAGTAAAGAATGCAGAGTGTATTGGTCCTTCCTGAGTGGTTGTGGTCTCTCGTATTATTTCATTTTGCATGAAACAACAACAAAAAACAATAATCCCGTAACAATGGCAGTAAAGGGTACAGAAACAATTACAATTTTAGATCATCCTGCAGAACTGTGGAATTCTGCCCACTTTCTACAAACAACTGGATGCTTTGTTTTTTTTTTTTTGACATGCATGCTTGCTGAAAGGAAGGAGGAGGGCCCATAACCTTTGTAGAATCACCCTGGCGGATACATGGGCAACGTTGACAGCTGCCATAGCAGCCCTCCCACAAGCATTCCATAAGCGGAAATGGGCTTCTCCAGTTGCAAAAGCTGTGCATACATTTCCTGGGCAAGTAGGCCAGTTCTCTCACACAGTCTCTATTTATAAGTAGGTAGCTGTGTTGGTCTGCCATAGTCAAAACAAAATAAAAAATAAAAAAAAAATCCTTCCAGTAGCACTTAGAGACCATCTAAGTTTGTTCTTGGTATGAGCTTTCGTGTGCATGCACACTTCATGCACACAAAAGCTCATACCAAGAACAAACTTAGTTGGTCTCTAAGGTGCTACTAGAAGGAATTTTTTTTTTATTAGTCTCTTCTATTTATGTATAGCTCCTTCATTTCCGGGACGCGGGTGGCGCTGTGGGTTAAACCACAGAGCCTAGGGCTTGCTGATCAGAAGGTTGGCTGTTCAAATCCCCACAATGGGGTGAGCTCCCGTTGCTCGGTTCCAGTTCCTGCCCACCTAGCAGTTCGAAAGCACGTCAAAAGTGCAAGTAGATATATAGGTACTGCTGTGGCGGGAAGGTAAACGGCATTTCCGTGCGCTGCTCTGGTTTGCCAGAAGCGGCTTAGTCATACTGGCCATATGACCCAGAAGCTGTACACTGGCTCTGTCAGCCAATAAAGCGAGATGAGCGCCACAACCCCAGAGTCGGACACAACTGGACCTAATGGTCAGGGGCCCATTAACCTTTACCTTTACCCTCATTTCCACCTCTGCAAAGGAGCATGGGAAACCTCTTTGTACCAAGCGTGACTATTACCTGTCAAGCCCAGGTTATTGCCTTAACCCTGATTGGCTGTGGATCTCAAACAGAGCTCTTTCCCACCACCTGCTTTTGCTTTTCGACTAGACGCCAATAATTGAACCAGGGTGTTATGCATGCAGAGCACCGAGCTGTAGCCCCTCACCAAGATGTGGCTCATCTCTCCACACCACTGGGCCACACTGCTTTGTCAGCTGCCGTATGTCAGGGAGCAATCCTTAAGTATGGGAAGCCTGCGGGACTTTAGCTGGCGTAAGTAACCTCTGTTCCGAACTCCAACCAGGAGTACAGCTGCTGCCAGCTGAGCCGGCTTAACAAGGTGAAGCAAGCCTTTAAAATAGAGTTTGACTTATACTACGCTTTTTGTCAGGTCATCCATTGCAAGTTCTTCCCTCTGCCTGGCCCTGCCCTCGCCACTACCCCCAAATACCCATTTTCCAGGGCTTATACTGGCGTAAGCTGTGCCGGACTTGGCCCAGCTGCCTGGGCCCTGGCTAAGCCAGGAGGCGGGGGCATTAAGCTGGCATATCTCTATCCAGGTTGGGTAGTGTGCCAGGAACAGCTGACTGAGCTGGAGACCCGCCGCATCCTAACTCATCCCTGCGGATCTAGGGTTATTATTGTGCCATTCATCACTGAATAGTTCTGTGAGAACCTGGATCTTTTGCACCTCTGCTCGTACTTGGCCACCTGTGTTCGGAAGATGTCAAATGCCTCTTGCCAATTGTGCATGAGTAACTCTTTTCGGAAGGAGTTGCTGCAGCCTCTAGCTGAACCCCACCTATTTCCTTCCGTGGTTTCTCGGTTTCTCTACAGCAAATACAGTGGTACCTCGGGTTACATACGCTTCAGGTTACAAACTCCGCTAACCCAGAAATAACGCTTCAGGTTAAGAACTTTGCTTCAGGATAAGAACAGAGAGTCCCATGGACTGCAAAAAGATCAAACTTATCCATCCTTAAAGAAACCAGCCCTGAGTGCTCGCTGGAAGGACAGATCCTGAAGCTGAGGCTCCAATGCTTTGGCCACCTCATGAGAAGAGAAGACTCCCTGGAAAAGACCCTGATGTTGGGAAAGATGGAGGGCACAAGGAGAAGGGGACAACAGAGGACGAGATGGTTGGACAGTGTTCTCGAAGCGACTGGCATGAGTTTGGCCAAACTGCGGGAGGCAGTGAAAGATAGGCGTGCCTGGCATGCTCTGGTCCATGGGGTCACGAAGAGTCGGACACGACTGAACGACTGAACAACAACAACAACAAGAACAAAAATTGTGCTCTGGCAGCACAGCGGCAGCGGGAGGCCCCATTAGCTAAAGTGGTGCTTCAGGTTAAGAACAGTTTCAGGTTAAGAACGGGCCTCCGGAACGAATTAAGTACGTAACCAGAGGTACCACTGTAATGTCGTAGAAATAGCATGCGACAATCCACAAACCGCCAAATCCATCCCTCCCCACTCCAGCACCTTTTGTTTTGTGCACGTGGCCCTAGCCGGATCCTACCGATGAGAGGCTTTAATGTAGTTAACCTCCTTGTTTGAGTCACCCCGGCCCCTTTGGCTTTTAAATAGCTTTGCTAGGTTTAACATCAAAATAATATATTACAACCCCCATCTGAACATCTGCAGTCTTGGATTCTCTTGACACAAAAGCGCAAAAGATAACTAGGCTGCCTGCCTCTGAGGGGGTCCTTCATGATGTAGTTTACTAACAATGAGGAGAACAGCCAGTTCTCATCTTTTAATTGGGTTCTTAGCATGGGGCTTCCTAGGCTTGTGTAAGCCTTTTGCAAGAAGACCAAAACAGCCAGGTGTCCCCACTGGGGCTGAAATAGCTGCGGGCAGCAGGGATGAGACATTGCGGCGGTGCTAGGAAAGCTTCACATGCCAGGGACACGTGCATCATTTTCGCTACTCTCATTGTCCCTGCCCATTAGCCATGCTGGCCCAGGCTGCTGGGGGGGATGCGGGACTCACCTTTGGAGGCCCATGATATTTTGTAACCTGCAGAACAGATGTTTGGATGGAGGTGCAGGATGGATGGCTCCTGAAACACAGTCCAGGTTCAATACAGCAAGTGAAGTCCAATGGTCAGGCCAGGTTCCCACCTCTGCAGCTGATCCAGGGGAACTCAATTGCATAGAGCTCCTAGGACATGCAAGCCGTGGTCCATCACCATGAGAAGTTGTTTTCTTTAATGCTTTATTGATTTTAAGAACTGTGTAACAACAGAATATAAAAAGAAACATTCATTCCATAGTTGGTCTTGTTGTATGTAACAATTTGTAGTTGGATTCAACATGACCCATCCGGTCCCCCCCCAGATTGCATTTTTTATCCACACACTAAACTTTGTCTCCTATAGGTTGTTTTAATTGCATTAATTTTGTAAGATTCTCCTATTAGATGCAGAAAGTCAATCCTGCCCTGCCCATGGATTTATATTTTTGCAATGTTCTTTTAAATAAACTCTGTATACATCGCTCTCTCTATTGAATTTTTCATTAGTAGCATCTTGGAACCTTGCTGACAATCTGGCTATTTCTGTGTATTCTCTCAATTTGTTTTGGCAGTCTAATTTGGATGGGGTAGCTTCTCCTTTCCAACCTTCTGCGATTAAAATTCTGGCTGCTACTGTAACATACATGAAAATTCTCCTGAATTTCTTTGAGATTTCATTACTCATTCCTAGCAGGAAGGCTCTGGGCTTCTTGGGGAAAGAGCATTTAAACATTTTTTAAAGTTCGTTATAGATCATCTCCCAAAATTCTCTGATCTTTTTACAGTTCCACCACATGTGGAGCAATGTGCCTTCTGCCTCCCTGCATTTCCAACTTCCATGGGAACTTGAGCTGACACAGCATTGTATCTCTTGCTTCCCTTTTATCCCTCGACTGTTGATTGCAGCATCTGGGCTTCCTGAGGCATGTGACCTCATCTGTCCTGAGCCTAAACCAGCTGAGCAATCGCACACTTCCCAGAGCTAGCAAGCCCCACCAGGCCAGTTAGGCCGTCAGCCCTTGCCTGCCTCAGCCTCCTAGATTGTATGTCCTGCTACTCCTTACGCCTCAGAGCCTGCTGTGTTCGAGGAGACAGATGCCCTTCTTGCTCTGGTGATGAGTCCTGCTCCTCTGGTTCTTCTGCACGGACCCCCATCCTATCACCACCCTCTGCCACCCTGTGAGTACTTTCCATGCCCCCAACCTCTCCTCCAACCCCAGTTTTCCCTGGTGGGATCTAGTTATGGCCACACACCCCCTCATCGGGATCCCCTTCCTCTTCTCCGTTGTCCGGCCGGTTCATGACAGGCTATTGTTTAAACCCCAGCTGTCTAAAGTGGGAAATCTAAGCAGGATTTGAATATCTTTTTTTAATTTACTGGTAAGTTTCCCATTTTTGTATTATGTCTATTCCCTGAACAAATACGCATATGAATAAGGTTTTAATAATTCACCAAAGCTGGTTTGTCTTCAGTTGGCAACTAAGCAGAGCATTTTATACGAGGAGCGTGATTTTAATGTGGAGCAAGCCACGGTTTACTGTCCTGGATTGTAAGGGAACGTAAACCATGGTTTGCCAGCTCAGGTGTGATGCCAACCCTGTCTGCCACATACCAGAGAGGAGGTAACCTACAGAGTACCAAAACAGTGTTCTCATAGCACCAAATTCATGATTATCAGTGCTTGACCCTGTTTGCTCCTACAAAACGCATCTGTATGACTTCTTCTTTTCTTTTTGCAGCTGACGTTATTATGTAATACTTGGTAGAGTGGCTGAAGCGGAAGAATGTGTAAATTGTTCTGACACTTCTAACAAGTATTCATTCTTGTCACACAGACTTCAAAGCATACTTGAGGACTCGGGGGTGGGGCGAGTGGTAGAACACCAATTACTTGGTTGTTGCAGGTTACCGTATGCTATAAGCAAATGTTAGCTTGACTTAAAAATGCATATTTTTTTCAGCCTGCTAATAGCCATATAAAACGACACATAGGTGTATATCGTTTTGAAGTATCCATTATTTATTTGTTCATTGCTTATGTAGGTGTTTTTGCTGTGCCGAGGAATTTCTGAAATAGTTCCATGTCGGTATTTAGAAAAAAAAAATCTTATTTGGTCCGAAAGAATATCACTTAGAATCACTCCAAAGGTACTTTCGATATAATCTGACCCAGTCTTTGCCTTAAAGCTATAGCCTGAATGCATTTTCTCCAGCCTGCAGTGAATATTTTATTTTTCTTGCCCTTCACCAAATTCATAGAAACACAGAATTGTAGACTTGGAAGGGAATCGGAGGGTCATGTAGTCCAACCCCCGGACCAATTCCCAAGGTTGTGCATGCAAAGTTTAAACAATTATTTAACAATTTTTTTTTTTAAAAAAAGCAAATTCAAGCATCATGATGTCAAAAAGCAGCCGACAGAATTGAATTGAAAACAGGATGCAGAGTATTAAAGAGTTTTTGCATGTCACTAAAATGACATCAAGGTATGTGCCAGGCAAGCCTTCCTGGGGAGAGAGTTGAACAGTTCTGGTGCCATCACAGAAAAGTCTCCTTTTCATGAATGCAGTCCACCTGCTTCAGCTCAGCTAGAGGAGGGGTCGCCTGGAGAAGGATTCCTATTATCTAGACCAAGATTTCCCGCATATGTTCGCACAGACTGATTTATCCTCTGGGCCCCCAAATTGTTCTGAGCCACTCCCAGGTAGTCAAACTCTAATGTCAGAGTAGCAGTAAGATAGGAGTAGGGCACCTGCATCCTGCCATGTTGTTGGACTAAAACTCCCATCAACTTACCCAGTAGTCGGGTGATGGGAGTTGCATTCTATTATTGGTTCTCACAATAGGTTCTCGCATGTGAAGCACATGTACTCGGGCCATATAAACCTGAAATCTTGGAGAATGTTTCACTCATTTTCTGAAAACCATTTAATTTGGCACAGGAGTAAAATTGTGGGGAAACGGTCTACCATGTTTGGCAGAGCCAGATAAAAACATTCTAGAGGTTGTCTGTGGCTGCAGGCTACCAGATTAGAGCAGCTTGGGGTTTATAGGCCGTATTCTGCCTAGGGATGGGTGGATCAACCTATTTCAAAGAATCAGAATCAGAAGAATCGTTATTTGCATCAGCCACTAGCCATAGCAGTAAAATAAAATAAAATGAACTGAAGATAGAGGCAAAAACTTAACTATACAAAATACATTCTGTAGGTTTACATCAATAATCAAATAATAGATCTTATTCTAATTGACCCTGCTATTTTTTTGCATTCAGGTAGGTAGCCAGCCGTGTTGGTCTGACACAGTCTCTCTCTCTCTCTCTCTCTCTCTCTCTCTCTCTCTCTCTCTCTCCACACACACACACACACACTGTTCAGTAGCACCTTACAGACCAACTAAATTTGTTCTTGGTATAAGCTTTTGTGTGCATGCACACTGCTTCAGAAGTTTTTTGCAGTTTTTGCTGTCAACTGATTATCTTGATCTGCTAGTAGAAAGGACACAGTAGCAATGGCTGAGTGACCTGGTATGGACAGCAGTAGAGGGGTATAACTTCATTCCTCAAATCTTTATAAAGAGTACAAAACACATGAGCTACTGATTCAGTACTGCCATCTCCACATGGACATAACCGTTTTCCCAGCATTTTTTGAAATCGGCCCTCAAATACAGCTGAAGGCAGTACAGTGGTACCTCGGTTTTCGAATGTAATCCATTCTGGAAGGCCGTTCGACTTCCGAAACGTTTGAAAACCGAGGCTCAAAGGGAAGCCTGCAAATTGAAAAAAAAAACCTCGGCGGAAGCCATTCGACTTCCGAGGCGCGTTTGAAAACGGAAGCATTTACTTCCGGGTTTTCGGTGTTTGAAAACCAAAATGTTCGGCTTCTGAAAAGTTCGAAAACCAAGGTCCCACTGAATATTTAATCTTGTATAAGTGAAAGCGTGTCTGTATTTTGGAATTGTTAAATTCTGTTGTCGATGTGTGAAATAATCATACCGTGGACAAAATTTCCTTATCGTGGCCAAATCATTCTGTCGCTCGATATCGTATAGCCGCTGTTCTTATTGAATTATTTGCTTTACTGAAGCCCATTGTTAATAACTTGTGGTAATAAGCCAGAAAGGTAAAGCTTTTGCTTGACAATTTTAGTCCAAGCGCTCTCACGACAATCTTGCAATACTAAGGGTAGTAGACTAGTGGGGTTTAAATTTAGCCAAAGCCAATAATTAAATGTCCTACTGCACCAAGTCTGTAATTCAACAGAGGGGAGATTAGCCTCCAAGCGCAATGAAGCATTTGGAACATAGGATGGAATAGAAAAAAGTTGCCTTTGGAACTTGGATTGAACAGCTTCTGTAGATCCAAGGTAAGCGCCTGTCCAACTCTGCACCCATATAATAACTGTGTTAGGGGTTTAGCTTTAAACACTTCTAAGTGCAGATGGTATGTGATTTCAAAGATAAGTCTCTTCCTTCTTGTTTTATGCAGATTAAAAAAAAAAGCACAAAAATTACATTTATCGTATTTTCCGGCGTATAAGACGACTGGGCGTATAAGACGACCCCCAACTTTTCCAGTTAAAATATTGAGTTTGAGATATACTCGACTGCAGATTCTCCACCCGGCGTATAAGACGACCCCCGACTTTTGAGAAGATTTTCCTGGATTAAAAAGTAGTCTTGTACGCCAGAATATACAGTAAATTGTACCAACTTCCCCTGGTATTACATATTGTGTATACCCTTGGTCCTTAAAATAGGATTTTTTTTTTGCATGCACTTCCCCTTGAATTGGAAAACTGCATCGCAAAATTCAGAGCAGCACAAAATTCAGTTGGAAGCTGAATTCCGGCCTGCATATAAGTTAGTGGCAAATTAATAATAGGAATAGTAATTATCTGTATACAAAACGTGGACCTGTCTGAAGTAGAGGTGTCTGAGGCAGAGAAGAAATGGAGAGTTATCGGACTGTAACGTAGACAGGTGCAGTTTGCTTTTTGTTTTTCACACACATAATTCCCCCATTGAATTGGGAAACGAGGAAGTCAAAACATCTTCCATTGCCTTTGTTTTCTTTCCTTTACTCCCCCCACCCCACCCCAGTGTATATACTTATACTGCCACCTTACTTGGAAACCCACTTGCTTTGGCAGATAGGGGAATAGAAGATAAAGAAAATATTAGTTTTTGGTGGCAAGTGGAAAGATGCCGTGACTTGACTCGTCGCTCAGGTTTAGTGGGAATTTAAAAGCTCTCTGGGTTTCAGCTTGACAAGCCGATGTGCTGAAGAACTTCACTGCTTTCAGCCCACTCCCTCACCCTCCCCTGCTTTTTAAAGTGTACGATGTAAACTTTTTCTCTGCAGCAGCGGGGATTAGAAACACCTTGTATTAACTCAGAACTGGATCTTACAAGTTCCAAACTTAACTCGTTCAAACAGGCCGTGCGGATTGCCGGATCCTCCTCTTAAGACTTTCTCGCTTCACTTAGGGGAGGTTTATTATGATGACGTTTCTCGCGTTTCATTCGGAACAATGGCGGTACCTCTGAAGTAAACGAATCACGTGGCAAGTCCAGGATGGGCACTTCAGGTGGGGCAAGCATCCGAGGCGATGGCTTCCTACTGTGGGACTACAACACCCACCAGCTGGCAGGGGCTGATGGGTGTTGTAGTCCCACCGATGGAGGGCACCAGGTTGGCGAAGCCTGTCAGGTTTTCCTTCCTTCTTTCTCAAATGTGCTACTGCTGCTTGCTTCCTGATGGGGTTGGGTGACAAATGTACTGTCGCCCACTTACCGCCTCCTTTTTCTGACTTGACTTCTTGCATCTTGCACAGAAGCTTGGGCTCTGACCACTGCGGTAGGCGCAGCCAGATGGCGTACATAGATTGTAGGCCCTACAGAACCGTAGTTTTCGGCGGTTGTTAGCTGGTTTAAGTCTTGCTTCCGTATCAGCTGAAAGACTGTGGAGGACGGGGGCCAGACGCCTACAGGTCACTTGTAAATCATATTCTAATCTCCAGGCCACACATTGTAGCTGTTGCTTTGGTTCCCACATTACAGATTTAATGAGGCACTTCCTTTCATCCCTAGCAGATAACGGAAGAAGAGTTCGTTCTCCACCCCCCTTTTTTTCTTTAAAAAAAGCTGTTTTGCAACCTCTTGCAGTGTTCTGAGGAACTGCAGCAATGACCTCAAACTTCCTCTCAGCGGCCTACACACCTTAATAACATGGGCACACATTGCCAAGGATGGATGTGCGGTTGCAGTTAGGGTTTCGCTTTATCCTGCGAGGCGGATGTTGTTGCTTTTTGCACTTTGGTTATCTGTCGCAGACAAAAGGAAGTCCCTCACTGAAGGTGGCTTCTCATGGGTTGCCCGTTGGATTATTTCTGTTTAGGCAGTTCTGATATTTGTGTGTGTGCACGCTTGTGGGTCCGGACACTCTCACATAGACACACCTAGCAAGGCAGCGCCATTGTCAATTGAGATGGTGGAAAACCTTTTCATGACATAAATAAATACATGCGTAATATTCCTTCCCCAAACCTGTTGTTTGAAAGTACTTTTGTATTTTTGGAAACCAGGGGAGGTGGAGATGTAGCATCCAGGGACTCGAAGTATGTATTTGGCTAAGCTGTGGACCTCTAAATGGTGTTTGGCTCCATCTCCCATCATCTCTGACTATTGAACATGCTGCTTGGTCATTTTGGGAGTTGGAAGCCCAACAAGAGGTTGTGGGTCACAGATTAACCACTACTATCTTAGGCACACCAGTTACGCAGACTTCCTGAGAACTTTGCTGCTCTATATGGCATCTTTTGGAGGCTAAAACTTCTTCGTCTCTATAAATGCTGCCAGTGGCACAAGTAGTCTGATTTGCCAGTCTCTTGATGGCACATGAATCCAGCAAATGTTGTGTTGTGTTTGAGTGGTGTTCTTGCTCCATGGTGGCGGGACGGTGCTTGGACATAGAACTTAAAAAAAAAAAAAAATCCTAGGTAGCAGAATAAAAGTTCCAGGACCCCCTGAGTAATTTCCATGTGGCAGTTTACACACGGCTGGAAAACTCGTGTCTGAAAATATTTGGTGGCGGTCGTCATCTAGCACCTCTAAGTAATTAGTTTCCCAGCTGTTAATTCTGTGCTTGTTTGAGTGTCAGGCATTTAGAACACATTTCCCTGCGTTATTCCTGACTTCTGCTTATTGGTGCGTTTCGTGGCAGGTGCCTGCAATGTGGGTCTCAATTTCAACTTTGATCTCCGCCTCCTCCTCCTCCTCTCCCTTTCTTCCCTCTCATTAAGATGGTTGGTTACGGTGATGTTGTCTGTTGCAGCAGTCGCCAGGTGAAACCCAGTGGACCAGATGACCTTTTCATCTCCTCTTTTTCTGAATCTTGTTTGCCTTTGCTGAGCAAAATGCTTGCCTAGTGTAGAGCATCTAAAAATTCAGAGATGCAAGAAACGCAGAGTAATTTGGAGCAGTCGTAAGATCAGTGTGTTCTGCTTTGAAACGTAACAGCTTTGCAACGACGCTAGTTGCCTATAAAGGCCTCCCCCCACCCCACCCCTTGCTAATCACTCAAGTTAGCAACACGAGCTTGTTATTTTGGGGCAGATAATCTGCATGCATTTGAAATTCCTGCTTGTTTCTGAATTGTGCTTGCAAGCACACTGTATGCATTAGAGCATACAGTGGTAGGCGCAAGCTGATGAGATCCTACATTAACCCACACCTCTAGGCTGTGTTAGAAACTCACGATATGCAAACTAGGCATCAAGTGGCTCCTTAAACCTTACAGTCTGCCTAGTTGCCGTTTTCGGGCCAGTCGGCTCAAAAGTCGTATTTTTCAATACGACTTTTGGGTTTCTGAAATTCATCCTGATTGTGCAGATAAAATATAGTGGATAGAATTCTACAGGATGTGTTGCTGGTGTGTGAATTCGAGTCAAAATCCATGGATCCCCAGGCATTCATCTCCAGATGGTGAAGACGTCAGTCACTGTCCTGGCGCCTGAGCGTCATCACTTGAAGAAGAAGAGTTTGGATTTGATACCCCGCTTTTCACTACCCGAAGGAGTCTCAAAGCGGCTCACATTCTCCTTTCCCTTCCTCCCCCACAACAAACACTCTGTGAGGTGAGTGGGGCTGAGAGACTTCAGAGAAGTGTGACTAGCCCAAGGTCACCCAGCAGCTGCATGGGGAGGAGCGGGGATGCGAACCCGGTTCACCAGATTACGAGTCTACCGCTCTTAATCACTACACCACACAAGTGGCCGGTAGCCGGGAGCAAAATGCTGCTGGCACCTGGCAAATTTCGAACACTTGCCTCTAGGGCAGATACTCATGTAACCTAAAATCCATTAAAGGTTGGAGGTAGCCCAGGCATGGCCCATGATGCCACACCATCACTGTTGCTCAAATAAGATAAAATTGGACCTTGCTCTATGTATACGTTCTGCCTGCAACTACCTGCCCTCTGCAAATACCTGATTAGGATTACGTCTTGCAGTTCCCAAGGCTGCTTGTGGATAATATGAGACCTTGTGGCAAAGCCATCAAGGGCCATTAAGGCCCGTTCATGGGCCCTTCTCCGCATGCCAGTCTAGTAATGTAAATTGGCATGCCACTTGCGGTAGGATCCTCAGACAAATCACGGCCTTGCTTGGCACTGTGGAAATGATCCCCAAGACTTGGGCGCTGGGTCCTTTCTCTCTGGAGGTGCGATCTAGGAGGGGTTCTGGCTTGCTACCAAGTCATAGTTGGGCTGATTTTGTCCAAATGGCAAAACTGTGGCTTTTTCTTTGCCTCCAAACCAGGATTTGTGTGTGTGGGGAAAAGCCACCGCGTATCAAAATATACAAAGAGAATGTGGCCAACTGCTAAATGGTAGTTGTTGGCATTCAATAGTATTCAAATAGCTACATTGCCCAGGAGAGCTGTAGAAGTCCTGGATCGCACCGCGGGCAAGGAAGGGTCAATTCACCTATATTGTTGGATTATGGACACCCACCGTTTTTATTAAAAGTGTTGTGTTTGTGTCTTTTTAAATGCTGTTGGCTCAGATTACTGATGTGTTATCACCAGCTTTGAAAGCCTTTTCCATTATGGAAGCCTTTTTGCACGCATCATCTTTGTCCGGGACATACTTTCTTCCTCTCTTTTAAACAAGGGGCCCTGAAAGCTTCAGTGTGTGATTGCAGCCTTCCATGCTGAAAATGCTGCTACCTCCGTGATTGCATGTTTACTTGCATTGCGGAAAATTGCAAGCTTTTGCATTGTTTCTTAATTACTTGGGCGACAGGGAATTTTCCTTTCACTGATGAGTAGAATTGACATTTCTTACTAGATGGAAATACGAATGCTGAGTGAAGGCTGCAAAAAGCTCGCTCTGAGAGTTGATTCCTTTCAGCCTTTCTACCGACTTCCTGGAACTCGCCAGGGGACATAATTTCAATCACTTGGAATCTGCAGTCAGGTTGCCCACTTACCCAGTCTTTTTTCGTTGTTGTTGTAAACAAGCATTAAATGACAGTGTGAAGATGACCTCTTTTCTTATTAGGGTTTTCCATGCTGCATGGCGGCTTCTGTATTTTGTTCAGTGCAAAAACCCGCACTGAAAAAACCACTCCACGTTAATTATATCTCTTGATTGCCTGTTGCTAGTTAGATCTGCTTATTTCCCCTTCTGATCCATTGTTCTTGTAACTGTGTTCGAAACTCAGATATATAATCGCCAAATGGCACCTTAAACCTGGGTTACAGTCGCCACAATGGCACCATTTTTGAAAATGGTAATGGTGGCGCAGAGGAATATTTTCCCATGCGAAGGTTACTTGCGGGAAAAAGATCATGGTATCACATGCACCCCACTGAGGGATCTCTCTGTGAACAGTTGAAAACACAGGGATGTTACATGACGTGGTTAAATGCACCTCCCGGCCTGTCCTGCATGCTGCAGAGGGAGCGGTTGCAAGTACATTGCAATTACAACATGCCAAGGCATCTCGAGAGACAATGGAGTGCGCCTCTGGGGGCGAAGTCAAACCTCATTGGTTTTTTTGCTGCGTTAGCAGCACTGAAATGACCTCTCTGTGGCACAAGACCGGGCAGTGTATACGGAGGTCCTAGATGACAAAACTCCCCACCTCCTCCAAAGGAAAGCAGAGCAATATGTTTGGCAGCAGCTTGGCTGCAGGAGTTGCCAGAAGGAGGCATAGAACTGTCTTAGATTTGGGAAAGGTTTTCTCTTCAGCCTTTCCTTCTCCCAAAGATAGCCTGTAAAGGTGCAGAGGTTTGGGATCAGAGTTTTCCTTCTCTTGGATGGGATTACCTTCCCAGATTACCAAGCCCTCAAGGATAATTTATGCACTCCCTCTGATGCTGTACACTAGACCAGCTCTTGATGGGCCCCTGCGTTTTCCCAGAATCTGCGGGCACCCCACTTTCCTGTAGGTGCACAGTTGTGCACGGTCCTTGAATTATTTTAAACACAACGCCTGCCATTTGAAAAGCAAAGCATTGTTTGGATTCTCATTGTTTGCGCTGAAAACTTCCAGTCCCTCTGTGGCATAAACGATATTGGAGAGTGCAAAGATCTGCGGTTACATAACACTCTTCGGTTAATGCATCTCTTCTCGTCCTTTCCCAGAAGCCTTCTGCTCTTTTGTTGCTGCTGCCCCTGTTCATTTGTGAGCAGGCAGGGGTGATTTGTTTTTCCTTGACACGAGGAGGAAGGGAGGGGGGGCAGTCTGTAGCCTAATGCACACTAGCTAGAAATCTCTGTTCCCCACCTGCATAACACACACACACACTCTCTCTCTCTCTCTCTTACTTTATATTAATCTTTTGCTGAATTTCATAAATTTTTAACAAATTAACTTCAACTTAAACACATACTTCCCTTAACGTTTTTGAGCTCCCTTACCTCCATGATGTTTTTATTTTCTTTTTCTACTGCATTATACAGCATACTATTAACGAATATATATTTCCTCCGTTACAGTGACTACCGTTTCCCTTCCGCTGCTCACCCACCTGCAGAACTCTTGCACTTTACTTGCACAGAGTATACCCCCCCCAACAGTTTTGTTCTGGGTTTTAATAGCATAGGAAGTGTGCTGCCGGAACAGACCTGAGCCGGGGTGGGGGGAGGGAGAGTATGATCCCATCCAGAGCAGGCAGTTGAGTGGCTTATGTAGACGTGGTACCCACCCACCCACCGTCCCTGCCCCCTCCCCCCATTTGTGCATGGCTTTTCCTCGCCCCCAATCAAATGGGTGGGAAAGGAGGAGGAAAGCCTTCTGTGGGTCATCGCTCAGCAGTTGGAAGAGCAGCGCCTTAAATTCTGCAACTTGGAAACAATCCGTACAAACTGACCTAGAGGCTTGATGCCAAAGACTCAGCTGCTGATTTCAAATCAATATGTAAACATCAGCCTCCTGGCCATGTGCGTCCCTCTTGTCTGCCCATATCTCTGTGTTCTCTAGACTCAGAGTTTTCATCTGTATTGCTCTTCTATTTCAGCCATCCTTTCCCCAAGTCTCCAACTCCGCCCCCCACCCAGCTTTCCTTTGATCCCTGCCCTGCTGCTCTCTTAGAATCATAGAATCCTAGAGTTGGAAGAGACCACAAGGGCCATCCAGTCCAACCCCCTGCCAAGCAGGAAACACCATCAAAGCATTCCTGACAGATGGCTGTCAAGCCTCCGCTTAAAGACCTCCAAAGAAGGAGACTCCACCACACTCCTTGGCAGCAAATTCCACTGCTGAACAGCTCTCACTGTCAGGAAGTTCTTCCTAATGTTTAGGTGGAATCTTCTTTCTTGTAGTTTGAATCCATTGCTCCGTGTCCGCTTCTCTGGAGCAGCAGAAAACAACCTTTCTCCCTCCTCTATATGACATCCTTTTGTCTATTTGAACATGGCCATCATATCACCCCTTAACCTTCTCTTCTCCAGGCTAAACATACCCAGCTCCCTAAGCCGTTCCTCATAAGGATTGTTTCCAGGCCTTTGACCATTTTGGTTGCCCTCCTCTGGACACGTTCCAGCTTGTCAGTATCCTTCTTTAACTGTGGTGCCCAGAACTGGACACAGTATTCCAGGTGAGGTCTGACCAGAGCAGAATACAGTGGCACTATTACTTCCCTTGATCTAGACGCTATACTCCTATTGATGCAGCCCAGAATTGCATTGGCTTTTTAAGCTGCTGCATCACACTGTTGACTCATGTCAAGTTGATGGTCTACCAAGACTCCTAGATCCTTTTCACATGTACTGCTCTCAAGCCAGGTGTCACCCATCCTGTATTTGTGCCTCATTTTTTTTGCCCAAGTGTAGTACTTTACATTTCTGCCTGTTAAAATTCATCTTGTTTGCTTTGGCCCAGTTCTCTAATCTGTTAAGGCCATTTTGAAGTGTGATCCTGTCCTCTGGGGTATTAGCCACCCCTCCCAATTTGGTGTCATCTGCAAACTTGATCAGGATGCCCTCAAGCCCATCATCCAAGTCATTGATAAAGATGTTGAATAAGACTGGGCCCAAGACAGTCTTATTGGATTGGATCAGCTCAGCCAATGGCCACCAGGGATCCATCTGCCCATGGAGCATAACAGAGCTCTCAGCTAGATGGTGCCGGGAATGTCTGTGCCTCCACTGGACCCATTGCCACATCACATTTTGTTGGAAGGATGGGAAGAGGGGGGGGGTGATCTTGAAATCTTTCTCGGTAGGGTCCCAGTGCCTCTGCAGATTGGATTTCACATTTGTGTTATGTTTTGCCAGCAAGAAAGCTGAGCTCCATGTGGCTCTCAACAATTGGCAAGGCATCAACATTTATTATACCTGCATAGTGCCGCTGTTCAGACTGTGGCATTTTCCACATCAGTTGACAACATTCAAAGCTGTTATAAAATATAAACAGCACAACCACAATAATAGTAAACATCAAAAACATTTCAAATAAATATATATTGCAGCCAGCCATACCATTATTAAATATAAAAGCAGTCGTTTCTGCCTTTTAGTTCATTTTTTTTGGGGGGGGGGGTTAAAAGTACAGTGGTACCTTGGTTTGCTTACGTCTTGGGTTGCATACGTTTTGGATTACAAAGACGTCAAACCCAGAAGTGCGTGTCCCGGTTTGCAACCTTTTTTGGGATCACAACCCAAAGAGGACGTGTCCCGGAAAAAGAGGACATATGGCAACCCTACTTGGGTCTCTTTATGGCCAGAAGACACACAAGCCCATCACCTCGCTGACCCTAAACTGGAATCGCAGAATTGCAGAGTTAGATGGGGCCACGAGGATCATCTAGTCCAACCCCCTGCAATGCAGGAATCTTTTGCCCAATGTGGAACTCGAACCCACGACCCTGAGATGAGGAGTTTCACGCTCCACTATTCTACCCAAAGCAGTTTGGGTTTGGCCAATGCCTGGATGGGGGATTGCCTGGGAACGACATATATACTTTGCTTTGGGTCCCGTGGCAGAAGAAAGGCAGCATAAAATTGTAAGAAAAACCAACAGAATAAAAATACCCGCCCAGCAAACGTACCTGTAGGGCCTCTGCAGCAGATTTGGGATCCCTAGTGGAATTTTATAGGGGCCTAGGTAGTCCTTTTTAGTAACGTGGCCCCAAGTAAGTACCTTGTTGGTCAATATACACATGCCAAGAGAGCAATAGTCCTTTCTGTGGCTACCAATTTAGATGGCTTCAAAAGATTAGACAAATGGCTAGTAGCCATGATGGCTATACCCTTCCTTTACAGTCAAAGGTGGTACGTTTCTGAATGCCGGTTTCTGGAAACCACAGAAGAGGGAAGTGCAGTTTCCCACAGGCACCTGGTTGGGCATTTTGGACCGTATGGGTCCTTAGTCTGATCCATCAGGACAGCTCATAAAGTCGTTTTACTAACACCGTAATGCAATAATAGGCAACTCAACAAGCAGCTGAATAAATGCAAATGCAATTGAGTAAAACTACTAATAACAAAGGCCCACAGAAATAGTTTTGGAAAGGACATCGCAAAAAGTCAATGCAGTACATATCAAGAAACGCAGGACCTAAATTCAGGTTTTGCTATCTAGGGTAGAAGCTAGTGGCTTCTGGGAGGCAGTGACCCGGAAGTCATAAATAAATGAGAGCGGTGATAAGTGCTCACAGCCACCTTGTCGATGGCTGCTGTTTACAGTGTGCAGCTTGAGTCAGCAGGAAAGGCTCCGATCTGCCAGTCTCATCAGAACTGCTCACCGGCGGCAAATGCTCTGATAGAGGACACATTCTCCCCGCCTCCACACCTCATTTTTGGTGACACTGCAAACTCGACATCCTTCAGTCCTCCTGCTCCGTCCTCTCTCAGGCTCCGCTCCTTTATCTGTGCGTTGTAGCGTCTTGTTTTCGGAGCGTTATCTGGGTTTGTTTGGAGCGGGCGGTTTCTGCTGAATCGTGCTTTGCGAGGCCTGTCTCTGCGAAGAGGGTTTTTCTCCTGGGTGCTCTAATGAGTTGTTTTGCGATGCTCCCCGCTTCCTCCCCGCTGCAACCTGACGGCATGGCATTCTTAAAGTGCTCCCAGCAAGCATGCATGTTGCGATGCGGGCATTGCCATTGTTTGGCAGATTCCTTCAGCATTCTTCGGAAATTCCCAGGCTTCGAGGAAGCGGCCCTGACAGCTCCTCGGCTGGGCAGAAGCGGCGATTTAATGCCAGCTCCAGTGGAGTGTTTCAGCCACGTTTCGCTACGGGGCCTGCTTTGTCCCTCACCTTGACGGACACAGCGACCTGGTGACGCGCTAACGCCCAGAGTTTCTGCTTGGTCTGAAATGATATCACTGGCCCTACGCTGAGGCAGCTGCCCGGAAATACTGAGAGGGTGGCTGCTTTCTGCCTTCCTAAGGCAGCTACCGTAGTTATGCCTGTGATAGGGCTCATACGGACTCAAACCAGTTTCGAACGCTGTATCGTGCAGCCCTAGTGCATGATTCAGAGCCACAGATTCTTGGCCGTGGGCCGGTCCACCGTCACTCAGACCATGTGGTGGGCCAGACTATATTTTGGAAAAAAATAATAATGAATGAATTCCTATGCCCCACAAATAACCCAGAGATGGATTTTAAATAAAAGGACACATTCTACTCATGTAAAAACAGGCTGATTCCCGGACCGTCCGTGGGCCAGATTGAGAAGGCGAATGGGCCGCATCCGGCCCCTGGGCCTTAGGTTGCCTACCCCTGGCCTATATATATATAGTGTGCGATTAAGGAGGAATTGCTTCTAGGTCTGTGTGCTTAAGAAGCGAAGCTAAACTTTGCAAAAACAAAAAAACTGAAATTCTGCAACCTGTTTAAATTACACAATTATAGGCAAGCCCCCCCATTTATGCACGTTCGATATGTGCACGACTGCACAGAAGCGCCTCGCGCTGAAGCAGGGGGTGACCCAAAAATGTCACCAAAGGGGGCGGAAGTATTTGCAATGGTCTTTTCCCAATGGTATTTCAAACATCAATGTGATTTCACTGACGTGTGTTGTGCCCCGGAATGTAACTCCTGCCTAAATAGGGGATTGCCTGTAATATTATGGTATTTTACCCCTAATCCCCTCTTGTGTTTCTTTAAAAGCATTTTCCATAATTTTGCGTCTGCCGGGTTGAGGACACTGAACCTCAGTTGTAAACCACTTGCTTTGCAAACCCCGAAACAACCCTGCGGCTGGGTAAGACTCCACTTGGAAACCCCAGAGAGCCATTGCCAGGTGGTGTAAACAATTCGGAGGCCGATGGCCCATTGGAACAATGTGGTGTGTGTGTGTGTGTGTGTGTGCGTGCGCGTGTGTATATATGCATGTGTGTGCGTGTGTGCGCATATATGTGTGTGTGTGTGTGTGTGTATATATATATATATATATGTATATATATAATTTTCATTTATTTTTGCACATATTTTCCAAACATAACATCCCATCTCATACAATGTAACAAACCTTTGGCTATCACAACCTAGGACTTCCGTCAACTTCGACTAATGGTTTTCTAACTTTCTTTCTGATTTTGCATTTTATTTTAATAGTTACTGCTATAAAATCCAAAATCCTAAATAAACTCCTTCTTAGTCCTTTTTCACAATAATTCATATAGTTCTCGTTACAAAACCTCTTGGCCGCCCAGAGTGGCTGGGGAGACCCGGCCAGATGGGCGGGGTATAAATAATAAATTATTATTAAATTATTATTATTATCTTGCAAACCTACAAGCGATGTCAATTGATTACAATTGTCTTTCAAATACAGTGGTACCCCGTGTTATGCACACGATCCGTTCCGGATTGCGCTACGCAACACGGGCGTGCTTAACACGAACGCCCCCCCCCCAAAACCTGGAAGTAGCATGATTTGAGCGCTTCTGCCCATGCACGAAGTGCGCAGAAGCGTTCTGCGCATCCGGGGGTCGCATGCGCTCCGGAAACGCTTCCAGGTTGTGGGCGTTCTTAACTCGAACATCCGCAACCCAGGGTGTGCGCAACCCGGGGTATGACTGTATATCATAAATTTCTTCCAATCTTTCAGAGAAGTGTGGTCTTGCTGGTTCCAAATTTTCCCAGTTAATTTCTCCAACTCGGCATAGTTGGAACAACGTGGTCTAAGTCCTCTTCATGGGCTTATAAGTATATCTTTGAGGCTTTACCCTCTGCAAATCTCCAGCACCGCATCAGACGTCTGAAATTTAACTGGGCATTACATTGTGTCGTATACTTTTATATCCTGCCTTTCTGCTGTTTCTTGCCAACCAAGGAAGAGGACGTTTCCATGCACATTCTGCAAAAAAAGAAAGGTGTGTGTGTGTGTGTGTGTTTATTTTTTATTTTTCAAATTTATTTACTTTATTACATCTATACAAAAGAAAATAGAACATTGAATAAACAAACAAACAAGCAATAACCAAAGAATAACAATGTTAAAAAATTTCATGTTGAATTCTTCCTAAAAAGCCACAAAATGCATTCAATTAATGCCTTCCTATATTCCCAATAATTCAGTTGTAAATAATACAAAGCAAAACATAACATCCAATTCTATATTTCATATAAATCAATTCTATTAACCTTTGTGTGTGTTTAGAGCTGAATAAGGCTTATAATGAAAGGAAGTTGAGATTTCTGGAGCGGAGCTTTTTTTTCCTGTGCTCCTGTGGCATTGAGGCATGCACACACCTCATGTTTTCCTTGTGGTCTTCCCATGGCATCTAATTGTGGGAAACTGGACATTGGATGAGATGTTGTGGTCTGATCCTGCAGGGCTCTTGGCTTAGCATGAGAGTCCCGTCGATTCCCAAGGATTCAGAGACGTATTGCTTCTGAGCACGTAGTCACCATGACTACAGTGCTACCTTGGTTCCCAAATGTCTTGGTACTCAAACAACTTGGAACCCAAACACTGCAAACCCGGAAGTAAGTGTCATGATTTGCAAACTTTTCTTGGAAGCAGAACCAGCTCCGTTTTGAGTGTTACGCCTCTGATTTGACTGTTACGCTTCCATTTTGAGTGTTAACACTTCCGTTTTGAGTGCCACACTTCCGCTTTGAGTGTTATGCTTCTGTTTTGAGTGTTACGCTGAGGTCTGTTGGTTTTTGCTGTTTATTTTGCGTTTTTCTTTTTGAGGCTCTTCTTTCCTTTATTTGGTCACTCTGTGGAACCCAGCTCAGCTACTGATTGATTGATTGATTGATTGATTGCGTGACTGCAGTACATTGTTTATTGCTTTCATTTTATGGATCAATGGTCTTGTTATTTCGTAAAATTCATGTTAAATTTGCTGTTTTTAAAAGCCTGGAACGGATTAATCCATTTTGCATTACTTTCTATGGGAAAACGCGCCTTGGTTTTGGAACGCTTTGGTTTCGGAACAGACTTCCGGAACGGATTAAATTTGAGAACCAAAGTGCCGCTGTAGTAGCCATTAATGGCCCTCTGCTACCACCCTATTTATGTGTGAAGCCGGCTGCTCCACCCGCAGTGTTTGCTGACCCCCTCCCTTGTGATGTTTATATACCCTTTTTTATTTTTATTTTTGGCCTTAAGAACTTTGGTTCAATGCTCAAAACACTGCACCAAGCGTGGAAATTCCTGTTTTGGTAGCTGATAGACTCCGAGTTCTAAATAACTTGATTTATTCGTGCGTTAGCACTCATTGTCGGCTTAAGAGGAAGCAGAAAATTGACATATTTTAGTTCACAATAAATGGCGAACTTGTGTTGAAAATTGGAACGTGAAATGTGGTCAAAGTTTAAAGTCAAATGTCCAGGATGAGAGAGACTGTGTTTAAATCCCCAAAACGCCTTTAAATAAAGAGGATATTTAACTTCAATTGCTGGGAACATATGCTTTAATTGACTTTAACCTATATTAAATAATGTACATTTATGGTTAATTTAAGGGTTGGGGCCCAATTTTAATCAGTGATTGAGATTTGAAAGCATGCTTGTTTGTTTTTTGAGGTTATTCTGGTTTTACCGGGAAAAAGAATGGAAAAAGAAAGTAAACGAGTACTGTTAGCAAAATGTTTAGAAAGCAGAATTCCGAGTCTTGATAGAATACGATTATAAAGAATTGTAGATGTCAGTGTTGCTAGAAGGCAGATTTTACCAGCTGTCCTATGGAAACAGCAGCGAAATTAATTCATGGAAATAGAAGTTTGGAGACCATTTTTTCCCTCTCTCCCTCCCCCTCTTTTAAAGAGAAGTTTTATCTTCCAAATTACAGCCATGGAAGACAAGGCTTCAGGGATTCAGGGTTCGGCAGCGTGAATCCCAAAATGAATTTATAGTCCCCGTTGATCAGAGAAAACAACGCTTGGTGGTAAAGTTCACTGGTTCTCAGTCCTTGGTCCAATTCATTGGTGGTGAGGCAACCAGATAAGGTGATCTTTGCTCCATCCCACGGCTAATGAAGACTTTGGAGCGACTTCCCAGAGTCTTGTGAGCTAGGTGTTCCATGTGTGTAGAATATAGCTGGTTTCCTTGCTTGGAAGCAGGGTGGATTTAAATCACGATTTAAATCACTAGTCAGTAAGACTTGATTTATTACTATTATTATTATTGTAAGGACTCTCAGTGGTTGCTCCTGAGGAAACAGGCTGACTCCGAACTTCTACAAACTAAGTTCTTTATTGTGCAGATATTTACAGTGGAGTTACAGTAAAGACATCCATCTCATCCCTCTGCAGAGTCCGGGAATGTCCGTTTCCGGTTTTTAGTCCAACATAAGAGGCGCGGGATCCTGAACCCCTGCCTCCCCCTTCCACGTCCTTCCTCCCTGCGAAATCGGGGCGTGGGAAAAGGTCCATGTTCCCCGCTTCCTGCTTGGTGCTGAGGCTCTCTGATCCTGTCACAGCCCCTGCCCCGACTTCCTGCTTCCATCTCCCTCTCCCCACCGGAGGAGCGAGCGCTTCCTCCGCTCGGGGAGGAGGATGACGAACTGCGAAGTGGAGAGGGTGGTTCCCTGTATCTCAAATGACCCGGGAACGCTACCTGCCTGGGCGAGGGGGGTTTCCTGACAATTATTATTATTAATATTTTTACAGAAACACTCATTCTTGCTGGTACAATCTTAATATTTACAACCCCACAAATACGTTCTAGCTCAGCCTTTCTGTCCCCGGTGTGTTTCTGAGGTGTTTCAGATTACAACGTCTGTCATTCTTGATCATCGGCCACAATGGCTGGGCCTGGTGGGAGATGAGGTTCGAGAAGCCTGCTTGCTCTTTAGTTTCTTATTTCCATTTGTCCGTGTCTTTGACTTGCAGGCAAATTGAGCTATTCATAAAAAAATGAGAAGTTTTGAGTTACTTTTAAGGAAAACCTACACTTCCGACATGGGTTGCCATTCCCTCCTTGGTGCTGTTTCCGAGGGCCGGATCCTGGCTATGCCCGGGAGATTCCAGGCGTATGGCAGCCCTGTTTAAATGCGCTTTCACCATGTTTGGGTTTATGCAGGAGAGAGTCAGTGCGGGAAGCGACTGCTTTTTAACCTTTTAAATCTTGGACAGTTCCAACCATGGCCCCAGGCTTTAAAAGGTTTGTCGCTGAGTAAGTGTTTTAGGTGAGAGAAAGGCCATACATTACCGCAAGATTCGCAATCTAAAGAGGTGGTTTGTTCTTGTGTGTGAAGGCCCAAAATCCGAGTGCAGGTTGACGCCGTTTTGTCAGCGTCAGCTGCACTTAGGAAATAATTGCCTTCGTATGTGCAAGAGTTCCAGGCTTGCAGATAAATTGTATTCTGTGCAGGTTATTTTGCATGGGGAAACTGCAGAAAGCGGTAATTGAAATCTGAATCCATCAATCTTGTGATTTTTATTTTATTTTGCATAGCTGGGTTACAGCTTCTGATGTGTGTGGAAGCAGTAGTAGTAAAAGTTGCTTAGGGATTTGAGAGCAGAGACAAAGGAATGCCTGCTTAGATTGTCAAATGTCGAAGATATTTAGGGGGGCTTTTCGTTTCAGTCAGTCAGAGCCGAGCCTAGTGTTTACATGCAGATGCTTTGTAACCAAACTCTGGTGGCTCCTTCAGCACCATCGCGTCTTGGGCGGGAGTTACGATACATTCTGGGATGGCATTTATATACAAAAACAGGCATACCTGAAATTGACCCCTTGGACCTTTTTCAGCCATCCCTCAGTCCATGTGGTGGACCGGACTATATTTTTTGGGGGGAAATGAATGAATTCCTATGCCCCACAAATAACCCAGGCATGCATTTTAAATAAAAGCACACATTCTACTCATGTAAAAACACGCTGATTCCCAGACCATCCGTGGGCTGGATTGAGAAGGCGATTGGGCCGCATCCCGCCCATGGACCTTAGGTTGCCTACTCCTGCCTTGGACCATCTTCTGCAAAACCATCCTCTTCTTTCACGTCTCGAGGCTGACTTGAGTTCCCGCAGCGACTTTCGAGAACTTCCCAGAGCCTTACAGAGACTGATGAGCAGGGTAGCTGGCTTAGTTAGAAACTCTTTCCGCACTGGGAAAACCTGGCGCGAAACGAGCTTTTAAGCTCCCTGCTTTGCGTGCTATTAATTTGCGGGATTTCAGTCGGCCAGCTTTCAGCCACGCACGGTTGAAATTCCATGTTAAGGTGGGATTGCACTGTACTCGTGTGAATGCTCTGCTTTGGAGTAGAGAAGTTGCAGGTGCAAGAAATTATCCCAGTAGAAAATTTAGACAACAGTTGTCCTAAAGTACGGATGACTCACCTGAGGTTCCTCCAGATGAGTACAACACCCCATCAAGCCAAACACGGTTATTGGTCCAGAGTGAATGGAGCTGGGAGTCTTAAAAGCACCTAGAAGGCCCAAGGAGCCATTTCTGTGATAAGGCTTAGTTATGTAGATATGTGTCCAACCTAAATAGTGTGGTGAGTGGAAGCACCCTGTAGCCAAAGTGGGCTAACCACTGCTGCTCAGCTTAACCTGCCTCGCAGGGTTGTTGTGGGGATCAAATGAGCGGGGAGATGCGTGCCACCCTAAGCTCCTTGGGAGGGACGTTGAGCTAATAAATGCAGGAAATAAATAAATAAGGACACGTCTCCTTTGTTGGCTAATAAACGTTTTGGTCCTAAAAAGTCAACAATTAAAAAATGCAATAAAACCAGGAGCAGGATAAAACGGGCTAAGCAGTAAAACAACGGGGGAGGCAGAACTGCAAACAGAAGCGAAAGCTTGGCAAAACCAGAGAAAAAAAAGTCTTGCCAGACAGCTGCCCTGTAGCCAGCTGAACCTCTCGTGGAAGGGAGTTTTGCAACCTGCATGCCACAGTAGAAAAAGGCCCCGTCCCCTCTTTTGACAATTTGTGCCTCTTGAGGGTGATGAGACGCATTGCAAAGCAGTATTGAGGAATCGAGTTGTTCAGCTGGCCCCATATTTAATGGGCAGCACACTGCATTTTATAATTTGCGACCAGAATCGCAACTGGGGGGCTGGTGTGGTTGAGCTAAGATTGGAGTAAACGAGCAGCAAAAAGGGATCTCCAAACCCTATTCTACACTTTGCATCTGTCGAAGTTTAAGAACACTCTTAGAAGACAGCTCTATTTACACCAGGGGTGGGGGACCTGCGTCCCTCCAACCTTGATGGACCACACCTCCCATCATCCTAGCCACAAGCCCTGCTGGCTGTGGCTCCTGGGATCTGGAGTCGGCATCACCGAAAGCTAAAGGCACCTGCAGAATTCTTTACCCCACACTATCAAGTGCTTAAAGTTTGTGCTCACAACCCGGACTGCACACGATGGCCTCCTCCCTTTAGCGAGGAGTCGGCGCAGCCAGCAGCTGCCACACAGGAGACAGTTGTGGAAATTCCACCTTCTGCAAGGAGCTGAGCCCAGCCAGGTCAGTGGGCTGCTATACTCCAGATCTTTTAACTGAGTGGTGGAGTGATTGCCTTTGCTTTTCTTCCACCCAGGTGAAGCCGCTTGGATCCTGCTTGTGGGTTACTCATAGGCTTCTGGTTGGCCACTGCGATGGCAGGATGGTGGGGTAGGAGGGCATTTGGTCCGGTCCTGCAGGGCTCTTGTTATGCTCAGCTATTTTCTTACCCTAGTTTTGTACTTGTGCATGTAAGACTTCACAGGGATACCTTAAAGCAGTGGTTACCAGTTAGCTAAGTACTGCAGACCCATTGTTTTTTCCAAAGCCAAACCATGGACCTTTTGAAAACTGCGATAACTCCATGGTAGTTTTCTGTGGTGCCACAGACCCCTTGAGTGGGTTATGCGGACCCCCCCCCCATCATGTAAAACAATATAAATACTTAACTAACCGACCAATCATGTCGGTTCTGCCCCTCTAACAAAAGTCCTGCCCTCCCCCCACAAAAATCCTGACCACACCGATGGCGGATGCCCTGTGGTCCACGGACCACCAATTGTGAACCACTGTATTAAAGCAAGGCTTTCTCAGTTTCCTCGTACAGGTAGCTAAACAACAACAACAACAACAAATTCATTCATTTTGGAAGCAAGGTGTTGATGATATACCATGTTAGCACAGCCTTCTCCAATCTGGTTCTGTTAAGATGTTTTGGACTACAAGCCGCATCAGTCCTAGCCAGTATGGCTAATGGTTAGGGATGACGGGAGCTATGCACACAAGAACCTCTGGAGAGTGAGGAGGGCTTTGCCATGGGCAGGATTAATGCAATTGACTTTCCTTAGTTTTGATTTGCCTTATTGATTTGCCTTAGAAATGTCGGGTGCTCAGTAACCATGTACAAAGCACACTTTTTATTATTATTTCTCTTGCAGCGCGATACATTAGTCAGTGCTTTTAATGTTGGAATCTTTGCGTGTAATACAGCACACTTCCGAAACGATAGGCACAGCGTTCAGCAGCAATCTGTGCTTCAGCAACTTTGAATTTATGGGCGCGTTCACGGCTGGGAGAGTTTTACTGTGTTTTATTTGTTGGAGGTACCCGTGAGTGTGAACTTGCAATCCCGAGAAACAGCAGACACAAAGAATTCAGTGCTGCTAGTGGTTGTGTCCGTTGGTGTTGGTTGGAGAGGACCTATGAATCTGCTTTATATAGTCTGAAAATTAGCAACTTGCCCAGCCATGGCTGTATCAGTTTATATACTATGACAGGGGTGGCCAACTCCCAAGAGACTGTGATCTACTCACAGAGTTAAAAACTGGCAGTGATCTACCCCCAATTTTGAGGTTCAGGTCAAAGTTGTTGAGCTTTTATTAAGAAGGAGGAGGACCCATGGGGGGGGGGGGTTCGGGTCAAAGTGGTTGAGTTTTTTCAGGGAGTAGGTAAAATGTTGAGTTCTTTGGGGGTGAGCCACAGATGTTCAGCTACTTTGGGGGGAACCAATGATCTACCAGTGATCTACTGCAGACGTCCAGTGATCTACCAGTAGATCACGATCTACCTGTTGGACATGCCTGTACTATGACATTATACAGGTGCCCAGTTCCATGTGTTGTGGGTGGAGGATGCTTTTTTTAAAAAAAAACCAACAACAACGAAATGCCAGTTGCCTTGTTTACACATTGCATTTCCCCCCATGGGGAGTTCTCATCCTGCAGCAAGAATCTCCCAAGGGTTTTCTTAGCTCCGCTAGTGTTGCACAGATGTCAACTTTCCTTGGCTTGGGCTGGGGAATCAGGATTCCTAGAATTCAGCCCTCCTCCTTCCTCTTTCCCAGCTGGATTCAGCAATGTGGGCCTCGCTCGCTCCTTCTGCAAGCGGGTGATTGCCCAAGTATTCACTACAAAGGCTACTTGGGTGCAGTATGTTCCCTCTGACGCAGGGATTTATTTATTTTTATTAGATATCGCATAAAGCTAAGGAAAGCAAAGTTCAGGAACAGTATCAAATGTCTACTGAACTTCCGCCTAAGTTTTTCTTCTGCAAAATTAGAAAAGTTCACTTCAAGACAGCTTTTCTTTCTTAATCTCTCCACCCACCTTAAAGAAAATCCATAACGTTACAACGATGTTGGCGGAAAATATGTAAAGGTAAAGGTAAAGGGACCCCTGACCATTAGGTCCAGTCACGAACGACTCTGGGGTTGCGGTGCTCATCTCGCTTTACTGGCCAAGGGAGCCGGTGTACAGCTTCCGGGTCATGTGGCCAGCATGACTAAGCCGCTTCTGGCAAAACCAGAGCAGTGCATGGAAACGCCATTTACCTTCCCGCCAGAGCGGTACCTATTTATCTACTTGCACTTTGACATGCTTTTGAACTGCTAGGTTGGCAGGAGCAGGGACCGAGTAACGGGAGCTCACCCCATTGCGGGGATTCGAACCGCCGACCTTCTGATCGCCAAGCCCTAGGCTCTGTGGTTTAGACCACAGCACCACCTGCGTCCCTGGAAAATAAGTAGAATGGATCGGGTGGAAGTGTGTTGCAGTGCAATCCTATGCAGGTCTGCTCAGATGTAGCATTTGATTCCATGATACTTTCTCTCAGGTAGTGGGTACAGAATAGAGCCCCTTGTAGTCTTATGGTGGATCTGGGTTCTTGGTCCTTAGTTTTTGATGCTCTGTGACGCACAAGGCAACAAAAGGTGCGAAGCCCCTAGAGAAACTTACAATAATAAAGGTTCACGATGCAGATCAGCTTTAAAATGTATTGTTGGGTCCATTATGCGGAACTGTAGCCAGCTGGCTGGGGTTGCAATGCTGGTTAGTGATTGTGATAATTATTCAAAGTACTGTTGATGTATGTAGTGTATATGAGATATTATTATTATTATTTTAAAAAAAACATTCTTCACAAAGCACTAGACATCTGTGCTTGGATGCGTACCATATTTTAATTTCTTCGTGACAGAAAATAGCAAAATATAACTCTAGTCACTAATGCATCTCCACGTAGATGTTGGTAGTGCAGGAATTGTTGCCGAAAGTAGGAAAAGACTGTATTCATGCACAATATCTGGGCATAGCTGTCAACCCTCCCTGCTGTTCCTCACTGCTATAATAAGGGAATTTCCCACAAAAAGGGGAAAGTTTGACAGCTATGTATCTGGGGGGGTAGGATGGGATTCAAATTTAATGTTGTTGTTATTGTTGTTGTTACTGTTATTGCTATTATCTATATCAGTTATTCTATGAAACGGGAAGCTCCATGGGCCGCATCTTGTGTTGTGTTGGGTTAGTGGACAGAGAACGACCACATTTAAGCAGGATCAAGACATGACACATTAAAACAGTCACGGCTTTCCCCAAAGAAGCCTGGGAAGTGTAGTTTGTAAGGGTGCCGAGAGTCGTTAGGATACCCCCCCCCCAATAGCCAAGTGGTTTAGCTTAGTGCAGGGGTCAGCAAACTTTTTCAGGTCCACTGTCCCTCAGACCTTGTGGTGGGCTGGACTATATTTTGAAAAAATAATAATAATAATACTGAACAGATTCCTATGCCCCACAAATAACCCATAGATGCATTTTAAATAAAAGCACACATTCTACTCATGTAAAAACACCAGGCAGGCCCCACAAATAACCCAGAGATGCATTTTTAAATAAAAGGACACATTCTACTTGTGTAAAATTCGGAAGTCGAAAAAAGCGCATTCAAATTTTCCTAAGTCGAGGTATCATGCCGCCGCTTTCCCTTCGCAAGTCGAAAGTTTCGGAAGCGGCGGCCATTTTTCCGCTTCCAGAGGTCATTCGGAAGTCGAAAAATATGGAAGTCGAGTCGCTCGGAAGTCGAGGTACCACTGTAGTCTATTTTGTTTGTTTGTTTGTTTGTTTACATCGAAGAGAACAGTATATAGTGCTAAAAATTTTCATACTTTTCCCCTAAGGGGACTATAAGCATACGAGTAAAATGCTGTACCAGATATCTTTATTTTTGTCTGGGCACTGTGTGTGTGTGTGTGTGTGTGTGTGTGTGTGTGATAGAGAGAGAGAGAGCTCGCTCGCATAAGCCTCTCTCCTTGCCCAGGTTGTGCATTTTCCTGTTTTGCTTTTCTAGAACACTTTGGAAACGTGACGATCCCAAGGTTGGCTGTGTTATTAATTGCAGGTTAAGTGAGTTTAGAAAAATAGAATGTCCCTCTTGGTAGCATCTGGTACACCTTCTACCAATTAGCGGTAGGAACATCCATCACACAGCAAAAAAAATCAAAATCAAAACAAAACAAAAAGCTTGTGTAATGCTGTTTCCGATGAGCTGCTCTGTGGAAACCAGAATAGAAAGCAAGCAAGGTGAGAATGTGAGGGGGATCAGGCTGTCAGGTTACCATGGCGACGATATATAGGATGGAGCAGCCCGTCACCCAAGCGATGGAACTGCCAATTCCTTTTTCATAGGTGTGAGCCTTTGGAGATGAATATTTACCATATGTGGGCCAATATTTGCTAAACATCCTGTAGAATCTGAGTGGCAGGGTTGTAATTATATTATTGAGCACACATGCAGGCATCTGATAAGGGTTACCCCAGCCCCCACTCAGGCACACATCTCAGTGAAAATGCGTTTAAGCTGTGCTCCATTTTTAAAGGATTTGTTCTGTTATGGTTTCAACCTCTCTTTTTTTGGGGGGTGGTGGTGGTCAGATTTCCTACATAATTATCAGGCCCAGTCGCACCCCCACCCCTTTCTCATGCAGCTTAAATATTAGCTTTGTTCAGCCTTTTTTAATTTTATTTTTTAAGGAATATATAATATACAGCTAGGCACACTTGTAGGAAGTAGGGAATTTCCCCTCCAGCAACAACAATACAGTGGTACTTCGAGTTATGTACGCTTCAGGTTGCATACTTTTCGGGTTACAAACTCCGCTAATCTGGAAGCGCAACCTGACTCATGCGCAGAGTGTTTTTTGCGGTTTCCCCCAGTTTCCCCCCGGCTTTTTTTGGGCTGTGCATGTGCAGAACGAATTGTTCAGGTTACATCCTTTTCGGGTTACGTACTGTAACCCGGAACGAATTAAGTATGTAACCCGGGATACCACTGGTAATAATATCTGAGAAGCAACGGAATCATAACACGCGCCGGTGGACAAAACCTGCCTGCTTTCAGAGCTCAACGGCAGTGGCAATGGTTGGAACCTGTCTTTCTCGAGAGACAAGGGAGTGTACCTCTGGGGGTGAAGTCAAGTTGCTGCCTTAGCAGCACTGAAGAGACCTCCTTAGGGTGCAAGCCTGGGTATTGTCTATGGGGGTCCTGGGCTGCCCAGACAACAAGGACACCCCCCCCCCCGGCCTCGCTGATGTGGTCTAGAGGAAAGCAGAGCAATACGTTTGGCACCAGCTTGGCTACAGATGTTGCAGGAAGGATGCATACCATTCAACCACCTTAGGGACTCCACTCCAGATTTGTGTCGGGTTTAGCCTTTTCTTCTTCTGAAGGTATCCCTCAAGGCAGCAGAGTTTCAGGATCAGAGTGTTCCTTCTCCTAGCTTCCCAGGTTCATGAGCCCCATTTCCCCCCGCCCACTCCCCTCTACAGCACATGCAGAAACTGCCTTCTTGACTGTTGGACCCACTCTGCTCAATCCGACAGAGTCTGTCTTCACATGCAGGGGAAGTCCCTAACTCACTGAGGGGTTGAGGCCCACCGGCTGCTCTCACCTGGTTTAACCAGCCAGTCGAAACCGCTTCCTGGGATGTGGCAGCCGTCGCATGTTCACAGATTCTAGGAGCCACAGGTGAGAGTTGAATGCAGAGTGGGGACCAAAGGTGTGAAGACCACCCCAGAAGGAGCACGACTCGTCCCCCACCAGAGCTACTACCTCTCCCCTAATGCCCCAGGCACCCCATCAATTGCAATACACGCGACACATTCTTGCATCTTGAAGAGGGGCTTGTTGGAATCAGCTGGGATAAAGACTTTCGAAATCTTGCTGCCATCTAAATACAATAGGGCAGTGCTCCCCGGACTCCCCTTGTGGATCACTCAAATGTTGCTGACGGTCTTGGTGAACTACTTAAATCATTAACCCGCCTACCTCTTACAGTGGTTGCAGTGCGCTGTGCTAAGTGCTGTACAGTTTTAAAATGTGTTTTTCTTGCTGTGTATATATATTGCGTGGCAATTTTATCGTATTAAATTTGAATGCCGTAGAGCTCGCCCAAGAAAATATAATACAAGAAATGGAAGCAGAGATAAAAATACAGTTGAAAACCCACCAGAATATGTAATGTGGACATGTTGTGGCAATAGAGAATAAAGAGAAATGGGTGTTTTTAGTGTGTGTCTAGGTAGATAGGTATGGAGGTAGATAGATTCCCAATTTTCCACACTTTGCTTATTTGAAATGTTTTATAGCATACCTTGCAAGCCTGTTACAAATCCAGATCTTTAGACAGCTCACAACAGAGCTCAAAACAAAGCAAATAAGCCGAGACAGTGCGAGAATCAGGATTATCAAATCAACAGAGAAGGGCCAAACTCCTTTGAAACGGAGAGTGTTGCAAAGGCTGCTTTAATGCCAATAAACGGAGAATGTTTTATTTGCTTGTACCCCAAATGGGCAGCAGGGACACAGCACTGTCCGCTCAACTGGGGGAGTAGCTTCGAAAGCATGGCACACACCGGATCATATTTTAGGAGTGCGGTGTGTGGCAAAAAGTTGCTTTATGCCAAGGAAATGCATAATGCATTTTCTGAACTGTTTGGGGAGAAATGGTACGTTTTGAGGTTAATTCAGAGTGTCGTATTGCAAGCCGGCTCAACTGTAAGCAGGCATATTTGCTTTGTTTACTCAGGTCTGTTTGTTTGCAGAGACCCATTTCCACTGTTCCTCTGCCATACAGGTGAAACTTGAAAAATTAGAATATCGTGGAATGGTTCATTTCTTGCAGTAATTCAACTTAAAAGGTGAAACTGATTTCAACTTTGGGGTTTTCATCAGCTGTATGCCATAACCATCACAATTACAACAAAAGCTTGACATATCTCTCTTTGCATGTCATGAGTCTATCTCATATATTAAACTCCAGTAGCTAATGAAGACAATTGCTTACTTTTCCACGATATTCTAATTTTTTGAGTTTCACCTGTATGTTGGATAGCATCCTTGAGAGCAGTAGAGGTGATATATATTGGGGTATGGGAACTAGACTCTATAGGCCCAGGAGGAAAGGCAGGAACTTTTGGCTTCTTGAAATGGGCACGTGTTGGAAAGATGGCCTTGGGATTCCCGCTGGGGCAATGGTGGGAGGGCCCTGAAGCGGTTTCTCCCCAGCTAAGCCTGCTTGTCTTGTCTCCAGTGGTGCGTCGCAGGACTGTAAGGCGCCTGTTGGCTCAAACACGCTGGTGTGCGTTGGGTTGCAACCTAGGCCATGTTCATACTGTTGGAACATGGCTGCACTCCTGTGTGCATTTCTGTGGGAGCAATGCTCCATTGACTGAAGTCAGTGGCATTCCTGAGTCAACATGTGCAGTATAAATGCCATGAATCAGCCAATCAGTACAAATGTATAAGCTATGTTATAAATGGTGCATTGGATGTTAACACAGTAAGTAGAGGAAGAGAAGAAGAGTTTGGATTTGATATCCCGCTTTATCACTACCCGAAGGAGTCCCAAAGCGGCTAACATTCTCCTTTCCCTTCCTCCCCCACAACAAACACTCTGTGAGGTGAGTGGGGCTGAGAGACTTCAGAGAAGTGTGACTAGCCCAAGGTCACCCAGCAGCTGCATGTGGAGGAGCGGAGACGCGAACCCGGTTCCCCAGATTATGAGTCTACCAGTCTTAACCACTACATCACACTGGCTCTTATTTTCTATCAAATTTTTATTCCACTCTTTCTTCTGAAAGGTAGGGGTGAACTTTGGAAATAAGACATAGTGAGCGAGGACAAAATTTGGTGCCCTCCCTGAATAATTCTTAGTTTCACAATAATTTATTTTGGTACAGTTGCTTTTTAATGGGTTTTCTCTGTAGGTACCTTTAGATATAGGATTATCTATCTATCAATCATTATCTATCTGTCTTTCTCTATCTCTATCATCTCTACCTCTACCTCTACCTCTATCTCTATCTCCCCCTTGGCTTGGCACCCTGCGTGAGGGAACCACCTGCACCATCCTAAATCTGGCACAGGTTTGCGTCTGAAAATAAGTATTAAATATATTTAATTCTAACAAACCCACACAACTGTTCCTCCCTCTGTCCTCCCCCCCTCCCCACTTTACAGGAAAATTCTGTCCCTCCATGACTTTAAAATTTCAGTAATTCTTTTCCTCTAGTCTCACCAGCCCAAAGTATGCAGAGTTGGTTGGCATAATAGGTTACCGTACTTTGGGTAGCTGAAATAGGAAGAGGAAATTGCCCTAGGGTGCCTGAGTTAATTTTTTTAGACTCTGCAGTCCCCAGTGACGCCCATCTTGTCTCTGTTCCCCACCCTGCAACCTGCCAGCTTGAAAATATTCCTTTGCAAATCCCTGGTCTGCGGCTGTTACGGCGAGAAAAGTTAAGAACAGTTGCACTTGCCAGCTCCCCAAAATAGAGATTTTAAATAGCTGTGTACAAAAAAAAATGCTGTCAGCCAGAATGTCTGGGATTTGACAAATTTTTAGATGTGTGTGCAATGCATATATTTAAAATGCCATGGTATGTACTGGAACGCTCCTGTAAATAGCACAATTCAATGTCGTAAGGAAGTGTTACGACTAAAATTGACTCTCTCCATAACACCCATTCTGACTTGAGTGCTCAGGAGGAGTTGGTGGGTGCCGAAGGAGTCGGCAATTATAAATAATAAACCAACCCAGGTTGGTTGAAGGGAACTTGTCGAGCTTAGATGAGAAACTCTCCTGTTCCAAGTGCTGCAGTCCCTGTGTGTGCACTTTACAGTAAAATATGTGCTCATGAAATGCTGGTTGTGCATGTACCCCTCCAGTCCTGTGTGTGCATGCTGGATTGAGAGCACACTTATCTGTGCTTGAAAATCTAACTTGGTTTCCCTGCTTGCGATTGCTTATCGGCCCTCTTAACATTTCTTAATCACGTTTGACTGTGGTCACACAGGGAGTAGCTTGCCATCACTTAGACCAGGGTTTCCCAAACTTGGGTCTGTAGCTGGTTTTTTTGTTTTGGACTACAATTCCCATCACCCGTGACGTCTGGTTCTGCTAACTAGGGATGATGGGAGTTGTAGTCCAAAAGCAGTTGGAAGAGACCCAAGTTTGGGAAACCCTGATTTCGACAGGTGTATCGCAGCACTGGGGTCCTCCAAAATTGTTGGGCTCCAACTCTCAGCCAGCCAGCAGGTCTGATACACACTCATGGTCTGGTTTTGATGCCTTCTTGCGTGTCCTGCGTTACATCGGACTGGCAGATGTGCCATGCCAGTTTTGAAAGTGTTTGTTCCTGGCGCCAGTGAAAGCGGATCTTCCACCAGTTAGTCAGCAAGAGAGCAAGCAAGCAGGCAAGCAAGCAAGTTGGCCACATGTGTGTTGCAGCAGCCTTGTCGCTGACATGTTCCCTGCACTTGTTGCGCTACCCCATGTCTACACAGAAGAGGCGGCTTTCATTTAAAAGAGGAGCAGCTGCTGGAACCCAGCTGGGGTCACCTTTCAACCCAACTTGGAAACATAGCGGTTTTCTAATGTCTCAGGGCATCCAGCAGCTGCCATTGATGCACCCTTCTTCCGCAACAGCTGCACCTCGGAGGGGAGGGACTCCACACCCTGGAAGACATTTTTATTGGGTGGGTGTTGCGCTGGAAGCAGCAGTAAACAGACAGGGTGGATGGTGGGGGTGGGTAGCAGCAGTGGCAGGGAGGCAGTGCTTGCGACACCATGTCACCACGTGGCCCCCGCCAGCATCTCATACAAGTCATGCGCACTCTTCTCTAGCCACAGTAGCATGCAGTTGCGTCTCAAAGCAGCAGTAGAATTTCCTCTGGGAGGGTGAACTACTAGATACAGACCTGTTGAGCACTTAATGTCAGTACCTTATGTGTAGCTTGGATGTTTGTGTGTGTTGGAAGAAGGACCATATTTTCTCTCTCTTTGCTTGTTGATGTGGACCTGGCTGCAGTTGAAGACCAAGATGCTAAATACCTGCAGCAGAAAGTTGCAATGCATTCTTGCCTTGCCAGTACAAGTGCTCTTGTTCAGTGTCTGCCAGCCATGCCCTCCTGCAGTATGCCATTCCACAGACACCCTTCCCTTCATTTCTTTTCATACGACACACAACATTTGATGGCTGAGGAATAAGCTTCAACCTCAGTGACCTGTGCCTTTTGCCCTCCCAACTTTAAATAAACATATTATTATTATTATTATTATTATTATTATTATTATTATTACTACTACTACTACTACTACTATACTACTACTACTATTATTACTACTACTATTACTACTATACTATTATTACTATTGATAGTAGCGTGCTGATACCTCCCCATTTTGGCTTTATTTATGTTGGCACTCAGTCCCCTGAGATTGCAGTTGTGTCCTTGTGTATATACTTTTGCAGCAGTTACGGGTTACTCAGCTTGGATCTAGAAATGTTTGTAAAAAAAATAATAGGAAAAAAGGGGGAATATGATCTGCTAGGACTTTTGGTTTGAGTATTCCCTGCCCTGGCTTCGGGTGCCTTTTGTTCTGCTTTTGAAAGGTTTTCCCTCTTAAATTCAGTTGCTTGCAAACTTTAGCCGGCTTGCCAATCTTGGTGTAGCCTGTCTGGCTGTTCAAATGGTATAAGGAGACAGACTCTTGACAAGTGGCAAAAGTCTAGAATTCTTTTGGTTCTAAGTTTGTACGGTACCATTTGATGGCTCAAATGCAATATCTCCCCATGTGAACCAATCTGGACCCTCCCTGCAATCGTAATCCGAGGCCCTTCTTTGTGTGCCTCCTCCATAAGAGGGCCTTTTCTGCAGTGGCTCCCTGTTTGTGGAATGGTCTTTTTTGGAGAGGGTTGCCTGGAGCCTTCATTATATATCATTAGGCTCCATGCAAAAACATTTCCCTATAACCAGGCCTTTGGTTAATGTGTTTGTGGGAAGTGGGGTTATTGGTTTTTGTTTTTTATGTGTTTTGTGTTCTCATTTTGTATTCTTATGTTGTGAATGATCTCCGGATGAAGGGTGGCCTACAAATTTTAATTATAACAAGTTTGAAAAAATACGAATGTGAGTGTGCATCTAACCGGCTCCAGCCTGCATTTGACGCATTGCAAGTGTGAAAACTTGTAGACTGTCTTCCAATTAAGTGTGGAGCAGGGAGGAGGAGATGCAGGATTTCAAAGCTGGCAATTATGTCTGTCCCTGTCCACTCATGTGTAGATCACAGTGTTGTGCTGAACCTTTCCCCTGTTTTTTTTCAGTGATAAAGGAGAGGGGTAGCAGGAGCAAACGGAGGTTGCCTGCAAAAAGGCAGGGGGAAGAGAAATTATCAGAATTCCTGCTGAGGAGCAAGGCTGTTGCAACATGCTAAATGTATAAGGTGGCAGAGTGGTCTCTTCTGCATTGTTTTAAAAAAACTCCTTCTGCCCACATGCACCGCAGGGCAGGCTCTTCTCAGAAAGGAAACATGCTGGTGGCAAGCAGCAGTTCACAAGAATGCAAGGACCCTGCATGCTCCTCCTGAAGATACCAACATGATGTGTATATGTCAACTGTAGACTTGCTATTTTGTTGAGCAAATTGTGCCTGTTGCTAGCTTGATGTTCCTCACCTACCCAGGTGTTTGTGGTGTCGTCATGTTGCATGGTGAGCGTTTGGCATGCTGAAAATAAGAGCAGATGCACCGTTCGATTTAGGAGGTAAAGAGATTTTAAAAAAATTCATTGCAAAAAAAAACCCCAGGGGTTAGGAGAGAAACATGCTTACCCATGGGGTTCTTTGTGTTAAAAAGGTCATTTGTCAACTGCTGATGTTGCTTGCATCTGATTCTTCTTAACTTCTTGGGCTAGATTTTGCTGCTGGACTTGTTAGCATTCCTTGATTGCTTAAATCTGTTGCTTTACTGCGTTTATTTTTCAACATCTGCGCACAACTCTTGACACTTCCCTTTTTTTTTTGCCAAATAGCAGGGCATAAACCTTTTAAATTAAAACACAGCACCAAAAGAAACAGTTTGTTCTCGATTTCCGAAACTTAAGCAACGGATTAAGAAGTGCTTGGAAATGATGTACAAGCAGTAAACGAAACTGCAAGAACCACATAATGAGAAGCTGCCTTAGGCCCTGTCAAGACGGTGGGCTCATCTAGGTCACTGTTGTCTTTTTAGGCTGGCTGCAGCTCTCCAGGTTACGTGGCATCACCTGCGACCAGACCCTCTTTGAAACTGGAGGTGCCAAGGATTGAACCCTGGGCCTCACACATTATAAAACACATGCACAATCACTTTGCTGTTGTCCTTCCCCGAAGGTGGTGGCAACCATAGCATATTTAAACAGAGCACATCGTTCCACCCTTAATGGAAAAATTATCTATTTGTAAGATTTCTTACCCTTTTAGGTGGGTTGTAAGAATACAGTGTTAGATTTTAGACAATCTTTTAAAAGTGGGAAGGGACGATTGGTATGATTCCCCCCCCCTGTGGTTTTCAAAATTGTTTTTATGATTATTATAATGCTATGTGAACTACCGTATTTTCCGGCATATAAGACGACTGGGCGTATCAGACGATCCCCAACTTTTCCAGTTAAACTATAGAGTTTGAGATATACTTGACCGCAGATTCTCCACCCGGCGTATAAGACGACCCCCAACTTTTCAGAAGATTTTCCTGGATTAACAAGGAGTCTTATACCCCAGAATATACAGTATGTTTTTAACGTTGCGCACCACTCTGCAATCTTTGATAAAAGGTGGTGTAGAAATTGAACAAAAATAATAAAGTTGCGGGTAAAAACTTGAGCATATTGTTTTTGGCGAACGAGGTGTCTTGCCATTGGACAAGGTAGGCGTTCATCCATGATGTTGGAAGTTTATGGAATAGTTTGTGGTGAGCTATACTGGTTGCAGTAATTGGCGTCCACCTCCAGTTAAGGTAGTCTTTTTTAAAAAAAATAAATAAAGTGTGATTCATTAATATGCAGCGGATTACAAATAGTTCAATTTTTAGTTTTCAAGTTCTGATTGCCTCGGGGAAATCACAGACATTAATTTGCAGTCGTAAAGATTAAACAGGTAAAGCCAGCGAGTAATGCTAATGTGTAGCGTGATTTCTTTTGCCTGCCTGCCTTTTGTGTATTACTTTCGCTGTTCTCGGAAGATTCAGTACTGATGGTTGCATTCTGTAATAAACCAGTGTCAAACGTTAGAATTGGATGGGGGGGAGGAAGACAATAAGAAAAGGAGGGGCTAAGACAGGAGTCAGCAAACTTTTCCAGCAGGGGGCCGGTCGGTCCACTGTCCCTCAGACCTTGTGGGGGGCCGGACTATATTTTGAAAAATAAAGAAATAAATGAACGATTCCTATGCCCCACAAATAACCCAGAGATGCATTTTAAATAAAAGCACACATTCTATTCATGTAAAAACACCAAGCAGGCCCCACAAATAACCCAGAGATGCATTTTAAATAAAAGGACACATTCTACTCATGTAAAAACACGCTGATTCCCGGACCATCTGCTGGCCGGATTTAGAAGACGATTGGGCCGGATCCATCCCCTGGGCCTTAGTTTGCCCACCCATGGGCTAAGATATAAAGAAAGCACAGTCCAAACTGCAGCAATCAGAGTTCCAGATTTCTGGGTAGAACCGTTTGAGTCAAAGGGTTTGACTCTCCAGCCTTGAGCTACAGGAAACTGGGGTGGGGGGTGGGGGGTCCAAAGGATCTAGTCCAGCAATAGCAGATTAAGGTTGCAATGCTAACTCCTATTTACCCAGGAGCAAACCGTGTTGGATTCAATGGACTGGCTTCTGAGTAAGGCACAGTGAGGTTTTCAGCCCAAGGGTTTACCAGTTTACCGGTAAGTTACGCTGTCTTAAGTTAAGCCAGCGTAAAGTGCGCCAGATCTAAACTCCGTTCAGGACTGGGGCAATTGCTGGCCAAGCCAGCCTAACCCTGGCAAAACGGAAATCCATTTCCTGTGGTGGTGGTGGTGGTGGTGGGGTCTTTCAGTGCAGACTTTCTACTGCCCCCCACTCCCTTACTTAACCCACTATTTGCTGGGTGTTTGCTGGGCAGAAGGATCTGTTGATGGCAAGAAACATAGGACGTCGAAGGCAACCTGTAGGTGACTACAGTTTGTTCGCAGGGAGGTCACCTTCCCACCCACCCCGTCGCCATTTGCAAACGTGTGAATGTTCTGCTTCACACCAGGGTCATGCTCTTGAGGCACTTGTGTGAGGAATTCTGCTTTGAGCTTGGAGAAGGTCCTGGGAAGGTTGGCTTCCGCAACAGCGTGAGGGAAGAGGGACCTTGTGGCGCTACAGATGTTGATACTGGTGGTGGTTATATTTATATATGCTGCCCTTTCTCTCGCGGAGCACAAGGCAGCGCACATAATTCATGTACTGCGTTGACACATAATGCAAGAATGATACAGTGGTACCTCGGGTTACATACGCTTCAGGTTACAGACTCCGCTAACCCAGAAATAACGCTTCAGGTTAAGAACTTTGCTTCAGGATAAGAACAGAAATTGTGCTCTGGCGGCGCAGTGGCAGCTGGAGGTCCCATTAGCTAAGGTGGTGCTTCAGGTTAAGAACAGTTTCAAGAACGGACCTCCAGAACGAATTAAGTACGTAACCAGAGGTACCGCTGTCATTAAATGCCGTCCGTTATAACAGCTAAGCTAACAGCAAAAAACCTGCAGTGACTCCCTAGGCTAGTAAGGCCCTATAGTCTACATCAGAGTTTTGTGGGAGTTGTAGTCCCAAAACAGCTGGAGACCCAAGTTTAAGGAAACACTCGTCTACATGATGCACAGAAATTCCGGGTGAATAGGCATGTCTTTAATTGCCACCTAGCTGGGGAAGAAACCACCTATTGTTGGGCTTCTACATCCAAAATGGCCGATAGTCAGGGATGATGGGAGTTGTAGTTCAGCAACCCCTGGAAGGCCACAGCTTCTCCGTCCCTGCGCAAAGTGTCCCCTCCCAGTCCTTGGGGATGCCTTTTTATTCTAGGAATTGTTTGTATATATCCACCCTGCTACCCCCTTCCCTCCTGTCATTCTCTCCCCCCCCTTTCCAGTTGTAGGGAGGGGTAGAGATTTTCATGCTCATTATTCCAAACATCTGGGTTACATTTATGCTGGTTTTGAATGTAGGTCAGTCTTCGTGTGTCGCGAAGCCTTGAATGCACAGTGAGGAAAATGAGATGGAGCTTGCTTTCTCGGCCTGTTCTATGGAGGGGGGGGGAGAACAGTCGTCTGGGATTGGAGGCAGGGAGTTTCGATTTTGTCTCCTCTCAGCACACCTGCGTTGCTGCTGGTCACGTGAATAACCTGTTTCTTCCTCCATCCCCATGATGGCTTTCATAAATGCTTCATTGCAACTTAACACTGCTGTTTGGGCCCAGGTTCCCAAGAACATTGGGAGACCCTTGGAAAGTGTGCACGTTTTCTTTGGCAGGGGTGTGACCATTCAGCTGTTGCTGGACTCCCACCTCCCAGGAGCCCCATCCATGATAACCTGTCCAGAGGGCCAGGGATTCACCCATTCCTACTCTATGGTTTCCCCTAGGCCCCAATCCTGCCTCGTTACCTCCTCACCCACTTCTGATTTTGTGCTGTGTGACATCTGCCGATGGGAGTCACTGGGGTGATGTAGCCTTCACCTATGTTTTAAGCCACCCATTTGCAATTAATGGGCACATTAATTTTTTTCCAGTGGGTCTACTATGAATATGGCCGTCAGGGTTCTCCCAAGTGTTGCTCATGAGTAACGACAGAGCCTTCAGTTGCTAAGACTATTTATTGCGGATTACTATTTTACAGTGTAGAGCTAGTTCAAAACATGACCGCTCAGTCACTTGCAGAATCCGGAAGTGCCCCTCTCCGGTTTCCCGCCCAACACCAAAGTCTCGGCACCCTAAAACGACATCTGCGGTGCCTCCTGACCCCCCCCCCCGATGTTGTGTTGGCGCTGGAAGTGGCAGTTCTCCCTCAGATCCTCTCTCTTTGGTGGTGCTGGGTCTTTGCCCAGAGTCTCCCAGCCTCTGCAGCTCCTTCCTTGGAGAGAGCTCAGGCGACAGGCTAGAGGAGGAGGAGGAGTCCGCCGACAGAAGCGGCTGGAGTTCCCTGTAACGTAGACAGCCCTCCTCTCACGAAGAGCTGCTCTCCCAGTCCTCCTCCCGAGGAGGACTTCTTCCCCTGCCCTCCTCCTGAGCAGGACCTCCAACCAGCTCTTCCTCTCGAGTAGCCCCCCCCCCGTTCCCCTCCTCCTCGAGAGGAGGATCTCTCTCCCCTCGCTCCTCACAAGCAATACCTTTGCCCCGGCTCTCCTCCCGAGTAGGACCTCCCCTCGCCCTCTCCTCGCGAGGAGCCGGGCAATCCCCGACAATGGCTAATGTTGGATGCAACCCATAATTCACAGGGTTTGAGTCTCTGTGCTGTCCCCTTTCCACTCAAAACAGAGAAAACATGTAAAATAGAAAATAGCTTATTTTGCAAAATGAGGGGGAAATAAGCCCATTTGTCTTGATTGGCTTAACGAATTTAACTGTTTAGGGAAGTTTTAAATGTTTGATGTATTTATCGTGTTTTTAATATTTTATTGGGAGCCGCCCAGAGTGGCTGTGGAAACCCAGCCAGATGGGCAGGGTATAAAATTAATAATAATAGTAATAACAATATTTTAAACAATGTCACAGGGATGCCTAATTTACTCCTTTTCCGACGCTGCTGCCATCGCCAACCTTGCACGCTGCGTACTTTTTCTCCTAACTGATACCCAAATGAAAAACGGGGAAGGGGGCACACGCCCGGGCCCTTGCCACAATGTCCCTGCTACACAGACAACACTTTAGACCGCCGCACAATCACATATTTGTGCTAAAGAGCTTATTCAGTTGAACACGCTTGGAATTTCTCCTGCAAAAAAAGCAATAACAGCAACATCTACTCACACACCTGGCTGGGTTTCCCCAGCCACCCTCTTCAAGCCTTTGTGCTGGTCATGAGGAGGTGTGAAGAGCTGTCCGTATGCCTGCAGGACGTTTTACAGCAGGAATGTTGTGCCCAGGCAAATGCTGGAACAAGACTGGTATCTCAAGGAAAATGCCTTAAGGTGATGGCTGGACCCTGCCATCATTGTGGGGGGGTCACTGGCACCTGTGGTGGGCCATCTGAGAAGGATCGCCAACACCCTCTATATTAAATAGTCATTGCACTCAGTGCCTGCACACATATTAAGTGTATCAGTGGAAGCCGTGTTCTGAATATCTCCACTGCCCCCCACTCTTCAAAAGTTAGGTAGGAGCCTCTTCTCTCATGTTATCTCAGCCCTGGAGCACATCGCCCAACAGTCTCCTGCTTCTAAAATATTTTCCAGACGCCTTCTGAAAGCTGACCTACCGTATTCTCTCAAGATTTTGGCGGGATGTAATTGTGCAACTCTCTCTCTCTCTCCCTCCCCCCCCCCCATTGCTAACTTTTGATACTGACGGCATTGTGGGTTTCCTGCCTGGTTTCATTTTGTGTTTGCTGTACTTTATATTGCTACGTTACGCCACCTTGGAAACGCTTGGTGCAAAGGCGCAGCTGCGGCAAATGCACACGCATAGTAGGATTGCAGCCTCGCTTGCGGGAAGTGGTTTTAGGTAGGTTCCGTCCATCCACATTGTTCATCTTAATGGTGGTCCCCAGGCATTTGCAGCGACTGCATCAAGCAGCAGTGTTGCTGTTACTAAAGGGGGCATTGGATCTTGAATTCGGATGGAGCGTTGTGGGGTTTGCGGGCAGGGGCAGAGCAAGGGGCACGCCGCCCCGGGTACCACCCTGGAGGGGGTGTCACAAACCTGCTCAGCACGCACTTTCCTTTTTCCTGCTGGGGCGGAGGCGAGGAAGCAGCAAAGCGCGAGGTTTGTGAGCAAACTGCGGAGCGAGGCTGCCTTGCTCTGCGGCTTGCTCGCGGCTTGCCGCTGCCGCTCCGTAGCACGCATGCGCAGCATCGCTATGCAGCGACTCATGCATCGTACGTAGCTACGCTGCGCATGCGAGCTATGGAGCGACACCCAGCCCCCAGGTCCCCCTGGGTTTGCCGCTCCGGGTGGCCAAGCGGCTTCCTTCGCCGCTGTTTGCAGGTTCTAATTTAGGGACCCGGTGTAGTGGGTGCCCTTTGCAAAGCAGCACGAGCCAAGCAGTTTCCTGGACCCAGGGCTTTCCAGGACTGGGGGAGGCGGTGTCACTTAGTGGTGACACTGCTAGATATCCTCCCCCCACTTCATTGTCCTTCCCCCGCCCCATCCCCCAGTGCAGCAGTGTGTGGATTGAGCCAAGTGTTGCCACCTTGCTGCTTTTTAGCCCCATCTCTGATCTTGCAATGCATCTATTCTAAATGTGTTAACATATATTAACTAACTTTTGCCTCCTTGGAAACATGACAGCAACTCATACTCTCTGCAAATCCAGTGGTGAGAAATTCCAGGCTTTTCCCCTTAAAAAAAACTTCTGAGCAGTCCACTGTCACATTATGATGTGTTAACACCCCCTTTTGCTTTTAATGGTAAACCTTTCCCCTCGCTTTTCTTTTCCAGTACCATCTTCCTGTGACGGGAGGCTCCTAACAGGACACCTTCCACCCATCAATGCACTGCCAATGGTAAGTTCAGGGAAACTCCCTTTGCAAAAAGTTTCTTGTGATGCGGCTTTTACACAAAACCTTTTGCCAGCAGGAGAAGAGGGCAAGCACATGTGCTCCTAGGCTCGGGAATTCCCTTTTCTATAAAAGCACCTGGTTATTTTGCATATGTGGAGGCCTGTTTCTCCATCTGACAGTAACTGCGTCCGTTTTGACAGCTGCGTTTGATGATACCTGTGCAATTGGTAGCACAAAATTCTTCCCTGGCTAAGCTGGAGCATCACTCCTTCTCATAGCGAACTCAGGTGACAACAGAAACATGGTCTTTGAGACATGGGAGAGGAAGTTATTGCATACTCTGGGGAATACCCCCCCTTTCAAATTAATAATAATAATACCCGAAACTTGAGGATGTTTGTATGGCAGGGACATCTTAGCCACAGAATGCTGTTGGTTGGCCGAGAAAACTGGAGGAAGGGAAGAGATGGGGTGAAGAGTGGGAGAAGAAGAATGGAATGAGCATTGTCCCAGTATAACAGTTTCTGTACTTTCACCAGTGTGATAAACTCATAAATGACTTGGCCACCATCCGGTGGGGCTTCCTATTGCCTGTTGGCGCTGAAATGGGCTGAGTTCACTTTCCCTGTCTTGAGTCTAGAGATTCATGCTTTTGTGCCAACTTTGTATGTACATGAGTTGGCATGAGAAATCGTCACGATTCGCCGCGTGTGAATGTTGGAATCCCCCATGGGGTTTCGATCTGGGTTTTTAAATCACATTTCATAGGATTTTGCTTAAAAAAAGCACAAAACACATACACAAAGAAAATTACAGAATTGGGGTGTGGGAGAAGGCCAATGTTGGCAAACTGATGGTACTTCCAAGCATATGGGAGACTTGATGTTTGTATCTTTGGACGAGAGTCCCATCATTTCTGGAGCTTCTGGAGGGACAAGTTTTGGCCTCTCTCGTTTCCCTATTTAATTATTATGAGATGCACTTCTGATTCAGGGAATTAAACAGAATTCAAAGCCCTGTCCTATGTACCTAGGTTCTTGGATGCAAGTCCCATTCAACTCCATTGCTTAATTTCAGGCGCCTGTGCCGAAAAACCTAAATGATGACAAGGTCATCATCGCCATCTGCCCACCACTGAAGTGTAGCATAAACCCCGTGCAGGTATTCAAACTGTACGCAAGGTGCCCATTTCTGCCCCACACGCCATTTGTACATTACTGTAGTCTTAACTCCATGTCTTGACCCCAGCGTGGTTGGATCTTGTCCGTGTGATCTGTGTTTCCCCTAATGGAGTGCCGGATGTAGACCCCATTGCACACACACACAAATCATGGGGTGGCAAGGATGGTGAGCATGTGTGCCCTGGGGAGGTTAGATTCGTATGACCCTGAGCCACATCTGTTGTTCTAAACAGCTTCATAGAGTTCTGCTTTCCATAACACACAGCTACTGTTCAGAAGAGACCTCTGATTTGGGTTCCCCAGTGCAGCAAAGCTAATAGTGTGGGTGGCTGAAAAATTCTCATCCCAAGCAGAGTGTGGGTTTGGACACAAGACTGAGAACTTTCCAGCCCCTCCTTGTAGCATTCTTCTGCTCTCTTTTTTTAATTGTTTGATTTCTCGTCTGTGGCTTTCTCTAGCAGAATACAACCCCTTCCCTATATTACTTCATGCTTGCGTACTGTGACTTAGCCAAGATTGAAATACTGTTCTGCATTATTGCCTCTCTTAAAAAACATGACTCATTGCATATTAAACTACTCCCAACACTTCATTAATTTTTAAAATACCAGGAAGAGGCTGTTTGAAGCCTTACCGCGTCTTCTCCTAATTTTCCCCCTACAGGTTGTGCCAGAAAATAAGTATTTGTAGAGTCTTGTGGGCCTGTTACTTGGTGTAGTGATAACTGATTCATAATTACTGCTTGGAGCAGGAGGAGAGAGAGAGGCCTTTTCACTTTTCTCCTCTTTTTCTCAGTTTTTCTGTAGAAAGAGCATAGCGCGGGGGGGGGGGGGGAATAGTTCACAGGGGTTCTGTGTATTTTTCCATTTGCCCTGCATCAGCATGGAATTCAGTGCTGGATGAAAAAGTCACAGTTGTGAGAATGTCCGCTCCTTCCTTCCTTCCTTCCTTCCTTCCTTCCTTATTTAAAATGGAAGTTTATTTCCATTGTGGCTACAAAAGACAGGCTTGTGGAAGGGCTGTGGCTCAACCTCTGGCACTAGGACTCTGCAACCTTCTGGCGAAGCCTTGGGAGAGCCAGGTCTAACCTGCGTGTAAGACCAGCTGAATTTTATTCCTTTCTTTGTGGTATTTGGGCGACACCTGAAGCCACGGTGGGCAACCTGCGGACCCCTGGCTGAATTTCATGCCGGCCCTCGACCTGATTTCACAAGCTGCTCACAAATTATCAGTTCAGATTCATGGCAGGAGCAACCTGTCACCTTGTGTCTGCATTGCGCGCTCTGTTGTAAAATGACTCCTTAATCTGACCTGTGTAGCACATTCACCGCCCTGGTGGTGTATGTTGTTTGTCTTAACTCCCTCTTTAAGCTCTCTACGGTGCTGCCCATTGCTACACCTTGTAGTAGCCAGCTCCATAGTTTTAACCACATGCTGTGTGAAGAAAGTCCTTCCTTTTCGCTTCCTTGGACTCTCCCACCCTTCGGTTCATTGGATGATCCTGGGTTCTAGTCATATGCCTGTCTGCTTAATCTCAGAAAGCACTATATTATTTGTGGACGGAACTTTGTTTTTAACAACAACAACAACAACAACAACAACAACAACTTTATTATTTATACCCCACCCATCTGGCTGGGTTTCCCCAGCCACTCTGGGCGGCTTACTGCATATATAAAGGTAAAGGTAAAGGTACCCCTGAACGTTAGGTCCAGTCACAGACGACTCTGGGGTTGTGGCGCTAATCTCGCTCTATAGGCCAAGGGAGCCGGCGTTTGTCCGCAGACAGCTTCCGGGTCATATGGCCAGCATGACTAAGCCGCTTCTGGCGAACCAGAGCAGCGCATGGAAACGCCGTTTTGTAAATAATCAGTGAATAAAGTTTTCCCAATACTGGGCTGCCTTCAGATGTCTTCTAAAAGTCAGATAGTTGCTTATTTCCTTGACATCTGACGGGAGGACGTTCTACAGGGCGGGAGACACTACCGAGATGGCCCTCTTCTTGGTTTCCTGTAACTTTGCTTCTCGCAGTGAGGGAACTGCCAGAAGGCCCTCAAAGCTGGAGCTCAGTGTCCGGGCTGAATGATGCAGCCATTGCCACATGTTTCGGACTGCTGCTCCCATCAGCCCCTGGCAACTGGTGGGATTGGCCATCCGAAACACCTGGAGGTCACCTGCTTTTTTAAGGCTCCAGTACCGTCAGCCCCACCGCAGTCCCCAGGTAGCTCTGTTGGTTGAGCAAGAGACTCTTAATCTCAGGGTCGTGGGTTTGAGCCCCACCCTGGGCAAAAACGATTCCTGCATTGCAGGGGATTGGACCAGGTGACATCATGGTGTCTTCCAACTCTACGGTTCTATGAATTGGTTTTGTGCTTTTGTGGCTTTCCCCGTTTCTTGAAAGGAGAAGGTTTGCAAACAGCATTCCTTTTTTTAATGCTGGCTTGGTTTTTACTGTTCTGCTTCTTTATTGGCCTCTCTTGCTTCAGGGGTGAGTGGTTTTTGTGTTTTTTTTGTCTTTTAGAATTGGGGTGGCTGCTCCTTTATGCTTCCACGTATCCTTCCTTATGGAGCATAAACTCCAACTTAAGCTCCTGTTTACCGAGCAAGTGCCAGAAACGGGGGCCTGGGGCCTTGTAAAACCGCCTCTGGCTCCTAAAGAGCCCTGCATTGGCCTCTTGTCTTTTAGTACCCACTTCCCTTCCCCGGATTGGCCCATCAGAAATCTATCATTGCTTTTAGTGGCCCGTTTTTACTGCTTCCATCGCTATCGACGCAGAGCCCAGAGGGGTCCATTCCTCTGCTCAGTCTCACCGCCGATATTGGCATTAGGCATGTGCTGGCAATACCGAGCCTCTTTTGGGGGGTGCGGGAAAAGGCAAGAGCACTGTAGACGTTAACTGTTAAATGGGGACTAATAAGGAGGCATGCAGGAAAGTTCTTTGTTCTTAAGGTGTTTTTAATTTTGCAAGACAGGCAAACGCGCCTGTGGTTGTATTTTGTATGTAGTGCTATGAGAATGCTGTTTTGTGCTGCGTCAACAGAAGACCGCCTTCCTAACCTTCCATGCCATTCGCCTGCTTCCTTGATGACCTCTAGGTGACGGTAGTAATAATGGTAGCAATATCCCACGACTCCCTTGAGCTTAGGGCAGTGCACATGGTGTTCGCACTGTGGATTTTTGTCTGTGCAACACCTCTTGAGACGTAGGTTAGGCTGTAAATGGGCATTGCTGCAGCAGGCAGCTTCATGGCTGAGTGTGGGTTTGATGTTTGAGCTCCCTAGTTCCAGGTGGGAAACTGTAACCAATAGGCCAGGGGTAGGCAACCTAAGGCCCATGGGCCACAAGCGGCCCACGGGGGTTGTTTAACCAGCCCACAAACTGCCCCCGAACCAAGCTGCCCGCTCGGCGAGTCCCCGCGCGCAGCGCTAAACCGGTGCGGCGACTCGCTTCCGTGGTGCCGGAAATCACGCCTGCGCATGCTCAGACGCCGAAAATCGCGGCCACACATGCTCACACGTTCTCCCGCAATTCCTGCTGCCCCTGTTGCTGTGTACTGTAAAATAACAGTTGTAACAAATATGTTAAAGGTAAGTGACTTATCAGTTTTAGACCCCCTAAGTAGTAGCGGTTGGCAGGACGTTACCCCGTTCGCCTTTGCATATTTCCATATACAGTCATACCTTGAGTCGCACTCGCTGCGGGTTGCGCGTTTTTGGGTTACGGACGCTCCAAACCCAGAAGTACCGGAACGGGTTACTTCCGGGTTTCGGCGCTCTCGCATGCGCAGAAACGCTAAATCACACTATGCGCAGAAGTGCTGAATTGTGTCACGCGCATGCGCAGATGCAGCACTGCGGGTTGCGAATGCGCCTCCCGCACGGATCACGTTCGCAACCCGAGCGTCCACTGTATTGCAACGTTTAGCTGGCGATACATCACAATGCTGGAAACCAGACATTGCTCAGTCGCTGACAGCCACGGCTTCCTGCGAATTTGTCTGAGCGCCTTTTAGAGCCATCTGAGTTGGTGGCCGCCGTTACATCTTGTAGCGGATTCCAGAGCTTAACTATCCCCTATGTGAATAAACACTTCGTTTTGCCCGTCCCGAATCTTCAAACGTTCATCTTGATGGCACGAGACCCCCGCCCCCGCCCAGTTCTAGTGTTATGAGAGAAAGAGCAGTGGATTCTGTTCTAAAGGACTCTCATGGGTTGTGGACCTGATTCCCATGCTCAAAACGAAACAAAAGAAAAGAAAAGACCCTTTAAAAACCTGCCCCCTCTCCAAAAGGAAGGTTGCAAATGTCCTCTCCATTGACGCCTCCTTTGCCCAGCAGCTGAGCCACCCTCTTGAGTTCCTAGGCTGAATCCAGATAAAGGTCTGCCACCAATAAATATGGAGGTGACTTGGTTGCAAGGCATAATAATAATAATAATAATAATAATAATAATAATAATAATAATATATTATTTGCACTCCGCCCATCTGGCTGGGTTTCCCCAGCCACTCTGGGCGGCTTCCAACAGATATTAGGATGCATTAAAATGTCACAGATTAAAAACTTCTCCACATAAGCCATCCATACGTACTACAGAGGGGTTCCTTTTCGCCTCCTCACATCTTGCAAAAATCTGTCACGGATGCAGTATTCCAGTGCAGCGGTGTGTTTGCGGTTTGCTGTTCCCCCCATGAGCAGATGGGGAATCCCCATAAAATCCCCCAACATTTCTCGGTTTGCAGTTTTAGTATTTTAAAGACCACTAAAACTTTATACGTACAAGCTGCTGAGAAAAGAAAGAAAGAAAAGATGATGACCCAACGATAGCAGCGCTGGATCAAATGGAAGAACGACAGTCCAGGATTCTGCCAACCAAATGCCTCTGTTTGGACACAAAACCTTCTGGCTGGTTTTGGCAGTAATGTGCATAAAGCATTGTGTGATATTTAGAGGCATGGTTTCTACCCAAAAACAGCAGCCTTGCATCTCCTATGCCCTTCCTTTCCCTTCCAACAATCACAGTTGGTAGAGCATGAGACTCTTATTCTCAGGGTCGTGGGTTCGAGCCCCTTGTTAGGTATAAGAGTCCTGTGCTGCAAGGGGTTGAACCAGAAGATCCTCATGGCCCCTATCAACCCTACAATTCTGTGTGAAAATGCGGTGTCGTTGCCTTGTGAGTTTTCCCCACCCTCGTTCCACTTTATCGGCTGAAGCACAGCGGCGATGCGACATTGCATGTTGAGTTTGCTACCAGGGTCAGAAGAGGAGCCGTTGTGAGTTTGCTCTCCTTTAGCAGTTGCTACAAGCGGGTGGCGCTGTTGGGTTAAACCTCAGAGCCTAGGGTTTGATGATCAGAAGGTCGGTGGTTTGAATCCCCGCGACGGGGTGAGCTCCCATTGCTCAGTCCCTGCTCCTGCCCACCTAGCAGTTCAAAAGCACGTCAGAGTGCAAGTAGATAAAAAGGTACCGCTCCGGCGGGAAGGTAAACGGCGTTTCCATGCGCTGCTCTGGTTCGCCAGAAGCGGCTTAGTCATGCTGGCCACATGACCCAGAAGCTGTACGCCGACTCCCTCGGCCAGTAAAGCAAGATGAGCGCCACAACCCCAGAGTTGTCCGCGACTGGACCTAATGATCAGGGGTCCCTTTACCTTTACAAGCCCCATAGCAGCCTTGCCCCTTGTTTACCGTTGCCACTGGTAAAATTATGTTTCCTTTGTGGTTTTGAAACACAGCTAAGGAAACCAAGCTAAGGTGATTAAGAAATTCCTCCCTCGCTTACGAGTTCTGAATTTCCAGACCTTTATACTGAAGATGGTTTGGACATAAGGCTTAATGATAGTTGAGCATCACAAGGAGGGCACCTGAGCAAGCCTTGGGCTTGAATCCTCACCCCACAGTCTCCTCCAAGGCCATGAAAATTAATTCCACACAATTAAGTGCCCCTGAACCCACACAAACTGTGGTTAGTCTTAGCCAGCTTCCAACAGCTTGTGAAGCTGAGTTGTTTCACTAAACCATGGTTAAGATGAATCATGGTTTTAGGATTCCTGCAAGAAGTAATGGCTGTGATGGAAAACAGGAATAAGTGATTCCAAACTCTTCTTGCAGCCACACTAGAGAAAGGGAGAGGCAGGTTGGATTAGATAACCCTTAGGAGCCCTTCCAACTCTCCAACTGTATGATTCTATGAATGCTGCGGCAGATGGACTGATTTGACTGGCTCCATTATAACAGCAGCTTTGTCCCTTTATGCATAAAATTCAAGCATGAAGCTGGATAATGTAGGTGGCAGAATCATGTGAAAAACAGCAACAGTTATTTTGTAATGGAAAGGTCTGGAGCATAAAGGCAATGAGTCATGTGCACCGAAGAATGACTGCGAGAGTGAGGTCAGAGCGCATAGCAATTCAGAGCACGCATATGTGGTTATTGCTGCTCTGAGCATAATAGTGTTGAATGGTAAAGTTCAGGACGGGTAGGCGAAACCAATCAATTCTGTAGGCAGTGGGGCTAGAACATTGGGATCCCACTCACTGGAGCAACTTTATTACGTTTGCCTACAGCAGAAGCTACACGGTGCATAATATGCAGCCTCAAGAATCCTGGTGCAGGATCCTTATTCAGTTATTATTATTTATTCCAGCGTTTGGACACCTGTTCATAAGATGTCAATTCTTATTGCCCATTTGACAGAGAGTGTAGATTGGACACTCTCTCTCTCTCTCTCTCTCTCTCTCTCTCTCTCTCTCTCTCTCTCTCTCTCTCGTAATTCTTAGGGTACACAAAAACGTAGTCTGGAATGTGAAATTAATATTTCATAGAGTACAGTATCAGCTTTCATTTAAAGAAAAAGGGTTTTGATGTTTCAACCGTGGTGTGGCTAAAAGTTTACAAAATGCACAAAGGAGAAGAGAGCATCATTTAGATTATGATTGCTTGAAGCTAATCCCTAGAGAAGCAGCCAATGAAATGCAACAGAATTGAGCCATAACTTCTATTTATGCAATTGTATACCGTACAAGACATGCCATCGAATGGCTGCAGACCGAGATCAATAACATGGGACCGTAGCTCCATAATAGGCAAAGGAGCAAGCTGAAAACACAAGCTGAAAATACACATTTGGAAGAGAATGTGGAGCTTACAAAACAGCTTCCACGGTTCTTTGTTCGGCTTGATCTTTTTCAAATGTTAAAGATAGAAAAAATTCTTGAGGCTCAAGCAATTAAATGCTTGAGTGCAATTTCCTGAAAAATCGTCGAAATGATTCCAAATGACTTTGGGCATCACTTTTAACTCGTTCCTTGCTCTTTGGGGTAATGTGTGGGAGTCATGCCTGTTTCATTCTCCAAAGCCAGACAGATTTCATGAATCATACCTCCACTGTTTTTTGATCAGCCTGGGTCAGTTGGTTAGAGAGTGGTGCTGATAATGCCAAGGTTCAATCTCTGCACGGGGCAGCTGCATATTTCTGCATTGCAGGGGGTTGGACTAGATGATCCTCGGGGTCCCTTCCACTTCTACAATTCTATGATTGATGATAGGGCTTTAACTTCATGTGTTGCTCCTTGCATCCCCCCCAACCCCCCCCCCCAGCAAGGCCAGATTGTATGACGTGAGATAGAAAGCTTCACAGACCAAATCTTTAGTGCAAAGTGAGGGAAACGTATGCAAATTTGCACACTTTATTGGCACAATTTATACAGGTTGTAGAGTTTGGTGCGCCTTAGTGCAAAGTTGGCATTAGTGAGGAGCGCACACAACCCCGGTTATAAACTGGAATCGCCGCTCGCTGCAGGGCTCCTGGTCACGTTTCAAAAGTCCTCCAAGATGCCTGGCTTGGCGAGCCCAAAGGGCAAATGGGAGATGTTGGGTATCACCCGCCATTCAGAGGGTCCAGCAGTGTAAGGGGCGGACAGTTGAAGAACCTGCTGCTGACACCCGATGGCTGCCTCTGTCGGGATTCCAGGAGGTAGGGGAATCCGAAGTGCTATAGTGCTTAGTGGCATGCACCTGTAATAAACACTCTGAAATAGACTTTGCTCCGATGTGTTGATTGGATGAAAATAATGGCAAACATGCTGGTGCATCCAGTATGACAGGCAGACACCCTCCCTTGCAACCCTTTCCCATCCATCCATCCATAGAATTGTAGAGTTTGAAGGGACCGTGAAAATCTTCTAGTCCAGCCCCTCTGCAATGCAGGTATCCTTTGCTCAACGTGGGGCTCAAACCCATCACCCTGAGATTAACAGTCTCATTCTCTATACTGTATTTCAGGCACGTCCAGCAGGTAGATCGTGATCTCTACTGGTAGATCACTGGACGTCTGTGGTAGATCACTGGCTCCCCCCAAAGAAGCTCAACAACTTTGGCTCCCCTAAAAAAAGCTCAATATTTTTGCCCTGTACCCCCCAAAACTGGGGCTTTCCTTCTCCCTTAAAAAAAACAAAACCTGAACAACTTTGATCTGAATGCCTAAAAAATGGCCCTTCCTCCTCCCCAAAAAAGCTGAACAACTTTGACCTGAACCCCCCCAAAAGGGGGTAGATCCCTGCCAGTTTTTAACTCTGTAAGTAGATCGCAGTCTCTTGGGAGTTGTCCACCCCTGCTGTATTTTTTTAAAAAAATATATCTGGAGAGAGCAAGCATGCACAATATACAGAGAAGAACATGGTTGCAAACTATGGGTAGGCTCCATCCACAGTGTGTTTTTTGACCCATGTCCTTTCTGAAATATTTGTAGGGGAAAGTTGCAACTTCCTAGGGTGTTCCTTGTCACAAACGCTCTCTTCTATTAGAAACGAGATGTGGCCAACCTTCTGTGGAAATGCACAATGCCCCTCCCTCTCTCCCACCCCCCTTTTGGGGTGTGCGTGCGAAGCAGCCGCAAGTTTGACTGGTTGTGAACCACCAGGCTTTCTGAGTACTCGTTAAAATAATAACAATAATATGGCAATGAAAGAAACGGCAAATAAAAACTGCCCGTGCAGTTTCCTTTCATGGCAAACAACAAGGGACACATTCAGGAGTATCAGGTACATAACAGACAAATTAAAGAAGAAAATAGATGGCCAAAAGGTTAAAAGGGAATGAAAACACAAGCTTTAATAGTCACAAGATCAAATGAGGCATTAGTTAATTTTCCTCCCTTTTTTTGGTGCAGTTCATCAGAAGTTCAAGCAATTCAACTGAGCGATTGAACTGGAGCAGAGCGCTGTGCCAAAAACCCCTGATTACTGATAGCATAAACAGAGAAATAACAAACTGAACCTAACGCTCGATGTCATCTCTCACATAAGAAATTGCTTCTGAGAATGTTGGAATTCCACCCGAGTTGCGAGCGGCGACCCGCACTGCATGCGAACGCTCACAATGGCCGCGGCCGCAAGCAACAGTTGAGAAATTATTTCTTGCTAATGAGCAATCAAGCCGGATTTAAGACTCAAATGGCTGAGGCAGGGTGTGTTGGGGGCAGCAGCAATTCACAGTAGCGGGAGGGATGGGAAAGGAAAGATCTTGTTTACTTGAGGTGTAGCTGAAAGTGATGGATCACCAGAACGGGAGAATTACTACTTCTGGCATATGCAGAGACGGGAAAAAAAGGTATGGGTTGTGTTTAAAGTGGGGGAATGCAGTGTCCTGTCTATGGGCTTAAAAAAAAATATATGGTCAGGCTATCTAAATAAAATTGATTCCCCATTGCCCCTCGCCAGATAGGTTTTTTCAGTATTTATATGTACATAGGTTTTGGTTTTTAAATGAATGAATGAATGAATGAATGAAGAGTGACTTATAGTCAATTTGCCACCATCTACTATTTCTCCAAAGAAGGGGTATCGGGCATGCAGCTTGGTCATTTAAATTTGTTGTCTGAGTTTGCCTTGCGATCTGAACTACTCTGAAGGCCCTGTGCATGTTGAATGAAGGGCTGGAAGGAGTGTCCGCATTAGCTACTGTGCCGTCGTAATGAAAAGTGGAGAGAAGTAGAGCGTGGATATAATGAAATTTAAAAAATGTTGAAATATACATTTCCAAAAAAACAAAACCCAGAAGTTATTTTACTTGGTATGGTAGGCTCAGAAATTCATAAGAATGATAAAAAAATTGTTTTTATATGCGAACTCTGTAGCAAGAATATTAGTAGCCCAATGATGGAAGCAAGAGGAAATGCCAACCAAAGAAGAACGGCAGATAAAATTGATGGACTATGCCGAGCTGGCGAGACTAACAGGGAAAATTTGAAACCAGCAGGACCAGATTTTCCTAAAGGACTGGAAGAAATTTATGTTGTACCTGAAAGACAGTTGTAATTAACTGACATCCCTTGTAGGGTTACAATAAGTTTTGTAAGGAGGACTTTATAAATTATTGTGAAAAGGACTATGATAAGGTGATGTATGATTGGATTTATAGCAATATGCATAGTAATAAAATGCAAAATCGGAAAGAAGTTTAGAAAACCATTAGAAGGGGTTGAAGGAAGTCTTAGGCTGAGATAGCCAAAGATTTATGATGTTGCTTTGGAGTTGTTATGTTGGAAAATTCGTGCAAAAATCAATAAAAATTATATTTAAAAAGAGAGAGAGAGAAGAAGAGTGTGGAATGGGCAAAAAGTTGTTCAGGACAGGGAACAAAAATGTGGCTCTGGAATCACCGAAGATGCTCACCGCTTGTGTAAACAAGAGTTGAGTCAACATCCTCTGAAAACTAGGGCTGTCAACCACATAACACATATTTTAGTTTATCAATCACCTGCCTTTCAGCCTCTTATTTAATCACATTGCAGTACATTTGCACGGTACAAAGTCTCTGGATTGGTGCCTCTTCCAACACTGAAGGAAGTGTGCAATAAATTATAATGTATGAACAAAGGCTACCATGCATCGTTATAGAGAAAAGCCATCACCTGTCATTTCCTTTCCCCCAAACAGCCTTTTTTTTTTAAGACAAGCTGCCCTTAATATGAAATCCCTCCAATTTAACATGAAAGCAAGGCGAATGAGCAACCCTTCTAAGGGGAAATGTCACAACATTTAGGGGATTTTTTTAGATTAGAAAAATAGCAAGTAAGGAGGGACATGGTGTAGGTATATCAGATTGTGCGGGGGGTAGAGAGAGTTGACCGAGTTGCATTTTAGAAGATTCAGGGAAGCTTTAGTTGAGATTCCTGCATTGCAGGGCAGTGGACAAGACTCCCCTCACAATCCCTTCCAGCTCTACAGTTCTATGATTCACGCAGCCCGCAGTTGAACTGTGGAGTTTGCTGTCACAAGACGCAACATTGGCAGCCACCAGCTTGGACCGCTTTGAAAGAGAATTGGACAGATTCACAGAGGGCAAAGCTGTCAGTGGCTACTAGCCATGATGGTTAGGTTCCACCCCCACTCTCGGAGGTAAAATGGCTCCATATTCCCATTTTGCTGGGAATCACGAGTGGGGACAGTGGTGTTGAGGTCAGGTCCTGCTTGCGGGCGTTGTAAAAGTTATCTGGCTAGCCACAGCGAGCAGCATGCCGGACCTAGAAGAGCCTTTGGTCTCGCGTGGTACAACTTGCAAGGGGGTGAGCGCATGTGCCATCTCGGACCCCCGTTACCATTCTGATCGCCCCCACCCTGATTCAGCTCCCTGATTCGGGGAGGCTCCCTCCCTGCATATTATTGAATACCGATCTCCCCCCTCCACGCACGCCACACCCCCTCCTCCCGTGTTAACGCAAATCGAAAACTTGGAGAACGAACGCGTCCAACGAAATTGTCTGGCAAAGAGGCATCCAGGGCAGACAAGAATTCCTCCAAGTGTGGCATAATCGCTTGAAGGAATTTGCTGTGGTAGTTTGGGGTGACGGACAGCAGTTTGGCTTGCATTAAATGGGTATTAGAGAAATTCATGGAGGATGAGTGTCCTTGTTAGCTGAATGAATACCTGTTGATGGTGGGGGCAGAGGGAGAAGAGTGGGGAAGGGCTGTTGCCCCCGTGCCCCCGTTGCAAACTTCCCCAAAGGGTCTGTTTGTCCACTGTGGGAAAATGCATGCGGAACTAGGTGAATATTTGACTCTTCTTCAATGCCCCAACTGGAAGCTTATAATAGAATTTGCCTGTAATGCTTGTTTCTTTCTCTCCCTCCAACAAAAATATGAAGTCATTCATTTTGTTATCTTAGCAACAAAGATATATTTATATTGCACTGATACATAGGGGATATTTTCATTAAAAAAGAGATTCATTTGTCTGTATTTTATTATGTATAACCAATTTAATTTAACCACAGAGTTATGTGCTGGAAATGGGGCTCTTGTCTTATTACCAGTCAACTTTTCTCTGCTTCTATTTCATCTGCAGTTGACATTTTGCTAGTAGGAGGCTAATTGCTAATCTAAAAGGAAATAAACCATAGATCATGCACTGGTAACAAATTGGTATTTAAGCATATGCTAGGCACTTGGCTCTTCTGCTCATTTGAGGGGCGTTCTGATTTATCTGGTTTTATGTGGGTTCCCCCCCCCAAAAAAAAAGGTTTGATTCCCTCCCCTCCAAATAAACTTAGTCGGCCTGTTGCAAACGTGCAAGTATTGAAAGCATATTCCTGTTGTCATGAAACCTGGGGTGCCAAAGGCAAAGAAGCTGAATTCTCCGCAGAATCATTTTCAGATGGAAATGCCAAAGATTCAGTTTGGAGGTGATTCCCGGTCCATCTGCGGGCCGGATTTAGAAGGCGATTGGGCCAGATCCAGCCCCCAGGCCTTAGTTTGCCTACCCATGGAGTAGACCATGTGAAAAACAAACATAATATTTTAGCTGCAGTTCATTCATTTTTAGCACAATATTCTTGTTGTAAAAAAGTGTCCCTATACATTCCGCTGCTGCGCCCGTATCCTAGGTCTAAGGTGCCATTTTGCTCCTAGCTTTTCATATCTCAGTTTCTGTCACTGCAGCCCATGCACAGCTTCCCAAGCACAGAGAGTGGAGATCTGTGCCGGTGCCTGCGGAGGGCGGTTTGGGCTGCGAGAGTAAAGGAAATCCTTTGGGGTTGAGCGTGCACTTAGGCGATGAGTCACAGAGGAAAGGCTGAATTCCCTTCAAAGAACATTGCAGGTTCAAATGCGCTTCCTGACAGCTATTACAGAGCAGCGCCTCGGAGCTGGCTGTGGTTCCACATTTTCACACGCTATAATTTTTGCTGTAATTAACTGAAGAAAATAACTGCTCCCTTCTTAGAAACGAACCGCTTTCCCCAGCTGTTCCCGCATGCCACTGTGTTTGTCCTTTTGGCACCAGCGTTGCGTTCTTGAGTTGCTCTGCACAACTCCAGAACTGTTTTGTAGTGGCAGTTCTGTTGACGCAGAAGTGGCTGCCCCCTTTTGGTGTCCGCATGTGGGTGGCCTTGTCTGTTGGGTGTGCCACCTGGGTCATCTTAGACGAATAAGCTTCTCCTGCAGCCAACTTAGGTGTATGGGGTGTTTAAGGCAGACAGATCTTTTTAAAGGGCTATCTCGTTTTGCCCTCTCGTTTCTTCTTGGTCTTCTGGAGATGATTAGATGGATCTGTTTTCCAGATTGTTTGTTCTTGTGTGTGTGTCCTTTTTCCAGGTCTAGTCTTGAGAATTCTGTAAAATGGAACACTGAATAATTAAAAAGGGGGGGGGAATCCTTCTGGGTTCTTTTTGACATTTCCAACAGGGAATGTCAAAAGTTTTTTCCTTTGTCTTTGAGTGGCTTTTGTTCTGGGCCCAGCAGTGCCGCCCATTCTCAGTGTCAGCAAAGCCACAGTCTCGAGAAGGGGTGGCATTGTTCCTCCCTTCCAAATGAAACTGATGGAATGGAGACTTCGGGGTGCCAGGCAATCGTTGTGTTTCCAGTTCCGGATTTTAGCATGGAACCGTTTTATCTCCTGAGGTTCTGGGGGGTGCTGGCTGTAATAATAATAATAATAATAATAATAATAATAATAATAATAATATATTACTTATACCCCGCCCATCTGGGCGGCTTCCAACCGAATATTAAAAACAACAAAGCATCAAACATTAAAAACTTCCCTAAACAGGGCCACCTTCAGTTGTCTTTTAAAAGTAAAAGAGTTGCTTATTGCCTTGACATCTGCTGGGAGGGCGTTTCACAGGGCAGGCGTCACTACCGAGAAGGCCCTCTGACTGGTTCCCTGTAAACTCACTTCTCGCAGCGAGGAAACCGCCAGAAGGCCCTCGGCCCTGGACCTCAGTGTCCGGGCTGGATGATGGGGGTGGATATGCTCCTTCAGGTATACTGGGCCGAAGCCGTTTAGGGCAGGGGTCCCCAAACTAAGGCCCGGGGGCCGGATGCAGCTTAACCGCCTTCTAAATCCGGCCTGCGGACAGTCCGGGAATCAGCGTGTTTTTACATGAGTAGAAGGTGTCCTTTTATTTAAAATGCACCTCTGGGTTATTTGTGGGGCCTGCCTGGTGTTTTTACATGAGTAGAATGTGTGCTTTTATTTAAAATGCATCTCTGGGTTATTTGTGGGGCCTGCCTGGTGTTTTTACAGGAGTAGAATGTGTCCTTTTATTTAAAATGCACCTCTGGGTTATTTGTGGGGCCTGCCTGGTGTTTTTACATGAGTAGAATGTGTGCTTTTATTTAAAATGCATCTCTGGGTTATTTGTGGGACATAGGAATTCGTTCATATATATTTTTCAAAATATAGTCCAGCTCCCCACAAGGTCTGAGGGAAAGTGGACCAGCCCCCTGCTGAAAAAGTTTGCTGACCCCTGGTTTAGGGCTTTAAAGGTCAGCACCAACACTTTGAATTGTGCTCGGAAACATACTGGGCTGTGTGTGTGTTTGTTTGTCCTACATCTTTGTGGTGTTTTCAGGAGAGATGCTCTTGGAATGTCGCTTGGAGGATGTTGTAGTGGCCACTTTGGTTTTTGTCTCTGCTAGGGTTCGTATTTGGGATGCTCCTCCTCCCCTTCTGGGAAGGACTTGTCTGTTTCAGAGTCAAGGTCCAGATAAGCCAGAGATCCCCATAATTAATAATAATAATATTAATAATAATAATAATAATAATAATAATAATAATAAAGCTTTGGCACGCAGGAATTTTGGGACACCACGTGGATTTTTGATCGTTGCTGTTTATGAGTTGGAACAGCGTGGAGCTGAAACTTGGTTATAACTAAGACTTTTTCTTTCTTTTCTTCTGTTTTTGTTGAGACTGCAGTGAGAGCCAGGAAGTCCGTCACACCTTGAAATGCTCCTCCGGTGTATTCAGTGGCAATTTATATCCTTGTAGGCTTCTACTTGCAAGTCTCCCTGTGACATATTTTCCCTTCCAACATTTTTTGAGTATTTTGCATCACATCTGTAATTGCTGTGCCTTCACATGTCCGCGATGGGGCTTTTTGCAGAAAATCAGTAATAAATGCAAACAAATTTTCTCTATTCAGGTTTACCCTGTAGCCATGTCAGACAGGGCATGTGTGGCTTCCACTGCCACTTCTAGTTTTATGGTTCTCTAGAAAGTAGTAGGACAAATTCGTCTCCATTCGGTTTCTTCTAAAGCGATGCCTCCCAGTGTCGGAACTGACACTTTACCGAATGTAGGAATGTCGATGGCACAATTTTCATTTTTCCTTGCACCCGTGGTAGCAGTTGCGTTCCTTTCATTACAACCTTCGTGGCCTTCCTCTGTTTGCCAACCCCAGAGGCATTTTGTTTTGACTCTGGTTCACAGAATTTAATTGGAATTTCATGGCTAGGAAAAGAACAAATTAAGCAGTGGTGGTGTTAAGTTTTTTTTTAATTTTAATTTTTTTAAAAAAATAAGAATGAAGTGGAGAGAAATGTGGGTGGTTTAGCAAAATATGAGCCTTGTACCTCTGCTGTGCTCACCTTGACTTTTCTGCATCAAGCTTGAGTGATGGCTTCCTTTTTTGCTGGAATGGCTTAGCAGGTTTTAAAATGCTGGAGTGACCCTCTTGGCACTTTGGGCTCAAATCTCACCCCTCTTGCAGGATGCTTTACTTGTCCCGAGACCAGTGTTAGAAGCTCAGATATATAAGCTAGGCACCAAATGACTCCTTAAACCAGGTTTACAGTTGCCAAAACAGAATGTCTAGTTGCCGTTTGGGGGGCGGGTGGCTCTAAAGTTGTATTTGGTTTCTGAAATTCATTCTGATTATGCAGATAAAATATAACAAATAGAATTCTACAGGGTGTGTTGCTCGCAGCACCCAGGCACCTTCATATGGTTGGAAGTGGTCAATGGCCAGGTGCAAAATGCGCCTGGCTAATTTCTAACGCTGCCCGAGACACAGCACTTGAGGTGAGTAATTTGTCACAGGGCATGGCTTTCTGAGGGTGATTTTTTTCATAGCATATAGGCAGTTTTCATTACATTCCTTAAATCATGTGCCCTCTGTGGGAGGAACCCCTAGAACAGATTTTAAGGTACAGGGTAGGGTGGGGGAATGGATCCTGATGGGATGCTTACTCAGGTTTGTTTCCAACACAGTGCTGTGCAATATTCACTCAGTGTGCTGCTTTTTCTGGCAAGTAGCCACCGGGAAGTTTGAGGCTCCTGGTTTGTAGGGTACCAGTTTCTTCCGGAAATATGGCTCGGAGTCAGTATGCGGAGGTAATGAGCACTCTCTTTAGAGGTCACGGTACATTGTCTGGTTTGAGGGTTTTCTGATGGATAGGTTTTGATACTAGTTCAGGATTGGTTCTGTATGTCCTGCTAGACATATTGGTCTTGTTAGCTGCTGATTCTCTGTACCTGGGCCCTGGATACCAATGATGATGATGATGGATGATGATGATGTTGATGATGTTGTTCCCATTCCCTGGAGACCGTTGTTGTTGTTGTTGTTGTTGTTGTTGTTGTTGTTGTTGTTGTTGTTGTTGTTCCCTTCATCTTTAGATCTCAGGGAGGTTCAGAACATAATAATATAATACAAAAACCACAAAATCCATAGTAAAAATAAGAACAACCAACTAATAATCTCCTCTCCCACAACACCTTTAAAAGGGCAGCAGATGTCAATTAGCCAAAAGCCTGATTGAAAAGGAACTTTTTCACCTGGTGTCTAAAGCTGTGTAATGAAGGCGCCAGGCAAGCCTTCCTGGGGAGAGCATTCCACAAACGGGGAGCCACTGCGGAAGAGGCCCGTTCTCGTGTTGCCACCCTCAGGACCTCTCGTGGAGGAGGCACATGAAGAAGGGCTTCCGATGATGATCGCAGAGTGCGCTTTGCTTCACATAGGGAGATGCGGTCCAGAGCCATTTAAGGCTTTATGCTTAATATGTCTAGAAAGATGGGCTGCAGCTGGTTAATGGGACAAATGCCTGTCTTTTTTTCTCTTTCTAGCATCCTTTGCTCCACAGTCTTGATCACATCTTCCTCCTGCTTTCTGTGCCTTCCTGCCCTACAGCTTAGAAGAGGTTGGCTTTTGAGTAACGGTGCACATCATTTTACTGTTCAATTGAGTATTTTCTCAAAGATTCTGGAAAAAAACACCTTGCTTTGTACGTTTTGGATCTCTTTGTTGATAAACCTCTGTATGTCGCATATTTGTGCCCTTGTGTCAGAATGTCAACAAAGCCAAATTCTTAAATCCCTTTAAAGGACTTATTGTGAAAAAGGTAAAGGGATTGGAGAAGATTGGCTACCTGGGGGAATCCTTTTGTTTTCAACGAGAATGCAAACATTTCTATTTTTGCTGATAATTATCACATAGCAGTTCATGCTCAGATATCTGGAGGAGACTTGCTGTTAATGATAATAACGAAAAGCCTCTGACTCATTACAGTTGCAGATGTAAGGATTTTGTAAACACAGTGAGAATACTTGTCTGGAACATTTTTAAATCTCTTAATTCGTTTCATTCCACATGGATTCCATGCTTTGGGCACGAATCAGTGAAAGTCTGTCCTGAGAGATGGGGGGGGGGGGACTGTCCCTGGATCAAGTGACTTTCCTTGTTTAAGTTTTCAAAGTTCTTAGCCAAGCTCAAGGTTGTCATCTGAACTAGCCAGAAGTTTAACTGATAATCACAGTCAGTCCATCATTTGAAAACAACACTTTTAGAGCCACCTTGCCCCAAAATGACAACTAGGTATTCCATTTTGGTGACTGCAACCTTGGTTTAAGGAGCCATTTGAGGCCTAGGTTATATATATGCACCGAAAATAATTTGGTACTAAATACCCAAAAGATAGTAGAAATGGTAATTGATTTCAGAAGGCACTCTTCCGTTCTGCCACCACTTTCCATTCTTGGTAACATGGTTGTAGTAGTAGAGTCCTTTAAGTTCCTGGGCTCTATAATTTCTCATAACTTAAATTGGTCAAGCAACATCAATAGTATTATTAAGAAGGTCCACCAGAGGCTGTATTTCCTGCGTCAACTAAGGAAATTTAAATTGTCCCAGGAAGTGTTGATCCAATTCTACAGAGGCATCATTGAAACTGTTCTCTGTAATTCTATAACAGCTTGGTACGGTACAGCCTCCAAGAGAGACAAGAAAAGGCTCCAACGAGCTGTAAGAATTGCAGAAAGGGTAATTGGTGTTAGCTTGCCTTCAATAGAGACAATTTATGCTACCCAAGTTAGGAAGAGAGCAGAGAGAATTGTAGCAGATCCTTTACATCCCGGTCATCATCTGCTTGATTTACTTCCATCTGGACGTCACTACAGGACTTCATATACAAAATCGGCCAGGCACAAGAATAGTTTTTTCCCCTTGTGCCATTAAATTGTTAAATTCATAGTTGTATAGCTTAAGGGGAGGTAAAATATGGGTGGGGTTTCTTTGCTTCTTTGTATTGTGAGAGGAACAGTGTATGTATGTTTACATTGCAATGTAGCCGAAACAAATTCCAAGTATGTTGGAAAATGTACTTGGCCAATAATAAATTATTCCTATTCCTATTCCTATATCTGAATTTCTAACACTGGGAAGGTCCAGAATTGTTCTAAATCTGTGATGAAAGTCTAGCAGAGAGACACTTATATTCAATTATATATAGGATGCTGTTTTGGAGATGGTTTCTACACCAGGCATCTGTGGCTTTGGAAGCAGAGATTTTCAGATTAGTGCACTTTTTACATCGGCTAATTAAAAATAATTATGGAGGTTAATAAAGCAACAATTAAACCATTTACTTAAAACTTTTAACGTGGGGCACTTCTCTGAGAGGAGGAACCCTATTGTAAACAGGAGCGTGCGCTGGAATTACTGGAATGACGTCGCAGGATAGGCAAGCAAGTATTTTGGTTTTTCAGTAAGGTTTTATGTCTCCCTGCTTCCGATGATGCACAGGAAAATTGATGGCTTTTCGGAGTAAGGGTGAGCTGTGTTTCATTAGCAAGCACACGCTGCAACTTCTTGAGAGGCCTATTGGCTTTTGTTAGACACCTGGGGATTCTAGTTTTCATTTAAAAATAAATTCCTAATCATCATGTTTGTTGCCGCGCACAGCGGTGTTGCTCCATGAAATTATATGCTGTGAAAAGTCATCAGTGTGAAGCTTCCACCACGAGGAGCATCTGTGCTTGGCACTTAGAGAGAGCCAATCTATTATGTTCAGGAAAGGCAAGTGCTAAAGTCCTTCCTGGCACTAGTGACATTTCAGAATGAATGTTTTACATGCTCAGCCCTAAATATCTATGGAGTTCCCATCATGCAGGTCACCCTTCTGTATTCTGAAATGGAGGTGCAGCTCCAAAAGGCAAACTTGACTACTTTCCCACAGCTATCTTTGTAGAAAAGGTGGATCATACTATGGTTTGTGATACTGGTGTTTTTTTTTTCTTCTTCTTCCTGGTTTGGACCTCACAGTGAGCTTTAACAAACAAATAAATCTTCTGTGAAGCTAGGGGTTTGAAGGGAACAGGGAATGCTCAGGGACTGGGAATATGACAACAGAACTGGTTTATTTGGTCCTGTGGGTTCTACCAAATTCTTGGAGGTTTGGGGGCTGGGGATCCAGAATTCAGCAGTATTTTTGGATGTTTGGCTGAGCTGACCTTCTGGCTGAATTCATGGGGGCAGGGGAAAGGGTTGGTTTATAGTGCGAATTAGGAAGCTTAGATGGCTAACCTCCTTGATTTGCACTCCTGGTGTTTCCTCTAAAACTGTCATTCCACCTTGTGTCCTCAGATTAAGCTGGGCTACAGCTACCACCACCCTCAGCTAGCTTAGTATATGGCCAGGAATAAGGGTAGCTGTAGTATAACAACATCTGGAGACCCAAGGTGGAAGAACACTGTCCTAAAGAGCATTAAGCTCACAAAACCTGCAGTTATCATTTTTCCACCATCCCAACTCGCCAACAAGCCATGTCGGGTTTCCTCAGTTTCTCTTATAACCTCTCCCCCGCTTCCAAAGAAATGTTTTATCAGTAGGGTAAGCAAAACAAAACTCTGAGCAGGGAATAGATGTGAGAAAGTTTAATCTTGCACAGTGTAACAGTTTAGAAGAGAATTGATTTTTTATTTTTTAAAAGGAATCAAATGCACATGCCCTGGCTGGCTTTGCACCCAGAGTACAGTGGTACCTCTAGATCAGTGTTTTTCAACCTTTTTTGGGCAAGGGCACACTTGTTTTATGAAAAAAATCACGAGGCACACCACCATTAGAAAATGTTAAAAAATTTAACTCTGTGCCTATATTGTCTATATATAAAGTAATTCTCTTGAATAGGAATCAAATAAACACAATTTTTCCCACGGCACACCAGGCAACATCTCGCGGCACACTGCTCTAGATACAAATGAAAAACACTGCTCTAGATACAAATGGAATCCATTCCGGAGCCCCATTTTCATCCTGAGAAGTCCGCAGCGCCGCTTCTGCACAAGCGCAGGAAGCGATTTGGCATGTCTGTGCATGCGCGTGATGTCACTGTGCGCGCCTGTGCATGCACGGCCCGCTGAACCTGGAAGTAATACGTTCCGTTACTTCCGGGTTCGGCACATTCGTAACCCGTGCCGTTCGCAACCCACAGCGAACGCGACACGAGGTACGACTGTACAGAAATGTGGGGGTTCACAAAGCCAGTTTTCTCATCTAAACTAGAGCCCTCCCCCTTAAGTAAAATAAAAATAAATCTTGTAATAGATTCTCTGCATCTTGTCTAAAAGCAACTTCTCTCCCTCCCATCCACTGGCTCAAGATAACAACACACCCGGGTTATTAAATGATTCTCGAAGAAACCAAAGCCTGTTGTCCGCATTCGGGTTCCAAGATCTGAAGGGCATACGTCTGTCCACCTTGCCCAGCCTGGAAGATATGCTTAGGAACAAAGCAGCAGGAAAAAGAAGCAGCCTTTGCTCACTGGGCAGGAAGTTCCCAAGGAGTTCAAAATATGTATCTCCACAAGGAGGGGAGAAAAAAAGAGAGAAATTTTTGCTATCTGCATAGGCCAGGGGTGCCCAAACTTTTTTCAAAGAGGGCCAGATTTGATGATCTGAACATGCGTAAGGGCCTACCAAAGTTGTTCAGCTTTTTTTGGGGGGGGGGGGGTTACCCTAGGACATATACTGCCACAGGGATTAAATCGACCGGTGGGCTGGATTAGGCCCCCGAAGTGGACTTTGGACATGCCTGGCATAGGCAGTTTTCTTCTGCTTCTTGGAGAAACCATTTTGAAATGTCCTCCAGGTCAGAAGTGTGAGCTGCCATGAAGGAATCAGTGGAGCTAGCTGTCCTCTCTGTCTTCTTCCAGTTTCAGCGCTGACCTTGTAGAACTCAGCAGAGGGGAAGACAAGGGACAAAGCCAGATTTTGTCGGCTCTGCCTCTACCTACCATTGGCCACCTTGCCTTCTGCTTTGCTGTTCCCAGTGGTCTAGCACCGGCCACCACGGGTGGGAAAAATTTGACACAACATGGCAATTAGTTGGTATTCAAGCTCACGGGCAGTTTCAATGCAAGAGCTAGGAATTAGGTACAATGGACGCTCGGGTTGCGAACGCGATGCATGCAGAAGGCGCGTTCGCAACCCGCAGTGTCCGTAACCCGCAGTGCCACGTCTGCACACGCACGGGTCGCAATTTGGTGCTTCTGCGCATGCACAAAGCGCAATTTGCACATGCGTGAGTGCCAAAACACAGAAGCAACTTGTTCCGGTACTTCCGGGTTCAGTGCGGTGTGCAAACCGAAAACACATAACCTGAAGTATGACTATGGTTAGGTTTTCTCCACCAGCTCTCTTAAAAACAAGCATTGGCAAACAACATCATCATGTGGTTTGTGATGAGGTGCGTAATGCCCAGGGCTACACTGCTGCCACATCCGTTTTGTGGAATTTCGGAGAACGGTCCTGGGGATTATTTTATTGTATTATTTGAAAAGAGGAGATCTGGTACGTTTGTGTGATGTCGTATCAGGCCAAAGGTGCATTCATTTCCTTGAAGAGTACCGATTTCTGCAGATGACTTTTTAAGCATCTCCATTTCGTACTCACTGGAAGTTTTTAGCGTGCAAGTCTGGAGTCTGACCTTATAAGAGCTATCACAAAAAGGACACGGCACGTTACGGAATAGAAATACGAACTAGATCTTTAAACAGAGATAACCTTTTATTGATTGTGGAGCAATTTTAAAAGCTACATAGCCCGGTGTTCTTATCTGTGGATTGAACTAGCCACAATTTATTTTATTTTACCCATGCTTTATCCACAATTTTGCCATTTTCTACATAGCATGCGGTCGCCATTAGGATTCAGTCTTTCTTATCCATTGTTTTCTTATGTTCTGAAGTGACTAATGGATATGAATGTGTTGCAAAGTGAAAATGTAGATTGAAAAGAGAGAGAGAGAGAGAGAGAGAGAGAGAGAGAGAGAGAGAGAAAACAACTCATAGCGTTGTACCAAAAAGGTTCCCTCTCTAGGTGGGACTGGGATACAGTGTTGATGACCAGTGCTGGGTGTACGTATAAGCTAAACAAGCTATAGCTTAGGGCCCCACTCTCTTGCCCCCCCCCCAATAAAGTAAAAATAAACCCTGGATGTACATTTCCAAAATATAAGATAATCGTCCCCTTCTCCTTGTGCCCTCGATCTTTCCCAACATCAGGGTCTTTTCTAGGGATTCTTCTCTTCTCATGAGGTGGCCAAAGTACTGGAGCCTCAGCTTCAGGATCTGTCCTTCCAGTGAGCACTCAGGGCTGGTTTCCTTTAGAATGGATAGGTTTGATCTTCTTGCAGTCCATGGGACTCTCAAGAGTCTCCTCCAGCACCATAATTCAAAAGCATCAATTCTTTGGCAATCAGCCTTCTTTATGGTCCAGCTCTCACTTCCGTACATTACTACTGGGAAAACCATAGCTTTAACTATACGGACCTTTGTCGGCAAGGTGATGTCTCTGCTTTTTAAAATTCTATCTAGGTTTGTCATTGCTTTTCTCCCAAGAAGCAGGCGTCTTACGATATAGCATATATTCAACACAAAAAACAGCGACAATTTGTTGTTGACAAAGGACAGCTGGATATATAAAGGGCCCCGTTGCCTTCAGTAGCTTAGGGCCTCATCAAACTGAAATCCGGCCCTGTCGATGACAGTCAAGGTGGGCAGTACTGAGGTGTTTTGCCCTTGGTGTGGACAGGCAATTTGTACTTCACATAAGTCCACAAAAGGTATTGGCTCACAAACTTTCTAATTAGTGAGCATCCGGACGGGTGACCACCTGAGAAACACATGCCACAGAGGCCCAAGTGACCTCACCTAGAAATTAGGCATTCTGCACCGCCAGTCTCATGTTATGGAACACCCTTCCAACAGAGATGCTGCAGGTATCCTCACTTCCAGGTGTCTCTCGAAGACCGTTTTATGCGGACAGGCATTCACAGCTGTTTATTTATTTATTTATTTTAAATTGATTAGCCAGTCACCTTAACGATGGTCTGTATTTTTGATGTTTCTACGATTCTTTGTAACTTCGACAATGGCACGCCACCCTTCTGCTTTAGGATAGGGTACACTGCCTTGCCCCCCCCCCCCCCCCCAGGACAGAAGAAAGTGGGATACAAATGTAAATAAACAAAAAACCAGAAATCTGGTTGTTTGCTGAGGATGATGGATGAGATAGGCATTTATTTTTTTTGTCTCGATGCATCAGCGCTGCTCTCCTGAAGATTGCATAGTGCAGGGGAAAGTACTCAATTTTCTAGCTTTCATTTCAACCCCGAGGGCTTTTTGGAAACTTCCATTTATTATTATTTTTTTATTTAGTTCTGCCCTCTTTATCCCCCGTCCCCGCAGAAAATCTGGCCCTCTGTTATTTTATGAGAAGCAGCAGGCGAAGTCAGGATGCAAGAGTTCCTCCACAGTCCCGTGACCTGCTGCATCTCTGCCCAATCATATTTCTGTTATCTTTGCCATCTCCCAGCTACCTGAAAGGAACCATTAAGTGAATAGGATTACATCACTTTCAAAATAAAGGCTCTATTACCGTCACAGTTGCGTTCTGATCCTTTTAGCAGTAGATAAAGGTGTGTGTGGGGGTGTTCTTTGTATCTGCAGAGGGTTTTAAATGCATACCTGTAACTGATTTATGGCCTTGGAAAGGGAGATTGCTTTCTCAATAACATCAGTTTCACATCGTATCCTTCTTCGTTGTTGTTGTTGGGTGAAATAATTTTAGAACGCGCCAGGGGCCATGTGAATTGAGGACAGCAAGGCTGTAGGTGTTTGCAATACTGACACTCCCTTCTCCCTTTCTGCAGAGGCACCCCACGCTATTGGGGTCACGGAAGCCCCACAGGCATGTAGGAGGAGATTATTATTTTATTAAATTTGTGTACTGCCCTTCATCCGTAGAGCTCGGAGCGGTTCACAGCATAAAAATGCAAGATAATGTGGCTGATATTCTAGGATGCTATTTTAGTGGCTGTTGGGTGTGGCTCCCAGGAGCACATCTGCTACGAAACAACCTCTATAGATTGATTGATTGAATTTATATACCACCCTATACTCAGAGGTCTCAGGGCAGTTCACAGAAAAGATCTCAATATATAAAATAAAAATGAAAGCAATAACCCAATATTGCAGCTTAAGCTCCAGGGTCCCTAATCCCGGAGGGGCCCCAAAAGTGACTTTAGTACGCACTGCTTTTAAAAAGAACTTTTAAAAAATGCACCATGCATGTATATACCGGTAACATTTGTCTAATTTTACCTAATTTTCACACACACACAAACCCTTAGAATCATAGCATATTTGGAAGGTGCCACAAGGATCATCAAACCTCCTGCAATGCAGGAATATTTTGCCCCACATGGGGCTCGAACCCATGACCATGGGATTTAAGAGTCTCATGCCCTACCAACAAAAACTACAAGGCACGGGAAATTTTAATTCACACCAGTGACTTGGACGTGCGAAAGAATCTTGTACGGCAATTTTAATAAAAACCTGAGATGTAGTAGCTAATTTGTTTTTAAAATGTGGCGATCTGTCGTGGAACAAACATGTTGAAGAAAGTAAGAGTGGTTACCCAGACCTTGTTGCTGGTTGCGAAGGGGCCCCCATGACTGTTAAAGCTCCAGGGCTCCCAAAATGTAGTCCCGCCAGTTGTAGCTCCCCAACCTTTTTTTGGATATATTCTCCATTGCCGTGTATGGGTGTGTGTGCTGCATTTAAAAAAATGGCTGCTGCTGGTGGTGGTGGGGCGAAAGGAAAGCCTCCCTCACCACCAAAGACTTTTGAAGCAACAGGAGTTGGGGATGAGTTGCCCAGTGCCCCATTCCAGGCTTCCCCATCACTCCATTGACAAGCAAAGGCAGCAGAATGCGGCACATTGGGGTTGAACTGAGAACGGGCCCAGCCTCACACCCTCACTTATGGCTGCCAGTTGAAGAGGCAACATGGTTTAGTGAGCAGGAAGAGGCTGCGGCAGAGAGAAGTCCAGAATCGGAATCTGGAACAGGAGAGGAGAAGAGGCCAAGAGGCAGAGATGAGTCAGGCTGGTGAAGAAGCCAAGGCGTCTTCCTCTCCAGATGCGACAGACTCCCCTGATAGTCTCCCAGGAACAGGCGAGGCATGAAGCGGGAGGAGCAAAGGCAGACATTCGGGCACAGTCTCAGATTGCTTGAGAAGGACTCGGTCGGGGGAGGAGGAGACTTAAGTAGCTGCAGGAGGGTGGGGACCTTAAGCCTCCACGGCTGCCTCATAGGGGAAAGACGTTACCAAGAAGCTCCCCATGAGCTGGCCTGGTTTGGGCTAATAAAGATTTAACGTCTTGTACTCTGTGATTTATTATTGGCTGGCTCCCTGACACATAGACACATACCCTCCAGATGAATAGATAGATAAATGGATAGAAAAATAGATGAGAGAGAGAGAGAGAGATGATAGATAAAATGCAGTTTACATAATAATATGTAAAGAGAGGTGCATTTTCTCATTTGTGAAACTGCGCTGTGAACGGCCGCAGCAAGCTTAGCTTACACTGTGGCGGACGGCAACTATATTTGAAAAGTTGTCTCATGTCATTTGTCACACACACACACACACACACACACACACACACACACACGAATGATGCCTTAAGACTGAACTGAAAGAGGTAGTTACAGTCATTACCTCATTCCCTGGAAATCTACAGTGGAGGTCATTTGAGGGGCAGTTTGGAGAAATTCTTCCAGCAGCTGCTATGTCTCTGCTCGCCTGCGGACAGAGGATGCCTCCTGGCTGCATTGCTTCTCTGGCTAAGAACATAAGAGGGGTTTGGCTGGATCAGGCCAAAGGTCCATCTCGTCCGGCTTCCTCTTCTCACGGTGGCCGACCAGATGCCTCTGGGAAGCCCCCAAAGAGGACACGAGTATAACGGCAGTCTCTCTCCCCGCTGCCGCTGCTTTTTCTCCTCACAAAAGCGAAACCTTCTGTTATGCAGCAACGTACAGGCACACACACCCTCACATTAGCCTGTCACTTTGGTTTTCTCGATCTCGTGCAAAATCACAAGGTTCTGGGGCCCAGATGGTCACGGGTGGGCAATAAACTGAGAAGTTTGCCAGCAATTGCTGTAGTCATCCAATAATGTCCCAAGCAGGAAACGGGGCCCTGTAAACAACCCCCCTTTTCTGCAATGAGTCCCAGAACACCTGTACCAAAGTTTCATTGTTTTAACTTTCCCTTTTGGTGGAGAGAGTATGCTTGGTAGACAACACAGACATTCCTGGCCGTTCCAGCTATGCAGTGTTCCTTTTCGGATGCCCAACTCACACCTGTGGCACGGGCACACCTTTCGCCAGCAATTCAGCTGGTGCGCCAGCCATGGTCCCAGTGCCCCCAGTTACACTTGCCCTTATCCAGACTTCCTTACTGCAAAACCTTGCATGTGGGAGTGCTCTGGAAAATTGTGCCTAGAAGCTTGCTATTTCTGAATGCAAAGGCTATCTATCGACAGGAACTTCTGCCGGTTCTGAATACACTACGGGCTGCTTGGAATACACCTCTTCAGCAAATTTAATAAATAATAGTAATAATAATGCTGATTCACCAGTTCCAGTTCATCCTAGGTAGACATCAGGTTACGGTTGAGCAAAATAAATAAATAAAATGACACTGCGATTTTGGCCCAGAATATCTATACTGGCTGGACCTTTGTAATATCTGTGTTGGAAGCTCTGATCTCTGGGTGCTGGAGGTATAACATGCAGTGGCGAGAGGAAGGTCTTTTGGGGGGGGGGGGCTTCACTGCCCTAGTTCCAGAAGGTTCTTTCCAGAAACACATGGTTGGTCTGTACTTTGCGAGTTTTTCTTTTCCAGGTAAAGGTAGTTTTATTGTCCTCAGCATTTACCTTTGAAGGTGACTTGGAAACTGCAATTAATACAGAATGCGGCAGCTAGACTGGTGACTGGGAGTGGCCGCCGAGACCATACAACACTGGCCCTGAAAGATCTTCATTGGCTCCCAGTACGTTTCCAAGCACAATTCAAAGTATTGGTGCTGACCTTTAAAGCCCTAAACGGCCTCGGTCCAGTATACCTGAAGGAGCATCTCCACCCCCATCATTCTGCTCGGACACTGAGGTCCAGCACCGAGGGCCTTCTGGTGGTTCCCTCGCTGCGAGAAGTGAAGTTACAGGGAACCAGTCAGAGGGCCTTCTTGGTAGTGGCGCCTGCCCTGTGGAAGGCCCTCCCAGCAGATGTCAAGGCAATAAGCAACTATTTTACTTTTAAAAGACAACTGAAGGCAGCCCTGTTTAGGGAGGTTTTTAATGTTTGGTGCTGTATTGTTTTTAATATTGGGTTGGAAGCCGCCCAGAGTGACTGGGGAAACCCAGCCAGATGGGCGGGGTATAAATGAATTGTTTGTTTGTTTACTGCAGGGTTTCTTTTATTCTAGCTTTCTCTGCTGTTACTGCTTTTTAAAACAACAATAATAAATCATGTTATAATTATTTCAATGTTTTACTGTTTTAATTGTTAAAATGTAATTTTTTTATTAGTTGCCTGGATGCTCTTGCCAAAAATCTTTAAAATAAATATTATCCTGGGACAGAGTGTTCTGCAAGTTGACTGAGGATGGCTTTAACAAGGTTGCGAGACTTTAACAAGGTCGCGAGATGTGAAGCGAATTTAATGAGGTGTGATTCCGCCATGTGCCAGTTGAACGGTTTTGATGTTCTTGCGTGTCCATCGTGTTTGTTTGGTATCTATTATGAAGTAAGCAATGGTGATGGATCCGTGCTTTTTTGTTGTTGTTGTTTTGTCGTGTCCGACTCTTCATGACCCCATGGACCAGCGCATGGGGTTTTGTAAAACATGGTCACCTCCATCCCAGGAGCAGCTAGGCCAGACTGAACTTCTAGCAGTCCCACAAATGCTAAAGGCACAGGAGCTCTGCCAATTATAAAAAGGTGGCAACCTGCGCCTACTGCCCCAGGAAAGTAACACATGCGTCTTTTAGAAAGTTAATTCTTCCTTGAGTTGTGGGTCAATAGTAGCTTTTGTGCATACAGGCTTGTTGCAGCTATATGACTAAGCCGTGCCTCTGTGCTTGCATCTTCTCAGTTTCCGTGGAATCACGTGGATATATGATTGCAACTCCCCTCCCTTTTAATGACATTTTAGCTTAGGGACACTGGAGCTGTGAATTTTAATTCTCTCTTCCCGTTACTGTTGCTAAATAATCTTGAAAGCCCCCCGGGGGGGAGCTTGTCTGGCAGATAAAGTTAAATTTATTTTGGGTCTTCTGATTTTTATATCCTGGGTTGTTGTTGTTGTTGTTGTTGTTGTTGTTGTTGTTGTTCTTCTTCTTCTTCTTCTTCTTCTTCTTCTTCTTCTTCTTCTTCTTCTTCTTCTTCTTCTTCTTCTTCTTCCTCCTCTTCTTCACCACTGAGCTTCGAATGGCAAATGTTATAAGTTTTGAGTCATGTGGTTTAATCTCATCATAGCTACATTCCCCAAGTGCTTCAGACATTAATATCAGGGCTATTCTTGCCTCTCCCCCCCCCGCCCCCCCTTAAAGCCTAAATGACATTCTATTTCTAGTGCTAATATTAGCAAGCAATAAACGGCTTGTTTGACATCAGCCCAGGAGCTGAACTGAATGTAATACGGACTCCAGTGCATACATAAGCACTGCTTTCCGTATCCCGGAGACCACTGGACTGATCTTTGCAGTCCTGGTGTCATTGGATATTCTGGGGCACAGTGACACAGCTGAGGGGTTTTTAATTTCATGTGGCTTGCTCGGAGACCTCAGGTTCCAGATTCGAAAGACGTCGAAAAGACTTCTAAGGATTCAGCCGACCCACGCCAGCAAACTTCTGTTCGTGACATGAGAGCAGTTGATGGCAGCCAACACAGCCAGGACTTGGGGACCTCTGTTGACACCAGGGCTCGACGACACAGCAAGAGAGGAGAAAAGGGGGGTCAGGAATCTTTGTACAGAAGTCCCCAAAAGTATAGTGGCAAATTCAGATGTACTGGATCCCTTCCTGACAGTCACAGTCATAAGATTACTCAACCTTCTAAAGATTATACAACAATTCTACAGCCATACAATTATAATAATTGCAGGTGCATTGCAGATCTTCATGCGTCGTCTTTCAGCCGTATCTTCTGTTTTCTGTGCACGCACACAGGCAAATGTCTTGGAGCGCTGAAATATCTTCTTTTGGTTTTCCGTGAATTTTGCGTTGTACACAACAGAACTTGCACACACCGTTCTCTTGAAACTGAAGCAGCTGAGCGTTCAGAGGCTAAAAATCTGCCCTTTCAGGCTGATTGGTTGGCTCTCGGATGCCCTCGGAGACAGGGACCCTGCCAGGGAATGGGCTGCAGAAATAGTAAAAAACCAGGTTTTTGACCCCCTCACCATGGCTTGCGCTTCTTCCATTGTCATGTCCAGACAGGGATGCGGGGAAGAGGCGTGTGTATCTGCCCTTCAGCGAAAATGAATGTTCTTTGTGCGGACAAAACACTTGCTTTGCCACAGGAGACCTTTGCCTATCACTGTCCACCCCTTTCCCCAAATTCATCACACTTCACTTATCAACATTTCAAGCGGATGTCTGAGGCTGCCAGAGAGAGAAAGAGGTGTGCTTCTTTTTTTAAAAATAAAAAAAAATGCTGCTTTTGATGGTTGTTCTTGTTTTGGATGGCATTTTCCCATTTTATTTGTAAATGTCTTGGAAACAAGGACACCATAGAATTTCTATAGTGTTTTGCAAAACCTATGGCTCACCTCATCCAATTGTGACCCCTCCTCTCCTGCTGAAAGAAACTCCAAATGCTTACTGGAATCCCTGGTCTTCAAACACGGGTCGGAGAAAATCTATTTCTCTATGTATGTATTGTACCTCCGCTTCCCTGGATTCAGGGGGATTTAGTGGAGTTGGCACCGGTTTGCTATTCCTGGTCACCTACTTGAGTCCAACATTCTCTTTGCTGGCATGAATTGCTGGGAGAGTAAAAGCCTCATGTGCTTTTGCCACAAGGCTCATCATGTTTTGCTGCATGAGACAGAACAAGGAAGGTCCCCCTCCAGCCAAAGCCTTTCGGGGTCACGTGATGGCGGTTGCCTCATAAGCAAAGGAGAGTAAATAGCAGTGTTAGAAACAGGGCGCCGAAGCAAAATGTCTAGTCACATTAAAAATAAATCCAGCAATGTATTTAATCTTTTTTTCTAAGCATGAACTAAAGATGCGCCTCTTGTGGTGTCACATGACCCAGGTGATCTGCAGGGCACCGGCACCAAAAGATGCCCATCTTTGGGTGCTGTGCTGTCCCGCAGATCAGCTGACCAGCGTGGCATTGCAGCTGCAGCAGCCAGCCAGATGGAGACATTAGGCGCCAAACCTGCCAACAACCAGGCACCTCCACTTCTACGCAAGAGGCCGGTCACTCATTGCAAAACACGCCTTGCGCCCAGCTAATTTCGAACGCTGGTAAATTTGTACTGCGGGATGGAAACAGATGAAAGGAGGGGGATTTTTAAAAAAGAAACAGGTGGGAGATGGAGGAGTTTAGAAGTTGGGTGGGTATTTTGAGATGAGCCTGCAGGGTGGAACGGTAAACAGGAAAAGATTGGGGTAGCCAATATAGAGAGAGGTCAGGTCTATGAGTGAAGAGAGGGATTGAGAGATTGTTGTTGTTCAGTTGTGTCTGACTCTTTGTGACCCCATGGACCAGAGCACGCCAGGCACGCCTGTCTTCCACTGCCTCCCGCAGTTTGGTCAAACTCGAGCCTCGAGAACACTGTCCAACCATCTCGTCCTCTGTCGTCCCCTTCTCCTTGTGCCCTCCATCTTCCCCAGCATCAGGGTCTTGTCCAGGGAGTCTTCTCTTCTCATGAGGTGGCCAAAGTATTGGAGCCTCAGCTTCAGGATCAGTCCTTCCAGTGAGCACTCAGGGCTGATTGAGAGATAGAAACCCCCTTTATATATTATAGTTTGGATGGTGATGCAATAGATAGGCCTCTCCCATGGGAGGCAGCTGTGGCTCCTTAGCCCTAACCCACCTTCAGGGGAAAGCCGGAAAGCATGTGGGCTTTCCACTGAAGGCATCCCAACCAAATGCAAGGATATTGGGGATGGAGCTGAAGAACTACACCACGGACCCCTTTTCTCAGGGAGCTCTGGGAATCGTAGCTTCGTGTAAGGAATTAGGGTTTTCTAGCAACTCTCCGCACCCTTAAGAAACTACAGATCTCGACCTACAATTTGATGCTTATTTAAATGCATAGTGCAGATGGAGCCTAAGCTTGGGGTGGGGGTGAGCTGCGCATCCATTCATGTGCCCTGCCCCGCCATGCGAAAAAGTGAGGACTCTTAAGAGATTGGGGTGGGGGTGGGGGTGGAAAGGTTGCCAGCAGAAAATGAAGAGAGTTCACTAACAATGTGCTGAAAAGCAAAATGATGAGTTAAAATCCAGCCAGAAATATTTCTGCGTTTAGAGTAGCAATGTCTTAAATTTTGAAAATTGTAGAATCAACCCCCCCCCCTTCCAATTGTGATTTGGAGTTGTAGCCCGCTCCCCAATCCAATTGTTTATCCTAGCAACATGTACACGGCTGTTTCTCGGAGCTGAAATGATAGCAGGCAAGCAAGTTTCCAGTTTTTAAGTAGGGTTTAATCTCCCCAGTTCTGTTTCATTTCAATTTTCAGAGTGCAGAAGACCAACTCATTTGCGGCGGAGCGATCTGCCCCCCCCCCTGCCCCCCGAGTTGCTGTGTTGTTTCCATTACGGTGTTTTCTTGCGGAGCTTTTCCATTTCAGCCTTGCTTCTTTCAGACACGGTAGTTAGTATTCAACAGAACACCTGCCTTGGGAAACATTTGGCAGCTTCCATGCACTCGGCAGAGAAAATCAGAAAAGCAGAGTTGGAGAGGGAAACTGATTTCTTATTTGCAACCTAGAAGCTGCCTGGGCTGGTAAAATCCAAAAGCCCTTGGGAATAACAGTTGTAGGAAGAAATCAAGCTTAATAACATGGAAGTATGCCAGCTTTATTTGCGTTTAGAATAGCTCCGTCCCTTCCCCCACCTGTTCTGCAAATGGAGACACCCAGTTCCTGCCTGCGTCTCCTACCATGACACAGTTGTCTGTTTCCATCCCTGCTTTCTGAGGCTTCCAGTTCTACCTCGCCTAACATGCATGTATTGCATACCCCCGGGAATCTCGACAGGGATATAAGATGAGGGCTGCCACCCAGTGATCTCTGTATTTATGCATTTACTCTTTATTTATAAATAAGGCCACCCAGTAAAATTACATCTCCTAGGCAGTGCAGAGCAGCAAAAACTCGGTTTAAGAATGCGGTATCATAAAGTTGTCACTAGCGTAAGTATTCACATAGAGACAGCTGTTCTCATGGACGTATCTCAGAGATATTTGAACTTTTGGGGCTTTGAGATATTGAGTTGCACATACCATTATTATTTTGGCGTTGTGTAGAGTTGCCATACGTCCGGAATTTCCCAGACACAGCTGGGATTCGCCCGTCAAAATTGGCATCTGGGTGGAGTTTGTGAAAATCAGCTAAAATGCCTGGGGGAAACTGGGCATGTGGCAGCCCATATCGGAAGTGTTGGCGGTATTTTTGGCGATTTCCGCCCCATAAACTAAATTTTTGTTGGAGATTTTGCAAAGAGAAAAGCTCAACAGCTTTGCCCCCCTCCCCAAATCCTAGCAGTGTGTCTATTATTAAGATGCCATGTGTCACATGACCAGTCGTAAACTAAGGTGGCAGAAAGGGTGGTGACCAGCTCAGCCCAGTACTAAGCCCCACTTGCAACTGGAGTGGAGTTTGGAACTGGCATGTTTCATGACGACTTAATTTAAGTTGGCGTAATGTACATTGGCTTTGGGTTGCTCCCTAAATGTTGGCATCCTTGAGGGCGCGTGAAGGCAGCTGAAATAACGTTGTAATGTAAATGAAGAGGCGAATGCCTTTGCGAAGAATGCTGAAACGAATCAGTGGAGGGACGGAATTATTCATTGTTGGTTTTTGCGCACTCCAAAATGTTGGAGGTGATTTGTTTCTGGATCTGCCCTAGGTCCTATTACAACTTCACAAGGAATTTGCACTCCAGAACCGTCCTTAATATTCCAGAGGCGTACTCCATAACAAGATAGTTGCACATAAAGCATATCTCTTTATAACTTTTAACGCTAACTGCACAGCCTTATGGGAGTCCACTGATTGAATATAGAGCAGTATCTTATTAACCTCTGGGCTCAGATAAACCATTTAAATAAATATCTCACTATAAAGTCATTAAAAAGATATTTTTAGCTCAGCAGCCTTTAGCCATTAAAGAAACTTGAATGAGGACTGTATTTACTGTGTTTTCCTTATTTCAAAGGACACAAGAAAAGACAGGGCCAAATGGGAATGTGTGCCTTTTCATTGGAAAATACACTATTTGCATGCTATAAGGAATTGCATTGTTTTCAGAATCACAGGTGGGCAGGTGCTGGGTGAAGCAGTAATTGGGGGAAACACAAGTGGCATCTAAAAATGTGGTACTGGAAGTTAGAAACGTCAAATGTTTCTTGAAGTTGGTGCAGGACCGACTTGAAATGTGGTGTTGATTGTAAACAGTTAAAATCGTAAGTAGGATTGGAATAACACTTGCAGTTTAATGGTGAGTTTTGGATATAACGGAGATGTAAAAGATCTGGATTATTATAAAAGATGCAGGAGGAAATGATTAACAATAGGACCCACAAAGGGAAGGAGGGAAGTCCAGGAGATTCTTTAGAATCTTGTTTTTATGATGTATGTTGGATATGTGGTTGTGTTGTCGTTTTTAACGCGGTGTTGATGCTAGGGCTGGGCGATGTCAGCTTTTCAACATCGCGGTGCATCGCCAGCCAAACATCACAGTTTGGCGATATACCGTGATTTCGAAAAAAGCAAGGTGCTTTGGACTCCACCCGCGAAGGACCTGGTGAAACTTGCCCCAGCTCTCACCTTGGGAACTGAGGCAGTTTCACCCAGGAGCTCACAGGTTGGGACAACGCAGCTTGTTTGCACAGCTCAGCTGGGGATTGGGAAGGTTCCCCCTCTCCAGTTGAGACTGCCCTGGCACTCCTGCCACTCACGGGCGAGTGGGCAGCACATCAGGTCTCCTTTAGCAGCTCGCTGCTGGGAGCGCCAACCGAGCTCCTCTCAGCTGAGCAGTTTCATGGAGAGCCCCCGCCGCCGACTCACAGGAGCCAGCGCCGGGCTGGGGGCTCCTTTAATCGTTTGGCTGAGGTAAGGGCAGCTGCACACTCCTCAGTCAAGCAGTTTATAGATGCGGGGGGAGGAACAAGCCACATCGGCACCTGTTTCTCCCTCTGCATCGTATGAGGGCAGAGTGCGATGGCGGTTTCACTCAGCGATATACTGCTGGTGAAACTGCCACTGCTCCGCTAGCAGCGCCACTGGAGGAAGGAACTCTAGCGGAGACACTGCTAGCAGAGGGACTCGGGAGCGGTGGCGGTTTCACCAGCGATAATACCAGTGAGTGAAGCCGACGTCACGGTCTGCTCCTCATACCGGACCCGGGGGATACAGTTGTACCTTGGTTGTCAAATGCAGTCCGTTCTGGAAGTTCGTTCGACTTCCGAAAACATTCAACAACCAAGGTACGGCTTCCGATGGGCTGCAGGAAGCTCCAATCGGAAGACCCGTTGGACGTTCGGGTTCCGAAGAACCTTCACAAACTGGAACACTCGCTTCTGGGTGTGTGGCGTACGGAAGCCATAACGTTTGAGTCGCAAGGCGTTCGGGATCCAAGGTACGGCTGTATATCGATATATCACCCAGGCCTAGTTTTTCATTCTGTGCTATAGACACATAAGTAGCACATGCATGCTTGGTGGTTGATTTCTTTTCCTTTTTCTAAATCTAACACAGAAATTCATTTAAATTACTATTGGATTACTAATACTAAACAATACCACGCTGATAGTTCCGGTTGTCAACTCCAGGTCTTCCCACTTGCCCTCTCTGTGGAACACCACATTTCACCTCAATTTCGGCATGCTCGGAATTTATGCATTCTCATTTCAATATCATTCATAGTGTGAGGGGCTGTGATTTAATGGTATAGATAGCAGATGCATGGCCTGCATAAGGTCGTGGGCTCAATCCTTGGCATTTCTAGTGAGCAAAATAAAAAACAGAAGAAATGGCGGGGAGAGAGTCAGTTGGTAGATAGTGTGGAAGAACTCGGCTTATGACGTCTGTGAGAGAGAGACCGAATTAATCCTCCTGAGGTATATTGTGCTCTAGGAGGCTTAGTTTGGTCAGAATCGAGTACACACTTCCAGAGATAATACCAAATACAATACTTCTGGAAAATAAGCCACCATACCTGCCAGAGGGCCATGAAAATTTGTGTCCCGGGCCTTTTAGACTTGGCTACCCATGTACTATCCAATACCAAATGTGAAATATATAGGCGTTATTTTCATCTCTTCTATCTCACTGTCTTGAAAACTGTAAATCGTAAGCAGCTGAAATTTCAGGACCCTGGTGACAGTGTCCTAGAATGGGCTACATTGTACGCAGCCTGCGCAAATTGGATGGCGCCTTTTTAGTGGTACAGTCAAAACTCGGTTCCTGAACGCCTCTGTTTTGGAACATTTTGGCTCCCGAACACCGGAAACCCGGAAGTAAATGTTCTGGTTTTGGAAAGTTTTTCGGAACTTGAACAGTCTTCCGGAACGGATTACGTTCAAAAACCGAGATTCCACTGTACCAATATGATAAATACTTTTGCACAAAAGCACCTTCTCTTGCATATCCTTTCCAGAGAGTTTGCACACACCCTTTACGGACAAGAGGCTAGTGTGGAGAAGAGCGTTTTAATAACCCGACATCTCAGTCCCTTGCGCTTTTCCTTGGTCACCAGAATTTTATTCTCTCGCAAAATGTCAGCAGGCTGCTACGAAAAAGAAGATTCCAATCCAGTTCTGAACTGGAAGGCGGTTCAGTTTTCCGTCTAGATAACATGGACACAGAATTCTCCTATATCACTTCTATTTCCCGTGTTCCTGAGGTTGGGGTGGGTGGGTAGAGGAAGCTATCCTCGTTCAGTAGCCAGAACAATGCTTTGTTCCAGGCATATTTGAAAAGTAGACCTCACCTGCGTTTTCACCTGTTACGCTAGAAATTCAGGAGTGATGCGACCTGCTTATGGGAACATTGTGCCCAGCGTTGCAGGCCAGCCAGCGAGGATGTGGTTATCATTTTTAGCGTTTGCTTTCCCTTAAACTAAGTTCTCCACCCCACCCCACCCCCCAAGCTCTTGCTAAAATAAACAAACAAAAAACGAAAAAAAAAAACCACCGTCATTTTCTTTCTTTAGAAAATTCCAAACTGGCAGTGTCATATCACTTGCTTCCTCCATTCAATTGGGCCAGAGAGCTGGAGATGGCTGCCTTAAATTAGGTCACAGAAGCTTAAGAGTTTGATCAGAGCTGTATGTGTGCGTATGCAAACACACACACACACCCCTCGCAGCAAAATATATGCACTTCACCAACGTACGAAAACAAGTCCATCTGCTTGCTTTGCACAATTTCTTGCATGCTTCCTGGGTCCAGGTTTCCCAAGACATTGTGTGTATTTTCTGGCAAGGCACCCAGTGCAGAGTATATATAGATATATTGGGAATAATGCAGGCTTGTAGGGGGAAGGGACCGCTGGGTCAGTGGAGTGCCTATAGGATTGCAGCTTTAGCTCACTGACCTTCCAAATAAGCACCCATGGGGCTGCGCAGACAGTTTCACAGCTCAAGCTAAACAGGGATAAGAGGGTGCCTGGGGTAAAACAACAACAGCAGCATGCTGCTGCTGCTAGGAGTAAAAAAAAAAAAAAAAAAAAAAGATGGGTGTGCGGACAAACAAAAGTGGGAGCGAGAGAATTGGGTTGGCCGGAACGGAGATTTTTTTAAAAATGGGCACCTTGTTGATTTGAATATCGAACTATTAGACCAATGACATTAACAAAGCAACTCATGCTTCGTTTGCCTGCCCGAAATGAGAATGAAGGTGAGTCATGCCCAATTACAAAAGATCTTGAAGCGTGCATTCATATATTTGGAGAGGCGGTCTGAGTGCCTAAATAACAACTGCTGACATCCACATGTGCATTACTTTCTGGAAGGTGATTTATACATACATACATACATACATACATACATACATACATACCCTGTCCATCCGATTGGCTTTCCCCAGCCACTCTGGGCGGCTTCCAACAAAATATTAAAGTACAATAGTCATTCAGATAGTAAAAGCTTCCCTAAACAGGGCTGCCTTCAGATGTCTTCTAAAACTCTGGTAGTTGTTTTTTCCTTTGAGGGTGTTTTACAGGGCGGGTGCCACTACCGAGAAGGCCCTCTGCCTGGTTCCATGTAACATCGCTTCTCACAGTGAGGGAACCGCCAGAAGGCCCTCGCCGCTGGACCTCAGTGTCCGGGCAGAAAGATGGGGGTGGAGACACTCCTTCAGGTCTACTGGACCAAAGGCTTTCTGTTTAATGTGTTGTTGAAAAGGCATTGGCTAAGGCAGAGATGGGGAACCGATGGCCATCAGGAAGTTGATGGACAGCAAGTCCCATTGTCCCTGATTGTTGACCATGCTGGTGGGGGCTGGTGGGTTTTGGAGTGCAGGCACATCTGGAGGGCCACAGATTCCTTGAGATCCTAGAACGAGAAGCTAGAATAAATGGTAACAACTGAGGCAGTCCAGCTCAACCAAGACTGAGCTACAGCTTTTGCTTTAGACTGTTCCTGATCTACAGTCATACTTTGGGTTAAGAACGTTGCAGGATGCGTACGTTCGGGTTACGCACCGCAGAGACCCGAAAGTAACAGAAATGGGTTACTTCCGGGTTCGCCGCATCGTGCATGCGCAGAAGTGCACAGTGACATCATGCGCAGAAGCACCAAATCGCATAGCGCACATGCGCAGACACGGCACTTCAGGATACGCACGTCACGGGTTATGAATGGGGCTCCGGAACGGATCCCATTCGTAACCAGAGGTACCACTGTACAGAATTTTTGGAAACACTTCTTGGTTAAAAAGGCATCCCCGGACAGAGTTTTAAGTATCGCGGTGCACCAAGGCTATAAATACCCTCTCCTTAGAAATCAAAAGTGCAAGCTTTCCGCTAGCAGCTTCTCTCAAAGCTTAGAAAAGCACCTTGCAAAGCTCATTTGTTCCACACCCACGAAATGTTTGAAAGCCCGAATGCAACACTTCGGAGGAGTCGATCAATAACTTCTAGCAGGAGGCAATATTTAAGAACTTAGGAGGAAGTGGGGGGGTTGATGTCAGTCCTAATTCAAATTGATACCTAATAAATACATCCCGATAAAAGATGTAATGCATTTAAAATGTATGAACCACCTATTCATTATACAAATTTGCTTCCTTAATGACTTTTAGATGGATGATTCCACCCAGCTTCATTTCTCCTTTGAGTTACACTAGGGCAGTTTATTGAAACTTAAGGGGAGGCTCATTGGAAGTTATCCTTCTGCATAAACTTGGCGTAATTTATAATAACGCTGCGCGGATAAATCAGAAAAGGGCCTTGATCCTGTCACCGAATAAATTGCTGTTGAAATGTCCGTGGTGTGATGGGAGCGTGCATGGGAAATTTGGCCATGGGCTGTAGTTGAAGAGGTAGATGAGTGCCAGATTATCCATTTCCAGCTGGCTTTGGCTCACCTTTCTTTCTGGCAGTCCCAGATTCCCCACCCTCCGAAAAGTCTCTCTTTTTTGTGGGGGGGGGGATATTAATTAATTAAATCTGTATACTGCCCTTCATCCAAAGATCTCAGGGCAGTTCACAGCAGAAAAATACAAAATGAGAATACGAAATGCATAATAAAAACATACCGATAACACACACGTACACGTCTAAAAAGCCAATGTTAATCAGCCGAATGCCGCATTGAAGAGGAACATTTTCGCCTGCTGCCTTAAAGATACGTAATGAAGGCACCAGGAACACCTCCACAAACGGGGAGCCGCTGTAAAAAAGGGCCGCTCTTTTGCTGCCACCCTCCAGACCTCTCGTGGAGAGGGCACACAAAGAAGGGCCTCAGATGATGATCGCAGGGTCCAGGTTGGTTCATATGATCAGAGCCAAAGGCGGCCCTTGGGGTATTGCAGTCCTGGGGCATTTAAGGCTTTATAGGTCAAAACCAGAACTTTGAATTGGGACTGGAAGCTAATTGGCAGCCAGTGGTCAAGGATTGTTGTCACTTGCTCAAACTGTCTTACCCCATTGAATAGAGTGGCCGCCGAATTCTGTACCACCTGCAATTTCTGAACCATCTTCAAAGGCAGCACCATATATGTTGTTGTTCAGTCGTTCAGTTGTGTCCGACTCTTCGTGACCCCATGGACCAGAGCACGCCAGGCACGCCTATCCTTCACCGCCTCTCGCAGTTTGGCCAAACTCATGTTAGTAGCTTCGAGAACACTGTCCAACCACTGCCCCTTCATGGATCACTGCCTTGCCGTGGCGAAGGGGCTTGAATTATTCAGGGAAGCTATGGACAGGTTAAGATGGACAGGTCATAGTGGAGAGTTTGGACCAAACGTGATCCACCTGGAGAAGGAACTGGCAAGCCACTCCAGTATCCCTGCCAAGAAAACTCCATAGACAAAGAACAACAGGCACCATATATAATGCATTGCAGGAATCTAACCTAAAGGCAAAGCAATTTGGAAGAAGTCAGGCAGGCACACGGAAGAATTGATTTTTGAACCCAGAATCCTTCCTTCCTTCCTTCCTTCCTTCCTTCCTTCCTTCCTTCCTTCCTTCCTTCCTTTTTATCTCAATGGGATAAAATAAGCTTAAAGACGCAGCTTGCATCACCAAGAAAGCCTCAGCATGCATTTCAAACTTGGGCCTCCCACAATTAAATCTGAATACTACTCCCCCTGAGAAAACATGCACACACTGAGTAACATATTACGCAACATCGCCATGACACCTGTAGTTGCAGCTTTAAAATAGACCCTATTTCCCATGGCAATGAGGGGGAGATTCTCTACCACTAACCCACTGCATGTTTTTGCTCTGAGCGGATCATTTTTTTTTTGAAGGGAAAAAAGCTGACTACTCTCACAAAATCCAGCTCTGCGATGTGTTGCAAAAGACTTCCCGGCCATAACTTTCACATCCTTAAGATGTGAAGAAGGTCATTGTCAACACTTGATGCAGTTCACAGTCGCTGTGATGCATTATGTCAGCATTTTATGCGGGGGGGGGGGGGTTATGTTCCTCTGCTGGGTATTAGATATTTATAATTTGGCTATAAAAGCTACCCAGGACTTGAAACTTGGCACCAGAGATGGAAATCTGAAGTAACCGTTTATCATTCTGGAGCAATTTGGCTCGCCCAGCCAGAGCTGCTGCTGTGTGGCCCTCACCCATTGACAGCCGGGATAGGCGTATAAGCGATAGACTTGGACCATGCCCCACTCAGCCGCATGATGCTTAATGGATGATTTACTGGTCAACAGTGCCGGAGCTTCATGCTCCGGCACCAGGGGCAGGAAGCAGGTGGGGGCGGGGCTGGCACGCGTTCTGGGGGGCGTGGCATGCTGCCCACAGGGGCATGGCGCGTGTTCTGGGGCGTGGCATGCCGCCTGCAGGGGCGTGGTGCGTGTTCTGGGGGTGTGGCGCGCCGAGATGGAACCCTATCGGGATCCTGCTGCCCGGAGTGCCCCGCCCCCTACGCCCCGCCCTTCCTACGCCAGTGCTGGTCAATCACTCTCCCAGCTTAAATACACCCCTACCCCAGGTTGTTAGGAAGGAAAAATCGGGGAAGGAAATGTGTACAAACGCTCTTTGTGTTTGGGTTGTTCCTTGCTGTAATTCCAAGGCAATGCTGTATTGCATTGAATATTGTTGTTGTTGTTCAGTCGTTCAGTCGTGTCCGACTCTTCGTGACCCCATGGACCAGAGCACACCAGGCACGCCTATCCTTCACTGCCTCTCGCAGTTTGGCCAAACTCATGTTAGTAGTTTCGAGAACACTGCCCAACCATCTCATCCTCTGTCGTCCCCTTCTCCTTGTGCCCTCCATCTTTCCCAACATCAGGGTCTTTTCTAGAGAGTCTTCTCTTCTCATGAGGCGGCCAAAGTACTGGAGCCTCAACTTCAGGATCTGTCCTTCCAGTGAGCACTCAGGGCTGATTTCTTTGAGAATGGATAGGTTTGATCTTCTTGCAGTCCATGGGACTCTCAAGAGTCTCCTCCAGCACCATAATTCAAAAGCATCAATTCTTTGGCGATCAGCCTTCTTTATGGTCCAGCTCTCACTTCCGTACATTACTACTGGGAATATAAGAAGTGCAATTGGGCAGTCGTCATACAGCAACTGGTCCCAAGACTTGAGCATCGCCTAGCCAAGCCCCGGCTTCTCTTTCCACCAGGAGTCAGGAACCTGTGGCCGTTCAGATGACACCGTATTCCAAGAATCCCTAACCCCTTTGCTGTGCTTACTGGGGCTGATGGGAGTTGGGAGTCCAATAACGTCTGGAGGGCCACATGTTCAGCCTGACGTCAACAGAACCTGAGTTGTGCAAACAAAATCTTGAAGGGTGGTGGGAGAGGAGCATTTCCAGCCATAGTTAGGCCCCACAGCCATTAAAGTGCAAGCAGATGGTAAAATCGGTGCCCTGTTAATTAAGAGAAGAGGGGTTCTTTGCTCCAGTTCGGCCTCCACCAACATGGCTTCCTGCAGATGTTTTGGATGACAGTTCTGGCTGAGACTAATGGAGGGTAAACAAAGGCTGGAGGGCCTGAGAAGGGTGCATTTTCCAAACAAATAATCTTCTCTTTCCTTATCATCCAAACCACAGTTGACTTCACTTCTGCACCTCAGGGAAATCCATCGTCTAATAAGCTGTGACCCGCAACTTCCTGAGAATTATATCGTGTTACTTTTACTTTACTTTCTAAGAGATGGGCTGTATCAGAATGGCTTTTAATGGAACGGGAGTTGTGATCATTTGCCGCAGATGCTTTTCAGTTTCTGCGGGTCAAGTTTTAGGGCTGTTAATGCCAGGTCCAGAATCAATTAAGGGCCAAACACCCAAAAGGGGGAAAATATCTACTGAATGTGCTTAGAAACCTCTCTGCAGGCAAGAACCATGGCTTATTGGGGTAACCAACTATGGGAGGAGCTCCTTTTCAGACCTTATCACACAAAGATCTGTTCCAGCTGCCAATTCGTTTCCGGCCCAATATTGGTTTGGACCTATAAAGCCTTAAAGAGCCCAGGACTGCAACACCTCAAGGATCACCTTCCCACCTATGAACCTACCCAGACCCTGAGACCCTTCTTCATGTGCCTCCTCCACGAGAGGTCCGGAGGGTGGCAACACGAGAACGGGCCTTTTTGGCAGTGGCTCCCCATTTGTGGAATGCTCTCCCCGGGAAGACTCACCTGAGGCTTCATTATACACCTTTAGGCACCAGGCAGAAACATCCCTGTTCAACCAGGCCTTTGGCTGATGGACACCTGACGCCCATTCCACCTAAACATTAGGAAGAACTTCCTGACAGTGAGAGCTGTTCGGCAGTGGAATTTGCTACCAAGGAGTGTGGTGGAGTCTCCTTCTTTGGAGGTCTTTAAGCAGAGGCTTGACAGCAATCTGTCAGGAATGCTTTGATGGTTTTTCCTGCTTGGCAGGGGGTTGGACTGGATGGCCCTTGTGGTCTCTTCCAACTCTATGATTCTATGATTCCAATGTGTTATGGCAGGGGAGATTTATGTTTTGTTCTTATTTTTATTACGTAGTTTGTGGTTTTTTATATTTTAATTTTATGTTGTGAACCGCCCTGAGATCTATGGATGTAGGGCAGTGGGATCGTGCGAGGGGGTGGGGGGGACGACGACAAAGGAGCTGAGCTCAATGTAATCTTTTCTCATTTGAAATTTGCACATCATGTGTACACATCAGAGCCCCTATTATAATAGTTTGATGGGCTTTAACTTGTGTGTGTTCTTCGTCCTATTGACCTCCGCGTGTTGCTGCTTAGGATATTTGCGGCCCCTTAAAACCGGCAAGTGTATGTGTCTACTCGTGAGTAGATTTGGCCAGGCCATGTGTTTGCTGTACTTTAAAGATTGGGAGAGAATGTGCTCATTGCAAGAACCGCCCAGGCACCGTGGAAAATATTATAGAAAAAGTTAGCATCTCTTTTTAAGAGATAATGGCTTTTTCCATAGCACCCACCCATAAGGGGAGAAGACCTGGTCTCTGGAAGAGAGATGTAAAATATACTTTGAGCTGCTTCTCTGGTTCTTTGGGAGGACCGGAGTCCCAGCCCCTTGCAACAGCGTGGAGAAAAACATCTCTCTAAAGTTGTACCATAGGCTGGAGGGTGTGCTGGGGAGAGGACCTTGTCCTAAGCAGGTGGGTTTATATCTAAACTTATCGCTTCCCTTATTTAAAAAGACGAAAGGATCACCTTGGAGGGAAGGTGGAATATTTATTTTGGAAGCCCATTTAAACAGTCTAAATCTGCACACATAGATTAGGCAGGTATAAGCAGTTTGCACTGTGATGTCCTCCTTCGGAAAATTGCTCATTCATTTCACAGCCTTCCTTTTTTTAAATCCTCCATTCACCATTAATTATTTTCATTTTTTATGTTACACTGCCACCTTTTGTCCATTGGATAGGAAACCTCTCGTCAGCTTGGATACCTGCCAGGTTTTGTGTTTTTTTAAATTCTCCTCTGTTTTCCTTGATCGGTATTGGAAGAGAACACTTTGATCCAACCTTTGCTATATATATATATATATATATATATATATATATATATATGAACGATAATGCCGTTTTTAAAAAAAAAAATTATTGTGACAACAGCCTGAGTGGTAAATCACTCAAATTCTAGTAATGTGCAGTGCAAGTGAAATATCCTTGATGCTCCCCAAATATCGCCCTTCACCTGTGTGGTGTAGAAACTGCGTCCATGGGCCTTACCTTGAACATTTATGCTTGTAGTATCTGGATGGAGGAATCAGGTGGGGAGCGTAGATGGCATAATTTCTCCATATATAGGTAAATGCTGCCTGGCCTTTTCCCATCTACTGCTTTGCCTTACCCAGAAGACATTCGTTGCAGTTACTCCTTTAAGTCGCTTTTGCAACGGCAGGCTCTGCATTTATTTATTTATTTAGAACCTTTATAAACCGCTTGTTCGGACGAAAAATTCTCAAAGCGCTGTACAAGTCAATAATGATACATAAAAAATGACTGAAATACCCAGACCCATTTTAAAAACCTCATAAAAATCGTCATTAAAAACAAAGGGATAGATCAATATAAGGCTTGGAATCGGCCTGATCCCCTCCCCCTCTTTCCTTTTCCTTCTGTGGTGGAACCCCTATATGGGGACTTCCCTGGCTTTTTTTTCTGGCCCACGTAGGACCAGTCTGGATAGTTGACCTTAGTGAAGATTTGACGTTTTCTCCCCTGAAACAGTTTTTGAGCTGGGCTTCCACTGAAATGAGGTTGCATTTTAAGTTGTATTTTAATCCTGTTTTTAAGTTGTATTTTTATACCTGATGTTAGCCGCCCTGAGCCAGGTCTTGGCCAAGGAGGGTGGGGTAATTATTATTATTATTATTATTATTTATTACATTTGAAGGAAATATAACTAATCCATGTGTCTGGATAGGCTTCCTGGGAGGGAAACATTTTCAGCTGGTGTCTAAAAGAATAGGTGGCTGCCTAATTTCAAGAGGCAGGGAGTTCCACAGTACAGGTGCTGCCACACTAAAGGAGAGACTTATTGTAAAGGCAGAATGAACATTGTGTGGCACCTGTAAAAAGTGCAAGTTAATGTGCCATTAAGTTATTATTTATGTATATGTTTTTAGAGACAAAAGCAGTAACGTTTACCTTCAGATTCTTAACCTGCTGTGTTTTGCTTTGTCCAGGGTTATATCCTTCGTTGTGACCTCATGGTTTAAGCGGGCATAAAGATGAGTATAAGCAGTGATGAGGTTAACTTCCTCGTATATAGATACTTGCAAGAGTCCGGTGAGTATTTGGCTAATAATTCTTTGAGCGATCCGTTTTGGGGGCAGCGTTTTAAGACCAAACAAATATTCAGACATCCTGCAGGAACTGTATTGTGTTACATGCATAGTGGCTGAAAGACCCAAGTATGACTCACCAAGGCAATTTCTCTTATCCAAACTCGCATCTGCTTGCAAATCTCTGCCATGGGGATAATGACAATGGCCTGCTTTAAGATGGTTATGTATAAGGATTATTACAAGTCCATATTATCCCAATTTTTGCCAACTTATGCCTTAAGATCTGTAGGGGAAGCTCTGCCGGTGGTCCTGTCGACGACGGCTATTTATTTGGCGAGGGTTTGGAGCAGAGCCTTCTCTGCAATGACACCCTGGTTGTGGAATTAACTCTTGGGGGAGATACAAATGTCAGTCGGAGAGATTTTTTGTTCCTCTAGGCCAGTGTTTCCCAAACTTGGATCTCCAGCTCTTTTTTAAAATAAGACACCGTCTTATATTTTTTTTTCGCTCAACAAAACACAGTATGGCTTATTTTCAGGGGATGTCTTATTTTAACCGCGTCACATCGGTACGCTGCATAGCCACGCCTCCCCAGGCTGTTTTAATGGGAGGTACCACGCCACTATGGCTTATTTTTGGGGAACGGCTTATTTTTGGGGAACGGCTTATATTTCGCAAATGCATAGAAATCCTGCTATGGCTTATTTTATGGCTATGTCTTATTTTAGGAGAAACAGGGTATGTCTAGCGATGGTTTTGGGATACGTTTTAATACTTTTAATGTTTTATGGTTAAACGTTGCATTTCATTTTAGATCTTGCAGGCAGCCCTTTGAGTTGAAGGGTGCTTTAAATATATAATAAATATCTATAGGTAAAGCGGTTTTTACTAATCCGAACTGCTATATGGACACTAAATATTATTAAATGTTGTTCTTCCTAGAGCTGAACTTTTTTTTAATATCTCTCTTTATTATTTAAAAGTACAAATACACATATACACAAACACAAACACACAAAATAAACATATACATTTACATACTACTATCCTTTTCTTTCTTTTTTTTTACAAACAAATTCTCGTACCTCCAATTATCCTCATTGCATTTAGTACTATTATACTTGTATCGCGTACAGTTATAAATTTCATTTACAAATCATATTTTCCCATCCTTGAATCTCTATTTATTACTTTAAAGGTTCAGTCTACATCTGCCAGTAGGATTCCACTTATACCACATACTTAAGGAATAGTGGCCTAGAGCTGAACTTTCAGTCTTTCTTTCTTCCCTGCTTTGTGTACTTGTTGAAAAGCACCAGTTCCCCCCAGCAAGTTTTTGATTACCGCTCGGAATCTAGTACATTGGCTTAGTACAGAATACACAAGAAGATTATTAGTCCAAAGCAGATGTGGGGTGCATTGACCTGTTTGAAGAGAAATAATTTCTGAGGCAGAGGCCTTTTTGGTGGTAGCCCCTGCTCTTTGGAATAAGCTTACCAGAGAGTCCTGCCTGGTACCTTCGCCGACTTCATTCTGCCAGGAGTGAAGGTGTATTTCTTTTCAAAGGCATTCTTGATTATTATTTTTTACCTCCAATTTTTCGGTTATGGAGTTTTCTAATCGTTTCTTGTCTGCGGGATGGATTTTGTGCTCTGAAAAGCTGAATTCCGTAACCTGTCAGTGGCAGTCTGGCTCAAAAAAAGTGCTCAACTTGAATGCAAGCATATGGTATGCCAAGTGGAAATTGCCATGACGAATGGTTTTTCTTATGGAAGTAGTAAGGTGTAATAAGGGATAAAGCTACACAGAAAGGAGATTGCACACCTGGCTTGTAGCACACAGAACTCCAGTTCTTTCTGACTAGGATCATCAAAAGATACTTTTAAAAGCATGCACTGGAAGTTTTGTTAAGACTTACCTAAAAAAAAACTAAAAAAAAAAAAAAAAACTTGCGTGGAAGAATATGTGTGCTCAAGTGTTGATTCTTTTCCAATTTTCAAACAAAACTTCCAACTTATTTTGGCCCAGTGTGCATCTTGAATTGCATGTTGTATATAAAATCGAAACTTTCTGTCTACTCTTTCACACGGTGTTATTTTCTGTCTCTTAGTTATTTCAGAAGATACTGAGTTGTATATAGAAAATATTGAAAAACCACAGGGAACACTATAAAAGGGGGGTATGGGGAATATTCATTGGGGAAGGGGTTCTGGAGTCCACCCCCCTGCAATGCAGGAATCTTTTACCCACAACCCTGAGATTAAGAGTCTCATGCTCTACTGGTTGAGCTGTCCCAGAGCTTTGGTTTCATTTGTTGCTGTTGTTTTAAAGTTGCGGGTTGAAAGCCACTTTGAACAATTGGGAAAAAGCAATCTATATGCATTTTAATGAATTAAATTTGGAAGGGAATGAATAAAAAAGAATTCAGGAAAGACAGTGTGCTGGGGTTCAGGAGTATGAGTGTGGGGTAGTGGAAACCCAGCATCATCAAGCTAGTTCTATTGGGTCCAATGATCTGCCCCACTAAGAACTTCTTAAAAAAATAAATGTGAAAAATGTAAATTTCTTTGCACATTTTCAGATGTAGGTGCTACAGAACGCCAGCAATTCTGAAGCTCTAAAATTTCAGAATTCCAAAATTTGGTGCACGTGAGCACCATGGACATATCTAGGTCAGTCCCCCATGTAAGACAATGTGCAAACAAACCTATGGCATTTGTATGTGAAACGTATCATTTCACTTTTAATTTATGTACTGCATTTGTCTATTATTCTACCTAAGGTGGTTTACAGCAACAAAATAATAATAATAATAATAATAATAATAGTAATAGTAATAATAATAATAATAATAATTTATTATTTGTACCCCACCCATCTGGCTGGGTCTCCCCAGCCACTCTGGGCGGCTTCCATCAAATATTAAAATACATTTAAAATATCACAAATTAAAAACTTCCCTAAACAGGGCTGCCTTCAGATATTTTCTGAATGTCAGGTAGTTGTTTATTCCCTTGACCTGTGATGGGAGGGCGTTCCACAGGGTGGGCGCCACTACCGAGAAGGCCCTCTGCCTGGTTCCCTGTAGTTTTGCTTCTTTCAGTGAGGGAACCGACAGAAGGCCCTCGGCGCTGGATCTCAGTGTCCGGGCTGAATGACACAAGAAAGGACAAACACCTTACAATAATCTGATCCCAACACAAAAAGCCACAATAAAACGTAACTTTAAATTGGATTGACTTATATCAAATAAAATAATAATCTACACAATAAAATTAACTCAAAACAGCAGCAAATAACAATTAAACAGAATTTCGCTCTTAACAATTACAATAATTCTCGTCAATGCAGCGAGCATCAATCTTATGGATTATGTTGTTTAAAAAAATAAAAATAAAAATCTGGGCCTGATAGGAATGACTTGTTAAGGCTCATCAAAAAGACAACTTTCTCAAAATTAAACAAGACTACAAGGGAGCAAGGCAGGACATTGTAAAGGAGAGAAGAGGTGCAGATTGTCTGCCACAGGTATACTGCATTCTGTTGCGTTGGCTCACACTGAGTAACTAAAACAGGCATTATAAGCAGGACCTGAACATTACTAAAGGTTCTGTGGGTAGCTAGGCTTTAAAAATCGCACACCACTGAGTTCAGCTGCCAGGCGCCGGCTTTCTGCCATCCCTGGAAATAATGTGTGTATTCATCTCATTCCTGGACGCCGTACTCGCTAGCACTAATGAGCCCCTGTTGAGCTGGCACTGCTATGATTTATCATGGAGACACCCCACGCAGAATTTTCATGGTCGCAGAGCCAGGGTAGCAGCTCTATGAAAAAACCGCTTCCCTTTCCAAACACTTCCCCCGTGAAGACAACCCTCTCTTGAAGGCGGTCCAATCAGACGAGGAGGGCTTTGGAGCGAGCTTTTTTGGGAACTTAATCTACTCCCGCTTTGGGCTAACGTGCAAACAATAGAGGGAATGAATACGTTTTCCAGTTTAGGCTGAATTAAGCGGAAAGCTACCGCTACTGCAGGAAAAACTGAAGAGTAGGATTTTTCAAAGAATTGCATCCTACCAAGCAATTCATCCACCCGAAGTGAGAGCTTAGAAGTCACCAGAGTCCCGGTTAGGACTCTGAGGGGCTGGCACCTCAAGTTAGACCAGGAGATGTGATCTCCAGCTCATAGCCTGTGGGGACAGCGTCTCGAGCTGAAAACCCCAGTACAGATAGCAACCATTTTAGGCGTGTCCAACTGATGTGTGATCACCAACGTGCAGGTTCTTTGGGATCCGGAAAAGACACGAACCTGCCTGTCCATTAAGACCTTCCTTGGAGGCCCTGGCCCAGTATACCTGAAGGAGCGTCTCCACCCCCCATCGTTCTGCCCGGACACTGAGGTCCAGCTCCGAGGGCCTTCTGGTGGTTCCCTCACTGCAAGAAGTGAGGTTACAGGGAACCAGGCACAGGGCCTTCTCGGTAGTGGCACCCGCCCTGTGAAACACCCTTAAAGGAAAAAACAACTACCTGTTGTTTCGACTATGGAGAACCAACACGGCTACCTACCTGTAACTATGAACATACAAAGCAGGGCAGGTGAGCCTCGGCACTCGTATTAACTACCGTAACTGATCTGACTAATATCAAAACTGATAACACCTAGCAAAATGGAATGTCTAGTTGCCATTTGGGGAGCCAGATGGCTCGAAAGTCATATTTTCCAGAACGACTTTGTGGTTCCTGAAATTTGTTCAGATGATGATGAAGATGTTGATTACAATTTGTGCACTGCCCTTCATCTGTAGATCTCGTGCAGATAAAATACAACGGATAGAATTCTACAGGGTGTGTTGTTAGTGTGTGAAAACAGGCAAGATCCAAGGATCCCCACCCAGACCTGCACCTCCAGGTGGTGGACACAACAGGTGCCATCTTGGGACGCAGCCATCCTCACTTGGTCGCAAGTGGTGGAAAATGCACCTGGCAATTTCAAATGTTGGTCCAAGATGGAAAGGAGGTTTTGGCCTAGCGAATTGTATTTTTTTCTCCCCCTTCCCCTCAAAAGAGTAAACTTGCTGCCTGGGGGAACACTTTTCCTATTTGCATAGCCCCGCCCTTTAATTTGCATAGCCCCATTCTGCCTCCTGGGTCTTTATCTTGTTATCGTTACTGCTGCAGTACCTGTGAAATCACTCTCTCTCTCTCTCTCTCTGTTCTCCGGTATCTGTGCAAAATTTTGGGTCCCGGCGGCTATAAAGCAACTGTTTATAACATCCCAAAAGGGGAGCTTTCTGAGGTTCTAATTACCTACGAGTGGAAAACCGTAACAGCTTAAGATGAATCACTTCCTCACAATGGATTTACCTTTTCAGGGCAAGCAAATAAATAACACTGTTAGCATCCAGTAATCCTAATTTTCCTATTTGCAAAAACGATAATTATGCTGCCCTTGAAGCGGCACACAGAAGAAATGCACGCCTGGCGCTGGTGTGCTCACACAATTAAAATGCTTTGTCGTGAAGTTAATCCTCCCTTCTGCAGGCATATATTCTCCCTTGTCCTATGCAATTTAGGAATAAATGGAAATGCAGCCGGGGGGGGGGGGGAGAAAGAGTAATAAACAAATGAATTTCAATGCCTCACCAGAGCTTTGGGGGTTGATAGACTTGACCAAGGTTTATAAAGGAAATAATGATTCACTGGGTAGCGGCAAAGCAGCATAACTAGCATGACCAGCTAAGATTCTCTGCTGTGGTCTTCGGTAGATACACATTGAGAACGAATCCTGCTATTCAGGAAAAGTTGGTTTGTGCTCTTTTCCCCCCAGTGTGTGACACTCCAGGCCAGACCTACTGGCCGCAGCCTGACAGCCTAAGGCAGTGATGGCCAAACTTGGCCCTCCAGCTGTTTTGGGACTACAATTCCCATCATCCCTGACCACTGGTCCTGTTAGCTAGGGATGATGGGAGTTGTAGTCCCAGAGCATCTGGAGGATAGAGTTTGGCCATCACTGGCCTAAGGCTTCTTGTGTGTATGAGCACATCCTTATAACCTCCCCCTTGTCTTTAGGGTTCTCTCATTCAGCATTTACCTTTGGTATCGAGAGCCATATCAGCCAGTCTAACATCAACGGCGCCCTGGTACCCCCTGCTGCTTTGATTTCCATCATCCAGAAAGGCTTGCAGTATGTAGAGGCGGAAGTCAGTATTAATGAGGTAAGGCAAGTCTCCTGTTGGCTATAGACGGTGACAAGCGCTTTCATATATCTGCTGAGGGTTTCATTACGTTGGGGAAGTGGGTTGTTCTCTCCTTCTTGACTTTCCTGCTCAGATGGTTTGCTGGATCCTCTGTAGGTTCTGCTCACCAGGCCTTTTCTTCTCGAAGAAGGTTGGAATAATACAAAGTCCTATGCGGGCTTAAATCAGGGCAGTCATTCATTGCCACGTTGGGTGTGTGTGTTCCTTTATCAGACTGCTGGTCCTCCAGAGATCAGATATTAAAGTTCTTGCAATGTTCGCGTGAGCAGGTCCTATGTGACCAAATTCTGGGCAAGCCTAAGAAATTCAGAGAGTGTGCAGACAGAAACACCCTCACCTGCAAAGCGTGGCATGCAGTTGCCAAAAGCTTGGAACTACCTGTCGCAGTGCACACATAGCCAAAGCGTTGATGTCTTTTCATTTAGGAGGTCATGCACAAGCGCCACCAGCTGTGGTCATTCAAACAACACCAACGAGGCAGTGGATCAAATTGGGATGGGGAGGGGACCCAGTTGATTGGGGTTTCTTTTGGGACAATGGTTTCGATTCGCTCTCATTTGGCCTGGTGATCTTGCCCATTCTTTTTGCAAAGATGTTTCTGTTTTGGATATATGTATATGTATGTATACACACACACACACACACACACACACACACATGCATACACTGCTTTATCCCAGAGACAGGAGTGGAGAACCTCAGGCCTGGGGGCTGAAGGCAGCCGTAGAGACACTCCCCAGGCCACAACCCCCATCAGCCCTGTCCCACACCCTCCTTGAGGGCTTTTGCATGACTGGCATTTGCCCTTAATGTCTCTTGCTTGCCTGGAAAGATGATGGAGAGTCGGTGGGTTGGGTGGAGGGGTGTAGAAACTCTGTTTTTGTGTGTGGCTGGAATGCAGACCCCTGCGAAGAGGTCAGAATCATGTCCCACTGCTCTGGCCCCACCCTCTTGTCTCTGGCCACGCCCACCTCTGCAAAAATAGCTTAGCATCCTTGTCCTTGGCTTTCCTAGACTAATGGAAAGTGACGCATCTCACCTTACTCCTCACTAACCCTTCCATACAAAAATATTTTTCAAAAAAAGTCGCCACTCAGATTATTTCCTCTCTGCTCCCTACTTCAAGATGCGAAAGTTTCTACTTTTGAGACCTTCAAGTTGTGAACGTCAGCCATTCCCCCTCCTTACCAAGCAGGTGCTTTACCAGAGCCCCTTATTTCTGCCTAGTAACTCAGGTGGTCTCTTGGCCTTGTACAAGGAGAGGCTTTTCAACGCTTCATTTGAGGCCCAGCGGCCATTTCCGCCTTCCTTTGATATCCCTCTCCTTTCCCATTGACTTGGAGAACAGAGAGAGCATTCACCACTCTCACGGTGAAAAGAAATCTCTGGGAAGGACACGAGTCCAGGGGAAGAACGGAGAATAAATGAGGGAAGCAGCCCCCTCCATAAGGAGTCGTCTCCCCCACCCCCACCCCAGCTTCTAAAAACAAGCCAAAGGACATGTCTATGTAGGCAGTTTTCGAGGGAATACTTTCAAGTTCATTTTGGTGTGTCCCCTGCCTTCCGGCAGTACTTAACAAAAGCAAATGTATGCGTTATTATATTCCCCTTAAACATATGTCCGGAATTTTTGTGAGAAAAAGACATTAGTCCCTGCACCGAGAAGCCAGGCATATTGAGCTGGGCCAGGTCTGGCCTTCCCAGTCCTTCCACCCAGTTCTCAGATCAAGTTAGCCCCCCTCATCCACGATCAAACAGTGGGTGCAAATGCGCCAACCCAGTTTTCACTAACAGCAGCACTAGGCTGGAAGGCTGACTGGCATGACAACCCGATTCCCAATGAGAGGGAAACTGCCCGAAAAAGCTCCCTGGTCTTATGGTCGGAATAGTTTATTTTTCCTTTTAAGTCCTGGAATTCCAGGGCGGCCATCCGCTAGGCATGGGCTCATATTTTTGTTTGTATTTTGGGGGCTCGTCAACCTGGGAAGGTAGCTCATCTAGGAGAAGATATCCACCTTGAGGGATATCTTCAAGAGAAGAAAAGGCTAAATCTGCGCAAATCAAGAGTGCAGTCCCTAACTCAGTTGATTGGTGCCTTGTACGCCTCCGTCCAGCAACTTCTGCAGCCCAGCTGGTGCCAGACATATCGCTCTGCTTTCCTTTGGGCCACGAGGCCACGATTGGGGTATTGTCGTCTGGGCAGCCCAGGACCTCCATAGACGCTGCCCAGGCTTGCGCCTCAGGTTTCTGCTAATGGAGCGGTTTGGCTTCTTCCCTGGAGCTGCACTCCATGATCTCTTGAGACAGACGGGTGTCAACAACCAAAGGGTGCCAACTTGAATAAAATATTGGGGGCGGGGGCAGGTAAGCCTCACCTTGCATAGTCAATGACAATATGCGATCCATGCGCACCGTCTGAATGGCAGTGCGCATCAACTTTAGGGGGCAGCCTGGGTGAAATGAAAGTAGCCCCAGGGGGCTTTTGCCGCCGACTCTGTTATTGGGCAACCCCAAGGCCAAGGGCGGGGTCTCCCCTCAGACGTTGTTGGAGGCAGAGTAGACAATACCAAGCAATGGACTGACTCTTTGCAATGCATCTTCATTTGTTTACAGACAGATACTATTCAGTAACTTCACAGGACAATTGGCCTGCATACCCATTCTGTCCTCGCCCCGTGACGCCATTTTAGAGGGCTCCCAGAGTTTTGTTTAAAAAAAAAAAACAGATCCTGAGTTCACTCTTGCTTTAAAAACACATTGCAAAGTAGTCTGTGCAGTGGTCAAAGTTCATCAGCGTCAGGACAGGTTTGTTTACATTCCTGCCCTGAGATTATTGTTGCATAATTTTACCTGCCATTTAAACGCGCTCTCTCTCTCTCTCTCTCTCTCTCTCTCATCCTCAACCTTCGACCTCCAAATCAGGATGGTACTTTGTTCGATGGCAGGCCGATAGAGTCTCTCTCGCTGATAGACGCCGTGATGCCCGATGTGGTGCAGACCAGACAGCAGGCCTACAGGGACAAACTTGCCCAGCAACAGGCGGCGGCCGCTGCGGCGGCGGCGGCTCCGACAAACCAGCAGGGGTCTGCGAAGAACGGCGAGAACACTGCGAACGGCGAGGAAAACGGAGCCCACACTATAGCAAGTAAGTAAGCCGGCATGCAAGAAGGATTATGTGGCTGTGCTCTTGCCGTTAAGTTCCGAATTTCACGCAGAGCCGCCTGCATGCAGCATCTCCATATGCTGCCGCTTCCCGGTATTCGAGCGAACAAATTTGGCTGGGTGATCAGGCTGCACCAAATGTTTGTAAACATTTGATAAGGGTGGGGGTTGGGGGGTGGCTTTGGACAGGGTTGCTCAAAACACCCAACATATTCCCAACTTGTGCACACTTTTATCTGCAACGCTTCCCAGATGTTGCAATTCGTTGGAAAACGCCCAGGGGTGCCTGCTAACCCCCAGAACTCTGAACGTCCTCCGGTATGCACAACGCTGGAAAAGGCATCTCCCCTCTCATCCAGTGCACTCAGCGACATAAACCAGCTTGATTTACGCACACTAATCATCTAGCACAGGGGTGGCCAACTTCCAAGAGACTGATCTACTCACAGAGCTAAAAAACTGGCAGTGATCTACCCCCTTTTGGGGGGTTCAGGTCAAAGTTGTTGAGCTTCTTTAGGGAAGAGGAAAGCGACATTGAGCTTTTTTTTAGGAAGGAAAGCCCTGTTTTTGGTGGTTCAGGTCATTTTAGGGGTGCAGGACAAAGATGGTGAGCTTTTTTTAGGGGAGCCAAAGTTTTTTAGCTTCTTTGGGGGGAGCCACTGATCTTCCGGTGATCTGCCACAGACGTCCAGTGATCTACCGGTAGATCACGATCTACCTGTTGGACATGCCTGATCTAGCATAACACAGCAAGAAGCGTGAAACATCGTAGTCTAATCTACTATTTATTTACACACTATGTACAGACTACAGCATAATGGCGACCGTTCTCTTCTGCTCCGAGAGAACAAACAGAACGAAGTAAAAGCAAAAGTACATTACAAAGTACATACAGCGGAAGAGAGATAAGGCTGTCTTCCATTCCCACAGTCTTCTCAGACGGGCATGTGAATTATACCAATCACAAAATGCAGCGTCGGAGGAGCGAAACTGCTGTTGCAATTCCCACGATTGCAGAACATTTTTCAGCCGGCAGAATCGCATCTGGGCAAGTGTGCCTCCATTGAAAGTCCCAGACACAAAGCACATTCTTCGCGAAACACAGTCAAAATGCTAAATTCAGGCTTAGCAGAGTCCCACCTCGTGTGGCCTGCTTCTTATTTACTACCGTGCCCACAGTCTACTGGTTTATTTTAAACCTGCAAAGCAAGACCACATGCTTGGCTGTCAACAGTTGAAGCAAAACTGTTGACTGATCCTGAGTTCGCTCTTGCTTTAAAAAAACACACAAGAGCGCCTTGCAGGATCAGACCAGCGTTGTTCGCAAGGATCCCAGCAGCAAGCTGGCCTCTGCGGGCAGTGGAAGGTTAACTGTGAGCCCAAGCTCTTCCCGTACAGTATGCTTCCAACACATGGCTATTATTTGCATTGGTAAACCTGCAGAAACGCACGTTCTCTTTAAAACTAATGTCTCCATTCCTTTCCATGTTTGGATTTAGAAGCCAGGGGGATTGTTGGTGCTTCCCCACTCCCCTTCTTTTTTTTGCTTGTGAACTGTGAGTTGCCGCTTATGCTAGAAATCCAGACTACTGGCCTAAAGATAATGTGATTTACCAGCCACCCCTACTGGCTGGAAACGCAAATGATACCTGCTCTCTGCCTTCACGGAAAGAAAGATTTATGTAGCTTCTGTATCCAGTGCCAGGGATTCTGAGATGACTTAAAAAAAAAAAAAAGCTGCCCCTCTACCTTCTATCTTGCATGCATGCTTTTTTTGTAGACAGGTCACTCTTAAATTAGTCACCAGACTTGCAAAGGTTGTGCATAGATCTCCAAAATATGAAATGGATTGCACTAGCTAACCATAACTTTCTGTCCTTGGCTTAATATGATTTAACCTTTTGGACTCAAAACTGTTGACTCTTGCTTGTTTAAACAGACAGGCCAATGTGGATTAAATGTGGCTTCCTTGCCAAAGTAAATAAAGCAACTTATTGTACCATGTCGTGATTAGCCACTGATTCGCCACATACCTCCGTGGAGTTAGTTGAATATGGCAAAATGACCTGTGGGGGTGGGTAGGAGAGTTTGCCGTTACAGCGTATGTTTAAATCAGAGTTAAGGTGGTCTTTTCTAGCCCTCAGCCGTGCATCACCCTAGAAACCACCTCTTTAGCTTAATAAAGCACACAAACAATGAAGATAAAAAATGCATGCGATGACAAATACATCATTTGTATGTACAGAATAAATATTTTGGCTTTGCTCTAAGGCAATATTATTCGCTATTACTAAAACCTCCAAAGATATTGAGATAGCATACATAGTTTTTGGGGGCATATACATTCAATACGCCAGCAGAGTGTTCCAATGAAACAGGCAAACACCAGATAAAATCCCTTTATGGGCAATATAAAGCAGTTCCGCAGCTTAGCAGTTACATACAGTTGTAGCACACGGTCTTTCCAGCAACATACGGTCTTGCAGTGTTCCAACACAGACTAGGCTCTGGCCCAGGGCAGGAGCCAAGAGCAAACTTGCTTCAAACACAAGGGTATTTATACTTTAGGTTGTGCTGAGTCACTCTCCAATGCTTGCTGACTCACTCTCACATGGTTAACTAGTTGCAAGTGCAGGACAAACATGCCCAAAATATACCCCTTTCTTGTCCTTTTTTCTCCGCATCCTTATACGTCAACATGGTTCCCCTAACTTTTATAATCAAAACAGTCCTCTGAGGTCAATTAAACAAGGAGGTTGTGACTGGTCTAAGGTTACTTTGACCTTCATGGCAGAGATAGGAGATAGAAATCCCCATCCCCATCACCGCTAAGTCCAGCATTCTGTCCACTACACCACTCTGGATCTCCACTCCCAGGACCCCGTTTGGTGGATTGAATGCAGTTCAGTTGCACCAACCTATAGAAAGGGCACATTGCTTCTGATGCTCAGATGTAGGAGGGTGTACCAGAAGGCCCAGTGATCTAGGGAAGCAGAGAAGAGCCCAACAGAATATCTGCTCGGAGTCAGTCGTTAGAGTGTGAAAACTTGCTGAAAACCAGTAGCATTTGGTTGGACAGAGCAGCAATGTTTTCCTTTCCCCTGGTGTCACTGTGCTTACCAGGAAGGGAGAGGCATCAGCGAGGTTGATGCAGTGCAAGTGCACCAGCATGAGTGGCGGATTGGCTCTGCCGGTGCATTTGCACTGTGCTGAAATTTCATTTCATTTCACTTTTAAATCGTATTATTTACCACCCTTTCCATATTACTATACACAAGATGGGTTTGTAAGCCGAAGAAACAACAAAGCAGACTGCAGAGATCTCACACGCCTAATAATCTGATCCAATAAAAAAGTCGTAATAAAAAACCTAACCTTAAAATAAGCAACTTATATAAAATAAAGCAATGTTCAGTAATCCATTCGAATAGTGTTAAATTTATCATCAAATGCTAGTTACACAGCTCACACTTAACCATTACAACAAAGAATTACTAATCAGTCAAAATTATCGGCCAGTAGCAATGCATAAAACACCATGAAACATTCAAAACCACGAGAAAGGGTCAAACTGAGAAGCAAGTCTGCCCAATCTCTAAGTAGCGGTGCTGGTGAGAGGTCAGAGAAGCACCACCACCCTCCCTGCCGACTGCTGCTGCTGCTGCTGCTGCTTGAAACAATGCCCCCTGGTCCATCCACACTATATGTAAGATGGCGGTGGGGTTGGGGCAAAGATGTACCAAGCAACCAAGGTGTGCTGTCCGTGGTCCTGCAGGCCAAAAGGCAGGATTCAAGGAAGGAGTGCGTCCATAGTAACACACCTACCTCCTGTTGTTGTCCTCTGTTCTGCAGATAATCACACAGATATGATGGAAGTAGATGGCGACGTCGAAATCCCTTCTAACAAAGCAGTGGTGCTGCGTGGCCACGAATCAGAAGTATTCATCTGTGCGTGGAACCCTGTTTGTGACCTCCTGGCCTCTGGGTATGTTTCCCCTAAAGAAATCTACAGAGGCAGTTCTTTACTCCGGTTGCACGGCCTTTAATTTAAGCACGAGAAGCCGGGGAGGCTGCCTACCGCACATCTGGCATATAAAGAAGTTGAGTCTTTTTAGTTTGTAACTTCTTATCCATGCAGAAAGTTCTTTTTTAAAAAAACGAAAGGCAAAAAGAGAGAGAGGGAGAGAGGAATGACTTACCTTAAAAACAAAATCAGTAAGCATCCTGTTCCGAGGCACTTCCACAGCTTCCTGTGCTTCAAAATCCCATAGGTTTTTTTTTTTCATATTGTAAGGTTCGCAGGGAGCCAGGGTGGTGTAGTGGTTAAGAGCGGTAGACTCATAATCTGGGGAACCGGGTTTGTGTCTCCACTCCTCCACATGCAGTTGCTGGGTGACCTTGGGCTAGTCACACTTCTCTGAAGTCTCAGCCCCACTCACCTCACAGAGTGTTTGTTGTGGGGGAGGAAGGGGATTGTTAGCCGCTTTGAGACTCCTTCGGGTAGTGAAAAGTGGGATATCAAATCCAAACTCTTCTTCTTCTTCTTCCGAATGACGAAGCAGGAACCCAAGCTGTCTTTTGGTAGTTTTATTGTGCAAGCTATTTACAGTGCAGAGCTACAAAAGCATGTCTGTCTCAGTCACTGGCAGAATCCGGGAGTAGCCCCTTCTGGCTCCTTCCCCAGCATAAGAGCTTCGGCACCCCAGATCTTCTCCTACCCTCCTTACGTTTCACCCCTCTGCGCAATTGGGGCGCCGGGAACAACGTGTTTCCCTCATGAGCAACTGAGCGAGGTGAGGTGCTGGGGCTCTTTGCAGCATCTCCAAGACCTCTCCTCTCCCGGCTGACCCCTTCCCCTTCCTCCCCACTGGAGGTGTGGCTGCTCTTCGCACTGGAAGAGGTGCTGCTGCTCAATTGGCGTTGGGGCTCTCTGTATTCTAACGGACCCTCCATTCCCCTCAGCGGGCCAGGAGGCAGTTCCCTGACACATATCAAGAAGCATGCTGGATAAATGCTTAAAGGAAAGTCTTAACACCCAGAACTACCTCACTGTTATAAAGTATAAGCTCAGCCTAACACCCACCAAAATTCTGAAGCAATTGTGTGTGTGGCAGGGGGGACTCCCTGAGAATGAAGGAGGAAAATGGAAGGCTCGCTTGCAGGGGAATAAATCTTTTGAAAAATTGGAGGCCAGCTTGTGGCACACTGCTAGTTTATTTGCTAGCTGTCCCCATATATTTTGCACGCTGCGACTGATGGTTTGGTATCCTCCACCTGCGGATACTTTTAAGTAGCAGTCCAGCTCTTCTCTGAAGACCCTGGGAATATGACTGCTTGAATCATACAATGGTGTTGAAAAAGTGACATATTTTAATAGTGAGGGTTTTGTTTTCGTTTTGGCATAATTAACCATAGCTTCTGGGTCTTTGCAGTGGCGAAAGTGGTAAGCATGTTATTATGGCCAACGTAAAAGCATTCCCATTCAAAACAGTGGAATGAGGTCCGTGTAACGTTACTGCACACAGAGGAGAAATGCCAAAGACTGATTCGAATGTTTGTAACAAAAGAGCCTTTAATTCTGGGAATGGTTGTGACCAGACAGTGTTAACCACATCTTTTGCACTTGCAAGGTGGTGGTAAATTATTGGCTCAAAGAAGCCAATGAACCCTTTTTATTTTGCAGATCGGGAGATTCAACGGCAAGAATATGGAACCTTAGTGAAAACAGTACCAGTGGATCCACACAGCTGGTCCTTCGGCACTGTATACGAGAAGGAGGCCAAGATGTACCGAGCAACAAAGACGTGACTTCCCTAGATTGGAATGTAAGCAGAAACTCCCCGGTGCTCCAAATGTACTTTGCAAAACCCATATTTTCAGCTTTTAAGTTAACGGTGGGCATCCATGGGGGGGGGGGGATGAGGTAGTTCTTTTCTGAACTTTCCACTTTGAATTGTGAGTTGACTGTGTCCCTTTTGTCGCTACTTTTAATGTCACCAATGCCAATGGTAACTAGTAAAAGGTATACCTGCTGAAAGGTCAACATTTGGCATAGCTGGGATATTATCTGGAAGGCTGAACTTTGCAACCCCGTCAGGGTTCAGGAAGTGCTTTCAAGACTCAGTGGGCTTTCAGAAGTGTTTTATTGTGTACTTGAGTTGTACACAGTAGGCATGCACAAGCCCTTGAGTGCACTTAAATCAGCTGCCTGGGCAAAGAAACTAAAAGCCAGGAAGGCAGGAAATGCAAAAGAGCAAGGAAAGTTACAAGCCAGCTTTATAATAGTCCCAGATCAGCAACAGAGAAGCATAACAAAGAAAAAGTGTAGGTCAGGGAGGGTAGGGAACATATAACTCCCATCCGCCCCAGGCAGCATGGCCAACAGTCAGGGATGTTGGGGTTCCAGTTCAACAATATCTGGTGGGCCTGAGGTTCCCCAGACCTGGAAAAAGTGGAAGAGGAGTATCTTGGTTTTGTTGTTGTTCAGTCGTGTCCGACTCTTCGTGACCCCATGGACCAGAGCACGCCAGGCATACCTCAAGCACTGAAAAAAGGCCATTAGAAGGGGGGGGAGGGAGTAGGGAGCAATTGGTGCAAGTTCCATTAAGGCAAGAAGAAATGGAGGATTCCAGCACATGAAGGCTGATGACCAAAAAGCAGCTGACTGTTGCTTACCAGGAGGAAGAAGTGGAGCTGGGAAGTCAGTGTGGTGCAAACTCGACGTTTCAGGCATTCTGGGTCTCCTGACATTGCATCTGCAGTGCTGTGACCTCCCCGCTGTGTTCCCTGCCGCAATCTTCCCAGTAAGCCACAGTGACCCACCTTCTGGGAACTCCCAAATTCCTCAGTGTACATTTAGACATCTGAAGAAGATTCCTAGCTATATGGATCAACATACCAACAACAGTTGCCCCTGTAATATATTTGCATCATTCCTTATGAGCAGGACTAGGATGACTGGCAATTTGCCCCCCTCCAAGATGAAATTTCAAGGTGTGCTTTGAAGGGCCCGGCTCTGGGGAAACGCCCAATAAATTGCAAGGGAAGCCCAATTAAAGATTTTTGTGAGACTAGGAACATTTCTCAGGGGAGTTCCACAGTATCAAGACGGGCTGCATTTCTTCAAGAAGCGCTGTTTTCATTTGGGAGAGTGGGGGGTTGCAGAATGTGCGGGCCTGAACAAACAAGCACACAGGAAGTAGTCTTCAGGGGGGGGGGGAAGAAAACTGTGTCTCAGTTTTTGGAGGTTGGACACAGATGGCATGTAGCTTCATGGTACACATCACAATCTGAAGTGTGTTGCCTAGGAATGAAGTCCCAGTGGAGCCAGTGTGGTGTAGTGGTTAAGAGTGGTATACTCATAATGTGGGGAACCGGGTTCGTGTCTCCGCTCCTCCACATGCAGTTGCTGGGTGACATTGGGCTAGTCACACTTCTTTGAAGTCTTTCAGCCCCACTCACCTCACAGAGTGTTTGTTGTGGGGGAGGAAGAGAAAGGAGAATGTTAGCCGCTTTGAGACTCCTTCGGGTAGTGAAAAGTGGGATATCAAATCCAAACTCTTCTTCTTCACTCCCAAGTAAGTGTGCATTGCATTGCCCTCAGTTTATATTCATCCCAAAGAGAGCAAGCTCCGTGAGGACATTGGCTACCTTAGCTGTGTTCTGTGACACGAAATAGCATAGCATAACACTCTTAACTCTTTCCAGTGTGGTGTAGTGGTTAAGAGCGGTAGACTCGTAATCTGGTGAACCAGGTTCACTTCCCCGCTCCTCCACATGCAACTGCTGGGTGACCGTGGGCTGGTCACACTTCTCTGAAGTCTCTCAGCCCCACTCACCTCACAGAGTGCTTGTTGTAGGGGAGGAAAGGAATGGAGAATGCTAGCCCCTTTGAGACTCCTTAGGGTAGTGATAAAGCGGGATATCAAATCCAAACCCTTCTTCTCTTCTTCTTCTTTTGCCCCACAGAGCGAAGGTACGCTTCTAGCAACAGGGTCATATGACGGATTTGCAAGGATATGGACTAAAGATGGTGAGCACAAGGTTTTTCAGTTCTCTTCTCTCTTTTTTTCTTTTGTAATTTTGCGTAATTTGGTTCCAGTGTCCCTTTTCCTTCTGTTGTGCATAGCATAATTTGTTTCTATCTTTCGTTTTCCCATTTTAGAATTGTAATAAATGTTCTCTTTATTGTCCAGGTAATCTCGCCAGCACGTTAGGGCAACATAAAGGTCCCATATTCGCATTAAAATGGAACAAAAAGGGCAACTTCATATTGAGCGCAGGCGTGGACAAGGTGAGAGAGCATCTGGCTTATTCAAATCCAATTTCAGTGAGATCAAATTATGGGGCGCACCAAACAGGTTTAGATTTGAAAACCCAGCAGGAAAAAAAGACAGTAAGGCCATGTGAGAGCCTGTCTGAGTTTGGAAACAACGATTTTCATTATGTCTTGATAGCCCTTAATATAGCAGGTGATTTATGAGCATTCTTGACAACAAATGTGGTCTCTTCATACTAGTGGAAATTGCAGTTCGCTCAAATATGGTGTGGACGAACTGTCAAATGGCGAACTTGTGAGAGCAAGTGAACATTTCCAAGGCCAGAGCAGCTTAAGACGAGAGCAGACAAATATATGGAGAATCGTAGAGAACATTTCCTGCAGTTTACGCATGACGTCCCCTTGGATTTCCCTTTTCTTGCTTCCGGGCTCCTTCATGCATTTTGCAGCAGGAAAGCCAAATTTGCTATGCTGTGTGCACTCGACACGGTGCCTGCCACTGATCTCCCTGGCCCATGAGGACAACTGTAGGTTTCACATTCACAGGAAGTTTTAAGCAGATGCTTGAAGGATGAAGCATTTAGTCTTATCAGTTGGTTTGAATCATTTAAAAAGCTTTTGACCGGTTGGAAAGGTGCCCTCAATTAACTGGGCAGCAGGATGAGAAGAAGAAGAAGAAGAAGAAGAAGAAGAAGAAGAAGAAGAAGAAGAAGAAGAAGAAGAAGAAGAGTAGAAGAAGAAGAGGAAGAAGTTGTTATTATCACTTACAGCAAAAAAATTTTTAAATACATTAACTTGGAAAATCCACATCACAAAGCCATTATGGGAAATGTTATGTAGGTAATCCAGTAACTTTGCCAAATAAATGCACTCATGGGATCTCTCTGAAAAGGGCAATCGGGATAGTCTCTCCTTTAAATAAATTAAGGGATCCCTGTGTTGAGATCTCAGCACAGAAAAGGAAGGGAGCACATGAGCCTAAAGCTTGTTGATTCCAATTTTGTCCTAGGTAAAATCACTGTGTGTGTGTGTGTGTGTGTGTGTGTGTGTGTGTGAGAGAGAGAGAGAGAGAGAGAGAGAGAGAGAGAGATTTCTCAAACAGGCCAGAAGTCATCCTCTTTGCAGGAGCTCTTAATCTTATGAACATGAAGGTTTTCTAGTCATTATATGTCACAGTGAAGGCAAACAAGTTTTGAGCCTTGCACAAAGGAAAGGGAGCTTGTGTTTGATTTGGAGTGGATAAGCAGCTGGTGGAGAAAGGGTTTAGGACGCTCTCTGCTTCACATCACCCACCCCCAAAGCCACTTTTGGGGCAGGAGGGAACTGTTGGTGTGCAAATAATGTGTCGGGCACTAAGTGGTTAGCTGAAGCCAGACGCTGCAGACTGCAAATATTTGAAGGGAGATCAGCTAATTAGGAGATTACAGACGAGTAACAAGGATATTAGGAACTGCTTTCTAATAATGCAAACTTGTAAGCGGCACCTGTCTGGTAGATAAACTTTTGCTTGGGGAATTTTTAAATCGCGAACCTACAAAACATACAATCTGAATAATGCTGGTTTGGCAGATTTTAGCAACGAGTGAGATCTATAAAGCAATTTTATGGTCTTTTGCTGTTTGTTTGTTTTTTGAATTCAGACCACAATTATTTGGGATGCACATACTGGAGAAGCCAAACAGCAGTTTCCTTTCCATTCTGGTACGTATTTCTTTTCAAATAACCAATTAGTTTTGAAAACTAGCAGAGGGACAATTAACAGTGGAAGGCACTGCCTTTTAAGGCTCAGTTGATCCTGTTTAAAATCAAGATTATTCATACCTCTTTTTTAAAAAAGCCCGACTGTGCACAAAATCTCTTTGCTACATTATCAAAAGAAGGTATATTTAGTACACCATCCATTGCACCTTGCATTTGAGTTGGTTTGGCTTTTGAAAACCTGCAGATGGAACCACCTTGTCAAATCCCGAGTCTCTGGCATGTCAATTCAAATCTCATCTTCCTCTGGCCTTGCCCTCTTCCAAAGAGCCATCCGGGCTAATTTTTGTATTCCTCGCTTAAATCTGCATTGTTTATGGCAACGGGTGGCACACAAGTTTCTGCTTTACACAGAGCATCTTGATCTTGGGGTCGTGGGTTCGAGCCCTACGTTGGGCGAAAGATTCCTGCACTGCGGTGGGTTGGACTGTAGAAGACCTTCGTGGTCCCTTCCAACTCCGTGATTTGATGATTTTCCCACCTAAAATAGCATCAGTCCTGAGCAGTAGGTTAGGTTGGGCAATATCTCCCTAAATATACAGGTGAAACTCAAAAAATTAGAATATTGTGGAAATGTCCATTTATGTAAGCAATTGTTTACATTAGCTACTGGAGTTTAATATATGAGATAGACTCATAACATGCAAAGCAAGATATGCCAAGCCTTTGCTTGTTATAATTGTGATGATTATGGCGTACAGCTGATGAAAACCCCAAAGTTGAAATTGTTAATTTGGGGTTCTCATCAGCTGTACACCATAATCATCACAATTAGAACAAATAAAGGCTTAACATATCTCGCTTTGCATGTCATGAGTCTATTTCATATATTAGTTTCACCTTTTATGTTGAATTACTGAAAGAAATGAACCTTTCCATGATATTCTAATTTTTCGAGTTTCACCTGTATGTCTCCATTGAGCTTTATGGCTGAGCAGCAATTTGAACCTAGATTTCCCATATCCACACTGCTTCCTTTTTCCACCAAGTGCCTTGTGCAGGTGAAATGGGGGGGGGGCAAGTGGGGGCCAAGGGGTCAGTCCCTTCTGCACTACCTTTGCATCCTCCAAGGCCTGTAGCGTTGGTGAGAGGGGCTGTGATGACACATATCCTTTTAAACATCAAAGGCTTCCAGGCATGTGCAAAGAGACCTCTATCCAGAGTCCATTCCATTTCACTTTTAATTTGTATACTGCCTTTCTATATTGCTATATTGCAAGGCCGTTTACAAACTGAAGAAAGAACAAAATGCACAGCAAACATCACACTTCTTATAACAATCCGTTCCCTGCAAATAAGTCATAATAAAAAAATGACTTTAAATAAACAACTTATATCAAATAAAGTACAAACAAAACGCCTTGCGAGTTGAACGTTTTGGCTCCCGAACGCAGCAATCCCGGAAGTGAGTGTTCCAGTTTGCAAACGTTCTTTGGAACCCGATTACCCGACGCGGCTTCCGATTGGCTGCAGGAGCTTCCGGCAACCATTTGGACGCCGCTCCTTGGTTGCCGAACATTTTGGAAGTCGGAACAGACTTCCGGAACAGATTCCGTTCGCCTTCCAAGGTAACACTGTGTAGTATTCAGTAATTTGTTAGAATATAACAGTAGACTTTAAAATGAACTTGCAGAATATCAGCAAATAAAAATTAAGCAGAAATTCACTCTCGACAATTGCAATGAATCGTTACTTAAATTAACGTCAGTAAAAATAACAGCAAAATTGCAATACATAAAAATACCACAGTACAGTGGTAGCTCCGGTTACGAACTTAATCCGTTCTAGAGGTCCGTTCTTAACCCAAAACTGTTCTTAACATGAGGCGCGCTTTCACTAATGGGGCCTCCCGCTGTCGCCATGCCAAAGGGGCGCAACCTCCGCTCACATCCCAGGGCAAAGTTCACAACCAGGAGCACCTACTTCTGGGTTAGCGGAGCTCGTTACCCTCAGCATTCGTAAGGAGGACGGTACATAACCCGAGGATCCACTGTATATAAGAACCATATAGAAAGATGAAACCCCCTCTGGATTTTACATTCTGCCCTGCTCTAGGCTGATACCTTGCTACCGTTAGCTCATGAATACAGGGGGGAAGTTATGTTTCTGCTTAACGTTTTGTCTGTCTGTCTGTCAATAGCACCAGCGTTAGATGTTGACTGGCAGAGCAACAACACATTCGCCTCCTGTAGCACAGATATGTGTATTCACGTCTGTAAACTAGGCCAAGATAAGCCCATCAAAACCTTCCAGGGCCACACCGTAAGTATAGTTCTGTTCTGTTTTTAAAGCAATGTTCCACTTGTTTAGTATAAGCTGTACATATGGAGCAAAGTTAAGAGATGTGATGCTGCCGCCGGACCTCAGAGATTTCCTGCTGCCTTGTCACCTCAGCCCAGCACCATAGGTTACTTCCATGAAGGACCTGCACCCCCAAGCTACAGTTCCCATAAGATCACAGCGTTTCCCATCAGTTCCTGAGAGATCTGTTCCAGATTCCAGGCTTGGATTCTTTTGAAAGTTGTGAATACCTTACAGATTCTTACGTTAGCTCAGCCGGTTGTAAGGGGAGGCATAGCCTGTGTGCCCCATACAGCTTTGGCGTTGACAGTACAATTTGCATATGCAAAGATGGTGCCATGATGCTGTTATTAAGCTAAGCATCTTTCCTCCAAAGGAGGCCCAACTGAATTAGCAAAACCTTTTCGTAAGTGTGGTTCGGATGCAACTTGAGTGGCATTGGGCCAAGCCCAACAGAGCCTGCTGTGTCCATTTCCCGTCTGTGAATAATTTCAAGCCAGACATGTCCCATCCAATTTCAGCACTGTTCCTTTTGGTTTAATGGTGCCGCCATGTTGTTACTGAGTTGGAAGAGCCTGGCTTTTATTTCCCCGGTCCTCTTATGTCGATGAAATGGGAGACGTCACCTTCCCTCTTGCTCTTAAATTTCAGAATGAAGTTAACGCAATCAAATGGGATCCCACTGGTAATCTTCTGGCATCTTGTTCCGATGACATGACTTTAAAGGTAAAATGTGCAACGCCGGGTGATCTGTGTTTGTAATGAACCACTTGTGCTATACTTTTTCAGTCACATTCTTAGGTGGAGTATATCACTATGTATCCAATAAGGCTTTGGCCTTCTTTTGACTGGTGATGACGTTAGTCGTCTTTGGCAAAATTGGACCTGGTGTCTTATAACGCCGTAAGAAACATCTCGCTGGACCAGCCCATCAAGTCACATTTCCTTTTGGATGCCCACATTCTCTGTTGCTTGTGACAGGAATTGGCCTAAAATCCTAGGCACTCCATGTCCTGATGACTAGCAGAGTTGCAGAAGCATACATTTGGAGTGGATGCATTTTGGAAGTAATAAAACACAGAGAGTCAAAGGTTCATCAGTAAAAGAGGATCTTTCTCGAAAGGCAAAAGGCTTTGTTGCACACAAAACAAACTTCAGAGAAATCTGCAAACTTGCAAGGTCGAAAACGAAAGTAAGAAAGAATTACAAGTTCTCTGAGCACACAAATTTATCTCTCCCGGCTCAGCGTGACCTTGAGATAGCCAGAACATAAAACGTAACATTTCCAACACTACAGTGGAACCCCGGGTTACGCACCTGATCCGTTCCGGGTCGCCGTGCGTAATGTGTACGTGCGTATCCCGAACGCAAGAAAAAACCCGGAAGTAGCGCGATTTGAGCGCTTCTGCACATGCGCGAAGTGCGCAAAAGCATTCTGTGCATCCGGGGTTTGCACGTGCTCCGGAAATGCTTCTGGGTTGTGCACGTTCTTAACCCGAATGTACGCAACACGGAGCGTGCGCAACCCAGGGTATGACTGTATCAGTAAAAGAACCTTCTAGAATGAACTAGTATCTTCCAGCATTTTCCATTTTCTGCCCTCAAAGACCTTAGTCATGACAGCTTGCTCCCCAGTATTGAGTATTGGATGATACTTGGCCAATAGCCATTGATTAGCCTGTCCTCATGAATTTGCTCCTAAAGCCACCTATGTCGATCCCAACATGTTGAGGCTTTGTTATGCGTTCAATGCCTTGATTTAGTGTTGCTGGAAGACATGCTTTCTTTTTCTTGCGCTACCCCTTCTTGTCAGTCAATTTAATTGACTTGCTTCATCTTCCTGACTTTAAAAAGCACTTGGTGTGGCTATCAGCTCAAATCAGTCCCTTGTTTGACTTGTTTTATCATAATATATTTCCCCAGGTTGGCATCCCAACTAAATTTTACTCGGAGCGCACTCAGTGAAATTAAAGGACCTAACTTGTGGACGTTCATTAATTGCAGTGGATCTATTCTGAGTAAAACTTTGTTAAATGCCACCCTGGTGTCTTGGTTGAGCGGCTGCCTTTTAGAAGGCAAAACAGGAACTGTCGCTGTTCCAGAGGATTATAGTCTACAACGAAAGGAACATGAAGCTGAATCTATACAGAGTCAGACCATTGATTCATTTAGTTCAGTATTGTCCAGAACTAGTCAATTCGGTTCCCTTTAGATAAACCCAGCAGCAGTTCTGTAGGTTTTTAGAGAGGGATACCCTGCGGCGTTTTTAACCACACACTGGAATTTGTTCCAGTTATAGGTAGGTAGCCGTGTTGGTCTGCCATAGTCAAAACAAAATAAAAAATAAAAAAATTCCTTCCAGTAGCACCTTAGAGACCAACTACCGTATTTTTCGCTCCATAAGACGCACCTTTTTCCTCCTAAAAAGTAAGGGGAAATGTCTGTGCGTCTTATGGAGCAAATGCATGGTCCCTGGAGCTGAATTGCCTAGGGGCCAAAAGCAGATCGTGCTCTTTATTTTACAAAGAGAGAAGGGGGTGTTGAAAGGAAGCTGCTGAACAGCTGTTCAGCAAGTAATCGGGGAGAGAGATGAGGCTCCCTTTCCAGCCCCGCCCTCTTGCCCAGGCTTCCATTGCTGAATGCAGAGGGAGGCTGCTTGTTTCCCCAGCGACATGTGACTGGCTGATTAGATTATCTGTCTGGAAACTGTAGAAATGGCTGTAGGACTAGAAGCTGCAGAACTGTGAGTTGGACCCCATAAAAACGGGGCTTTTCCTCTTTGAAAAAGAAGCTGCACCACTTTCAGCTGATCCCCCAAAAAGCAGGGCTTTTCCCTTTGCAAAAAAAAACTGCACCCCCTTTCCTCCTCTTAAAACTGGGTGCGTCTTATGTTCAGGTGCATCCTATGGAGCGAAAAATACGGTAAGTTTGTTCTTGGTATGAGCTTTAGAAGAAGTGTGCATGCACACGAAAGCTTATACCAAGAACAAACTTAGTTGGTCTCTAAGGTGCTACTGGAAGGAATTTTTTATTATTATTTTGTTTTGGAATTTGTTTGTTTGTTTTTGTTTCTGTCCTATGAAAGCACCTTCTCATTCCCTGCGCACGTGCAGTTTAGCAATTTTATGATTCTATGTTGAGATTCCTGCATCGCAGGGGGATGGACCAGATCACCCTCGGGGTCCTTTCCAAGTGAACACTTCCGTAGAGAACACCTGGAGTTCACTGCAAATGGGAGGCCACCCCCGTGAAGCAGCTCTCCACACATTTTTTTGCATTTTCTTCCAATGCTTCGCGACGAGCCTCCTTTGGCGTTGGATGCTGTGGAAATTGCCACAGCTGTGTGCGGAACGGATTGCAGAACGCTGACCGAGCACCTGCAAATGCAAGTGCCGAGTTCACATGAGAATTGGGCTCGAAAACCCCCGAAGCAAAGCGTCTTCATTTGCACCGTGTTTTTGTTTGTGTTCTCTTTGCTTTGGCACTGGCAGAAGGAGGAGGGTTGCGATATTTGCCGGGAAACCCTTCGCGCAGAAAGTTGATAACGCTCTCTCTTCTCTCTTGACCCACCTTAGATCTGGAGTATGAAACAAGATAGTTGTGTCCACGATCTACAAGCCCACAACAAAGAAATTTATACTATCAAATGGAGTCCTACGGGGCCAGGAACAAACAACCCAAATGCCAATCTTATGTTAGCAAGGTAATATTGTCACGGGGAGACAGCAGCTATGCTAAAGCACCAGAATTCATCCTCACCGCATGAAGGATTAAACGGGGGAGTCCCCCAATGCGAGGGGGGATAATCGGGGTCCACAGATTGATGGGCCTCCCTCTCTCGGGGAGGTCTCAAACCATGCCCAATTGAACACCTTAAAATACACACGCTTCTTCAGATCTTCCCACCAATTGCAGAAAGATCTGAAGAGCTGCCCAGGAAGTTTTGGACGGAGCTTGTATGTGCAACCCCCACCCCCCGTCCCCATCCCCATTTCAACTTTTTGCATGTTCTAAGAAGCCTGCTACTATGCTCATTTGTCTATCTGAGCATGTGCTGGTCGCTCTCCCTTGGAGGGCAAACGGAGCCAGCAACAAGTGCCTCATCCCATTTCGAAGGTCACATCTGCACCGAACATTTAAAGCCCATGGCTTCCTCTCAACCCCCCCCCAAAAAAAATAACAATCATGGGAACTGTAGCTTATCCCTCACAGACCTGCAGTTCCCGGCTACCTTAACCAAACAAGCTTCCTGGGATTCTTTGGGTGAAGCCATAATAATAATAATAATAATAATAATAATAATAATAATAATAATAATAATAATAATTTATTATTTATACCCCGCCCATCTGGCCGGGTCTCCCCAGCCACTCTGGGCGGCCCCAGCCACTTTAAACATATGTTGCGGATGTGACCGAATTCAGGAGTGCCCCAGGGTGATATGTCCTAGGCCTTTTCTTGGAATACTGCTTGTTTTGCAGAACGCTGCAGTACTCGCAACCTAGGTAAGTGCCAGCTAGCCCGAGGAAATCCAGATGTGGATATTTAATCATAATGAAACAGGTCAATATAATAATGAAGCTAAAGTCTATATACAGTTACGATTGTAGGGTCCAAGGTGGTTGCTGCAAGGGCAGGCGCCTACACAGCCCTGATTATGAAAGATCAGCCCTTTTAATGCACATTTTCTGCTGCGCTCCCCCCATTCTTTTGCTTTTCTTCCTGAACCCTTAATTCCCCCCCAGTGCATGTTGTTGTTGTTGTTGTTGTTGTTGTTTAAAGAAAGAAAGCATAGATAAATACATTCTAAAGTCAATATTGAAATGATAGCAATTGCTTCCCCCCCTCCCGTTGTTCCCCTTCTCGGCAGTGCGTCTTTCGATTCTACAGTTCGGTTATGGGATGTAGACAGGGGGATCTGCATCCACACCTTGACGAAACACCAAGAACCTGTGTACAGTGTAGCTTTCAGTCCTGACGGCAGGTACCTGGCCAGTGGCTCTTTCGACAAATGTGTACACATCTGGAATACGCAGGTGCGTCTAATTGTTGCGTTTAGCTTCTTTATTTAAATCCCTTTCTTTCTTTCTTAGTGTTCTTGCCCCCCACTTCTCGGTCGGATTTGCCAGGGCAGCTTTTAATAGCAGGGGCTAATTTATACCTTTCAGGATGTTTGGGGTCTTTTCCTTGCTTCTACAATGGCAGCACTCGGTCATAGGGAACGTGGCCCTTTATTGCTGCTGAAGCTCCCAACAGCAGTCCTGACCATTCATAGCCAGCTTGCCTCTTGAATGCCAGGGGAACCTTGCACATTTTTGTTTTCTTTCTCCCAACCATTCCTCTCCTTTGCACCAAGGATTTCCCCAATGTTTGGGATTGAGAATGAGAGAGAGGGAGAGAGAGCGCATGTTGTCAAGCACAGGGCTTCCATTAAAATGCAAGACGCAGTTGTGATTTCTGCGCCAAGAGGGTCTGAACAAACAGGGCAATCATTTACCAGAAGAAGGGGGGCATCATCAAAAGCAAGAGTTGGCTGTTCCTCAAGCTATATCGCTGGCACAGAAATGGCTTTTTAAGGTGAACTGATAGGTTCGTAAAACGGGCTCCTGCGTGCCAGTCAGACCCTCCCTAGTCACAAATACAATCTCAGAAGACTAGTTCCCATGTAACTTTTCCCTTGCTTTTAAAAGCCTCTATTAGCACAGTGTTATTTCAGAAGTGACCCTGCGAAAGAAGCGTTTTTAAAAGGAACCAGAAGGGTTTGCATTGTGCATGTGCTCCCCCCCCCCCCCGGGTCTTTGTGTATTGATAATCTGCTAGCTGGACTATAATAGTGACTGGCGGCCCCCGGAAAAAAAACATCTTGGAAGTCCTGCTTAAGCAGAATGCTGTGGCTTGTTAAGAGAGGACATATAAAATCTTTTGAGCTCATCTGCACCAGTTTCCAAATTGCTTCTGGGCTAAGTTCAGAAGCACTAAACAGGCTGAGCACAACGCATTGTTCCATTTGTTTGTCCCTTTCCTTGTGATCAGCGGTGACTTCCTGCTCTAGAACATGGCACTTCCAAATGGAAGGGACCTCGAAGAGCAGGCATAGGCAAACTCGGCCCTCCAGATGTTTTGGGACTACAATTCCCATCATCCCTGACCACTGGTCCTGTTAGCTAGGGATGATGGGAGTTGTAGTCCCAAAACATCTGGAGGGCCGGGTTTGCCTATGCCTCTCGTAGAGTTCCGCCTGGCTCTCTGTCTCCCCCACAGGCACAGAAAGGCACTGCAGAGAATGGTCCATGTGCTTATGTCTCTCTTGTCACCCATCCTTATTACTGGAGATCTGTATCCCACACAGGAAAAGAATGCGTTTAGAATATAGGTGGTTTTGAATGCATGCATACTTAGAGAAAATCAAGCAGTGTGTGTTTATATTAACAAAGATGATAACATATTCTAATTACTTTCTATTCCCACCCCCCTCCCCCGCCTTTCTTTTCCAGACGGGTGCTCTAGTGCATAGTTATCGGGGAACAGGAGGCATATTTGAGGTTTGCTGGAATGCAGGAGGAGACAAAGTTGGAGCGAGTGCTTCAGATGGTTCAGTAAGTACACAGGTTCTTGCAATTTGTCACTCCTGGAATATCCGAGTGAGCTTGGAAATGTAGAGGCTTCTGAAAACAAACCAGAAGACCAATTGCTGTGTGACAAGCTAGATGGGACTGCAACTTAATGCAGCGCTTCATGAAACCAGTAAATGAAAAATTAAGCATCTCCCTAGGTAGTGAATGAAGCGTCGCCAGGCTTAGACCAACTCCACCCATCTAGGTTGGCCATTGGACCCTCCCAAACGGGACGTGGCTTCCTGTTTGAGTGGAGACATTGACAGGTCTTCCTGCTTGCCCTCTTGTTTCCTATGATCCCGTTTCCTGACAGCCCGCAAATACGGTACAGTTACTCTGCCCCCACCTCACCCGCTTCTTACAGGGACAAGCAAATTGCCACGTCTATTCAGATTTGACACAAGAGAGTTCAAATGTTAATGTTTCCAACCAAGGTGCTACCACAAAACAAGAATTTCCACTCATTCTTTGGAGATTCTCATGACTGCATGCAAATATGGGGAAGAAGCGGGTAAGATTGAGTAAAACAGACTGCAGAAGAAATTATTCCTCCATAAAGCACATGGAACGAGAGAAGACTTTTTCTGTTTTGTTTTGTTTTGTTGTTGTTTTCAAAAAAGCAAAATGCTCAGGTTCACTACCAAGATCCATTTAACTCGGCAGTGTGTGCAGCAAGGAGGATCGGCCACAGAATGCTGGAGTGCTCAAGCTCAGGATGCCAGCCATGTCCATTTCTAAGGCACACCATCCCATTGCCCCTCCAAGCTTTCCTTTTTCCTACCGAAAGACACTTAGCATTCTGTGGGCGCTGAGCATGCACAGTCCTTGTTTGGCGCTCAGGTTTTTTGGGGTGTCCCTTTTTCGCCCCCCTCCCAAAGGCCTTTTAGTACTTCTGGAAACTTTGGGGCTCTTGTAAGCATCCTGATGCCGCCATCTTGGGCTGCACCCGGAGCTCCCTATCTGCTAGTTCCAGGACTCTTGTGCCAGCAGACAGGCGACTTTTGATGCTGGGCAGCAGAGGAAGCGAATGCAACCGTTTTGCGTGAAGCTCACCATGCAACGGGTCGTGCATACAGCATTGTTAGCAACCTACTGTATTTTTTTGCTCCATAAGACTCACTTTTTTCCTCCTAGAAAGTAAGGGGAAATGTCTGTGCGTCTTATGGAGCGAATGTGTGGTCGATCTCTGGCTCCCTTTCCGGCCTCGCCCCTTGCCCAGGCCTCCGTTGTTTAATGTTCTGCAGACGGAGGCTGTTTATTTCCCCAGCGACATGTGACTGGCTGATTAGATTATCTGTCTGGAAACTGTAGAAACGGCTCCCTTTCCTTTCCTAAAGAAGCTGCAGAACTGTGAGTTGAACCCCATAAAATCAGGATTTTTTTTTTCCCTTTGCAAAGTAAGCTCAATAACTTTGAGCTGATCCCCAAAAAACCGGGGCTTTCCTCCTCTAAAAACTAGGTGCGTCTTATGGTCAGGTGTGTCTTGTGGAGCGAAAAATACTTCTGCGTTCCCTTGTGCAGCATCATTCTGCAGGCAGATAACGTTTAGCCATCAGAATGAAATCCATGCTTGCTAATAGCGGAAGGGAGTGCACATAGGCCCAGGGCAAAAAACACGATTTGTTCATCCCCTCTTGCGACTCCCTAGCACCCATGAGTCAGAGATAGCCTATCTGTGGAAGGCGACAATAGGCCTATTCTCCGTTGTATGCAACCGATGCTCTTAAGAAGTAATGTATATTCTTGTGGATTAGTTTGTTGTTTCATAGACTTCTAAATGCCCCCACTTTCTCCCCCCCCCCGCCCTTCTCTCCTCCCCCTTGCAGGTTTGTGTACTAGACCTACGGAAATAGCGCTATTAGTTGGAAGCCATGGACCGACTATGAATGTGTACATAGCCAAAATGACTGTCCCCTTGACCCATGTACTGCTATAGTCCCAATTGAACCATGGCCAGTTCCACTACAGCCAAACCCGAGAAAGAATTATATACATATACTGTGTATTAAAAAAAAAAAATATGCGAAAGCAGACAAGAGACACGGCAAACGATTAACACCCTGAAGAAGACGACAAGAGGTTGTTGGGTTTTTGTTTTTGTTTTTTTCACAGCTTGTGAAGCCTGTTCACCAAGTGCTGGAATCTGCTGTGCCCCCACCCCACCCCCACCCCCCAAAATAACATGTGAGCATCTTTGAAAATGGAAAAACTAAAAACTAAACAGGAAGAGAGAGAGAGAGATGTAACCGTAGAGGAGCAGCTCGTTGTGTGTACCAAATTGGGGGAAGTTACAGGTGGCTGCCTCCCTCCTTCCCTCCCCACCCCCACCCTTTCTGCATCCCCTCCCTTCTTCAAGGTTTTTAAAAATGGAATTCCCCCATCACCTCCCCTCCATCCCTCCTTCCTTCTTTGGCTTCCTTTCTTCCTAGCGGATGAGCAGTTCTTGTGTAGATTGCTTTTTAACACCCCCCTACCCCCTTATTTTTGCTCAGAATTGGGGAGGGTGTGTGTGTGTGTGTGTGTGTGTAACGTTTTGCAGCCGTCCTTTCCGAATGCGTTATTTTAAAGCTGTAGGGACATCTCGAAGGCGTTGTGGTTCCCTGTCCACAGCTTAGGCAGGGAGGCAAGGAAGCACAAAGCAGAACCTCTCGGAACATTTTAAGTTTGACATTCCTTTACATCGACGTAAGATCCTTTGCTCATGGGCTCACAGTCCGGGGGGCTGGGGGGGCTCGGCCTTTAGATATAAATATATATGTAAAAGTGTGTTCCAAAAAGCAGTCGTTCCTTACTTGAGATATTTCTGGCAAACATCAAGGTGTACACTATTTTATTTTGTTTTGTTTTAATTAAGAAAGTGCAGGTGTGTGTTTATATACACACATACACACTCTGGTGTTTGGAAACACATGCCCATAGTGGAGGGATCAGGGTTGTGCCATTTGCCCCAAGCTGAAGTTTCGTGTGTTACGTTTTATATTTGCATAGGGACCTGCACACACAGACACAGCAGCCGTGGTGTATCTGTAAGGAGTGGCTCGTGACTGCACCAGTCCTGGTTCCACCAACGCATGGACATTCCAAAACGCCAGCGCAGGACTAACAAACTTTTGTTTTAGCTGTAGCTCGACAGTTCCTTTGAACCCATTGCTATAGTCTTGGAGCCCTGACTGCGCAACTGCTGCGATGAAGGAGAGAAACGTGAAAGGGAAACAGATTGTTCGGTTTGCGCTCAAATTCACCTGGGCAGGGTTTTTTTTTTCCTCTGCTACAACATCCAGGCAACTCTTCGCCCGTTCCTTCTCAGATGTCTAGTGTCACCAAAGTCCAAATTAATTAAAAGTATTTTGAGTTTCAGGGTGGGTGAGTAGGTGTCCGACACAAGACACATGCACACACTTTTTTTTCTTTTTAAATGTTTTATTATTATTTAAAAAATACAGAAAGGTATTTGCACCTCATTGCTAATACTGGGACGAGCTAAGCAGTTTGCTTGCTTACGGAAGTGCCCTACTGGAGATTTTTTTTTGTCCATCCAAAATGTGTTGGAGAGCAGTTTTTACCCCCGTGCCGAACCAGTCTTGGCACTGGCAAAAGTTCAAAACGAATCGTGGCTCCTTTTAGATCTGAAAGGAAACCGGGGGGAGGAAGGGGGCGGAATCTGAGAATTGTTTCGCAATTTATTTCAAGATGAAGCAATTCGACTTCTATCAGAGGCATGGATCTCACCCCGCTGCTTCCATTCCATAATTTCCATATGGGCTTGCGACATTCCCCCCCCCCCCACAAAATCCAGCGCAAAAACACGACCGCTACTAATAGTGGTGTTTTTTTATCTCAAGCGTCGCTTTTCCTTGCAGCGAGAAGTGGCCGTGGCGGAACTGCTCTCCGCTCACATATTTGAGTAAAGCGGGGGGGGGGGGGGGAAACGCCAGTAGCAACTCGCCTGCTTTGTGAAAAGAGTGGTGTGGAAGCAGATTTTCCACCAGTGCTGCTGATGCGCTGTGTTTTCATGCAATTTCCCCGCCCCGCCCCTTTCCAAAGGGAATTTTCCCCCTCCTCTCTGGAGTCCGCTTCAACCGACCCAACCTCTCTGCCGCTTGCCCCCTTGCTAACAAAACCCTGTTTTCTTTGCAACGTGACTCTGCCCTAGCCAGCCGCGGTGGGGAAACCTGCAGATCTGGACTACAGCTCCCATCGTCCGTAACCATTAGCCGTGCTTGTTTGGGGGCTGATGGGAGTCTGAGTCCCAGCAGCACCCGGACAGCCACAGGTTCCCCCATTTTATATAGCTCGTTGCAGATTGATCCTAATGCAGAGAAGGCACCTTGTTTGTCTCTTGATTTTAACCGAGGACGTTTGGGGCTTTTTAGCATTGATTTCTGTGCACACAAAACCACGTTTTGAGGCAGTTGGGAGTCCAGCTCAGCCTTACACGGCAATGGCAGCCATTCTAGCCTACTTTCAATACACACAAACACATCAGTTTTTACCAATGGGGGAATTGTTACCTTAATGCAGAACAAGCAAAAAGGAAGGTTTATACCCACAAGGGGCAGTCAGTCATCTGATACAGCTCTCTACCAGCTGTTTGTATGGTTTGGGAATAGGCTCAAAGATGTTCAGAACAATTTCCCTGTGAATTTTGATATGTAAGAAACTCTTAACCTGTTGAATATCTGGCACTTGAAACAATTTTTTTGTGCTTTTTATTGCTGGAGGTCCAGGACTGTTGCTGACCTCTGTCATTATTAAAATAATTTTTAAAAAAAAGTTTTAAAAAATGTAAAATGAAATAAAATAAAAAATCTGTGCAATAATTTTAAACTGTGCTCCCAGAAATAGACACAAATGTGTTTGGGGATTTTTGTTTTGAATATATTTAAATGGCTCCCCCCTCCCCCCCCTTTAGCAACGCAAATGTCAATTGCACTGAACTTAAAAAAGGAAGTCAGAGGTGATTCTTGATAGTACTTTTGTATTTTGATATGGACAGTCTGTTCATTTTGCATACAAGCTGTTGAACGGATATTTCAGCGGACTTTAAAAACTGTATAATAACAACGAAGGTGTTGGAACTCTTTTGACACAGCTGCAAGATTCCCCAGCAACCTCCACATTTCTGGTTTTGCAACCGTTTAGCTGCTTTTCTTTCCGTTTTGGTTTTCTCCTGTTTGTTTTGTGATTTGATTCTAGCCACCTACGTACGAGATAGCATGCAGACGTTACCGAGGCTTCTTTATCACCAAATCCTGGGCTGATTCCCCCTTCTCTCCCCTCCTCCTGCTTTTGCTTCTAACACAATTCAAGGTCGTCGTTTAATTCTGTGTGTGTGTATAAATGTGCGGGGGCCAGATGCTCAGCCGCCGCTCTCTCTCTCTCTCTCTCTCTCTCTTGAGATAACGTGGACCGGATCCCAAACTCCAAAGCCACGCACCACTCAAGAGGGGAGCTTTATTGTCGTGGGCCAAAATACCCGAGCTGCAAACTTTCCCCCCCAGTGCTATGCACTTATTCCCACTGAAGTTGTGACGGTCGAGAGTACGCAGTAGGTTTCACAAGACTGTAGCCCCCCCCCCCCCCGGCTGCGCTTCAGAGAATAAAATTTATCAGATAGCTTTGCACCGTGAGCCTTCCCACCCCCATTCCTCCCACTGCCACCTTTCTTGACACTGCAGCCTCTGCATCTCACTAAATACCCCAGTGCAGGCTACTTTTGAAAACGAGCTACTGGCGCAGGGTTTTTGTGGGGTTTTTTTTGCAATAAGACCACGAGGGCAGGGAAAACCGCCCTCATCACCTGCCTGCGGTCTCTTGCAGGCGCAGGCTGCTCGAACCTCAGCCCTGAAGTCGCCCGTGGTTTTGCTACTGTCCTCTTTTATCGATGTGCCACAGTGCTGCTCCACTTCTGAACCAGCTTCTCGTCTTCAGCATGAGATGAGCATGTAAAAGATAGCATTTGACCGGGGAACGGGGGAACGACAGGTCGGCATGATTAGAAGGAACTTCTCAAGTGCCAATTGTTCTATAAAGGAATTCCAGGGAGGAAAATCTACACCACCTGGACCTCTTGGGGTCAGCCCCCAGACATTGGGGTCTCCCAACCCCATCTTTCACGGTGACGTGCTATACTCTTTCCCTGAAATGGACTTTTAGGGCATCTCTTGCAGGAACATCTATAGAGGGGCATCATGACCATCAGTGGTCATGGAAAGTCATTTTTAGAAATAAGCTTCCCAAGTTAATGCAATTATTATTATTATTACAGTTAGGTAGCCATGTTGGTCTGCCATAGTCGAAACAAAATAAAATAAAAATTCCTTCCAGTAGCACCTTGGAGACCAACTAAGTTTGTTACTGGTATGAGCTTTTGTGTGCATGCACACTTCTTCATACCAATAACAAACTTAGTTGGTCTCTAAGGTGCTACTGGAAGGAATTTTTTATTTAATAATAATAATAATAATAATAATAATAATAATAATAATAATAATAATAGTAAACAACTTTTATTTATATCCCGGCCGAAGTCGGGCTCAGGGCAGCTAACATCAGGTATATAACATTGGTATAAAATCAAACAATAATTAAATTACCTGCTAAAAACAGATCAAAATCAAATTAAAAGTCTAATTAGGGTTGGGAACAGTAAAAGCTCTGGCTTTTGAATCTGACTGGCATTTTCTGCCACGTGTTAAGAGGGGAAAGTTTGGAGCATGGTTTTGATAAGCATTGCATGGATGACAGAATGCCTGGCAAGTTTCAGCCAAACCATCATAACAATGGTGAAAAATTGGATGGGGCTATTCTGCAGACTCCGTCTCGACAGCAAGCCTTGGTGAAACTGAGATGTAGGTACACAACAGTGAGGCTTCGGCTAAAAACCCATCTTTCCTGGGTTGCATCATTAAAAGTCACCTGCTGGCAGAGAATATGACGGGCTGAAATTGGTCGCAGCATATTCTAAAAGCAAAGATAAATTTGTTGGCCCATGAGAGAAATAAATAATCCCAAGTCCACACCAGGCCAGAACCATTATTTCGGTTGGCTTTAAGGCATGTATTGCCCTAGTATTCTAAATTTGCTCACAAAGGTCTGCAGCCCTAAATGTATTTCTGAAATTGGGCGGTATGTGGTTTTCTTTTTTCCCACTCTTTTTCTGACTACTGCAACTGATAGGTGAACCGCGTCTAAACCCTTTCTGCGAGGGATTCGGGGGGGGGGGAGAGAGGAGCATTGCAAAATGGGAGAGGATCCGTTCCGCAATCTCTCATGATTAGAAATCCTGCTGATCTCCAAAGGGAAAACGGCAGAAGTCCACTGACCCCATCCCACCCCACCCCACCCCCGGTCGACTGTAGGTGAGGACAAACTTGCTGCAAATGTTGACTTTCAGAAGCAGCGAGCTGAAAACCACACAAGCTGAGCAAGGAAATCTGGAAACGGCCGCCTGCCATAGTCATTTGGCTTAATTTATTAATTACTTCCAGAATTGGTAGAAAGGGGGCAGCATTATGGCATATGGATACCAAGCCAGCGAGAGAGAATATCCATACTTCGGATCTATGCACAGACAGTCCCCACCCGCATCCCTCCCAATTCGTCAAAGCCTGCGTGGCTTCTCTTTTCCATGTTGAGTTTTGTTTAAAAAAAAAATAACCCTTTAATAGGTACCTTCTTTGCTGGCTTCCTGCCTTTCGGGATTCATGCACATGAGCCAAATTGGAGTCATTTTCTTGGATGAGCCTCTCGGTTTGGTGGACAGCAGCAAAGGTTTGATATCGGGAGCCTTCAGTCTTCTGGAGGAAGAAGACTCTTGAAGCTACAACAGGGTTATCCTGTAAGGTGAACTGGCGTCTTTTTAATTGCCAGCCGCATAACGACACGGGATCTTCAAAACAGCTGGGTTCGACGATGCAAGGTTGGTCAGTCCCAACGTTGTGGCCAAGCCTGAATGTGCTCCTGTAGTTTTATTTTGGGTTTGTTTCTTGCATTTGTGGATGAATTCAGGAAGTCAAAACTCTTGTTTTGTGGTTGCTTCTCCTGTGTTCTTTTATCGTTTCTCTCGACAGTCCGCGGGAAGTCAGTCAGTCACCTATAATACAAAAGTAAACTCTTCTTTTCCTTCTACTACTCTCTCTCCTGACTTTGACATTGTAGTTGTAAAAAAAGACAAAACAACAAAAAAAAGGTTCCGATTTGGAGTTGCTAATATTTTGGGTCTACTTCTGTGAGCCTACCTATAGCACTGGATAAAAAAAAAATGTCTTCATCACTTTTTCAGTTATATATCCAGTTAAATTTACAAATGTTGTACAAGTGTAAAACCAGCCCATGTGACAGGTTTTTTCCCTTTTCTTTTTTACTTGTTCAGAAAGACTTTTTATTGTTCAGTTTTCATGATTTATTGTCTAAAGAAGACTGATATAGATGTTCTATACTGTCCTGGACCCATGTTAATTACACTTTTTATGATGTACTTTGGTTCCACATCACAATGATTTTGTCTTCTCAAAAGCCCTTTTCTTAAACTGTTTCTAGGCACATTTTTTTTCTCTGTTGCAGTTCCTCCCTTTGCATTGTATTGCTCTGACAAGTGTAATTTGAATCAGATCTGAAAGAGGTCCAGAATAAAATATATTTTGATACGATGCTGGCTATATGGTCTCTTCACTTTTAGTTTGTAAAAATTTATTCCAAACTCTCCAACGCAAATGCCCTCTGGGCAGCTCGCCCATCAAAGAAAGGGAAGCAGTAAATGGCAAGTCCAAAATAGAATTGTAAAAAAAAAAACAAGCACTTAATAACTTTAAACAGGGACATGATAACCTTAAACCAAGCCTACACTGCAGATGAACTCACGGGTTCATTAAGTGAAAGTTGCAACTTGCAATCAGTTTGAAAGCTGATCTAGTTTTCACTGAAAAGCTGAAACTTAACTTGCCTTATCCTTACACTTAGCTTATGTGCTGCGTTGTATAACCTAAAACTGAATCCTACTCTGAGCTTGAGCCAATGCTATGACTTGAGCTTGAGCCAATGCTATGAGCCAGTGTGTTGTAGTGGTTAAGACTCGTAATCTGGGGAACCGGGTTCGCGTCTCCACTCCTCCACATGCAGCTGCTGGGTGACCTTGGGCTAGTCACACTTCTCTGAAGTCTCTCAGCCCCACACACCTCACAGAGTGTTTGTTGTGGGGGAGGAAGGGAAAGGAGAATGTTAGCCGCTTTGAGACTCCTTCAAGTAGTGATAAAGCGGGATATCAAATCCAAACTCCTCTTCTTCTTCTTTGAGACCTGAAACTGACTTTACCACTGGTTATCCTCGTGGGATGTCTTCAGGAGAAGAAAGACTAAGGAGTAAAACCGGAGGAGAGTACCTAAGATAGTTGGATAGTGCCTTGTACGCCTCTTTCTGGCAACTCAGGTGCAAAACATATTGCTCTGCCTTACTTTGAACCACATCAGCAAGGATGAGAGGGAGAGTCTTGTGGTCTGGGCGGCCCAGGACCTCCACACACACTGCCCAGGCTTGTATTCCAGGGAAATAGTTTCAGTGCTGCTAGCTTCTTTCTTCTTTAGCAATCACTCATAGCCGAGTAAGATTGTCTTCCATGAACAGTAGTGAGTAGTGAGTCCATAAGTGACTGTGGAGGCCAATTCTGGATCCACATGTCCTTCCACAGTGGGGACATAGGTGTCTGGGTGAGAGTTGATCACGGTGAGGGTTTGTCAAACGTGTCTTCTTAGCACGTTTCGTCCTGAGTTTGAGCGTCTTCAAAGCCCATGACACCTTTGGTAAAGGCTGTTCTCCAATTGGAGCGCTCGCAGAAGAAGAAGAGTTTGGATTTGATATCCCGCCTTTCACTCCCCTTAAGGAGTCTCAAAGTGGCTAACATTCTCCTTTCCCTTCCTCCCCCACAACAAACACTCTGTGAGGTGAGTGGGGCTGAGAGACTTCAGAGAAGTGTGACTAGCCCAAGGTCACCCAGCAGCTGCATGTGGAGGAGTGCAGACACGAACCCGGTTCCCCAGATTACGGGTCTGCTGCTCCTAACCACTACACCAAACTGGCTCCCAGTTGTCGGTGTTAATACTACATTTTTTAGATTTTCCTTGACAGTTTTCTTTAAACCTCTTGTTGACCACCAGCATTACGCTTTCCATTTTAAAGTTTGGAGTTGCTGCTAGCACAGCACTTTTGACTACGACCCTGGAGGCACACTCAGTGGCGGAGCAAGCCAATCAGATGTCCGGGGTGGTGTGCATGCTCTGCGCCCAGGGGCGGGGCCAGCTGCCCACGGGGCGGGGCCAGCCGGTGCAGGATGCTTCACAGGGCCTCTGAGGAGTCTGCCTGCCTCCTCCCACTCAGCCGCCCTACAGCTGAGGGGGAGGCGGCAGGAGAACCGTTTGGGGCAGCGTGGAGCACCGCATCTCTCCCAGGAGACGTGTGGCTCAGGCACAATGCAGGCCCTGCAGTGAGTGTCACCTGGCATTTTGTCACACACACCCCTTCAGTGGTGACACCCAGGGCGGTCTGCCCCCACAGCACCCCCTTCCTCCACTCCTGAGCGCACTCCATTTTTCTCTCGAGACAGACTGAAGCCTACAACAACCACTGTAAAACTATATATTCATAAACTATACATTAAAGGTAAAGGGACCCTTGACCATTAGATCCAGTCGTGGACGACCTTGGGGTTGCGGCGCTCATCTTGCTTTACTGGCCGAGGGAGCCAGCGTACAGCCTCCGGGTCATGTGGCCAGCATGACTAAGCCGCTTCTGGCAAACCAGAGCAGTGCATGGAAACGCCGTTTACCTTCCCGCTGGAGCGGTACCTATTTATCTACTTGCACTTTGACATGCTTTTGAACTGCTAGGTTGGCAGGAGCAGGGACCGAGCAACGGGAGCTCACTCCATTGCGGGGATTCGAACCGCCGACCATCCAATCAGCAAGCCCTAAGCTCTGTTATTTAACCCACAGCACCACCCGCGTCCCCATAAACTATACATTACCCTGTCTCTAAAAATGCTGTTAATCTAGGTTTCTGGTTGCGGTTTACTGTACCCCCTCCACGGCTACCCTGTTAGAGTAGAACTGAAGCCTTAAGTTTCCACAGGACTTATACCACTATAATTGTGCTCCTGGCATACAGTGCTTTTGCTGTGCCCCTGTCGCAGTTTAGCTGGCACTTTAGTAAATAAGTCAGGGGGTGGCATTTTAACTCCAGTTGCCTAACACACTTGTTACCTTGATATTTTTGTCACAGGAGGAAAGATGCTTCAGCTGGAGCTCCTCTTTTGCTCATGAACTAAATCTAGGAAAGGAGCAGCTAATTTAACCCAGTTTAATAGCACCCAAGGATGTCACCACCCCTTCCAATTTTCCGCTTTCAAAGCACAAATCAAGTTTCTTGTAAGCCGCTTACAAGATCATCGCCATATGTGTGCCCGTTCTTTGGCTTCTCTCTTAGTGAGAAGGTGGCAAAGGTCATAACCACCTTTCGAATTGTGCTTAAAACTTCATCTTGCCACAATTCATCTCAATTCAAGTCTCCAGAGATGAATAGCGGACTCTTTCTTTTTCTAAAGCTGCTGATGTGATTCTTCTGAAATGTTGCCTCCGCTCATCTTTTTAACGATCCGACGTTAGTATTTCGGCAAAGGTGGCTTTTTGGATCTCACTAGGCATGTAATAATCACTTGTGCTTCATTACTTTGCAAGTTGGTGCTGTTTTACTTCAAAAGCTTTTCAGAAGACTAAGGGGTGTGTGTGTGTGTGTGAAGGCCCAACTAAAGAAGTGTTAGGAGACTCCTGCTCCCTTCCCAGAACTACAATTCCCAGTAGTGTGATAATGAAATCTGAATTCTAGTTCTTATGAAGGGAGGAGGGACTTCTAGCAACTCTCAGTATCCTTACCAAATTCCCCAGGAGTCTTTGGGGAAGCCATGCCTGTTAAAAGTGATATCGCAATGCTTCGAATGCACAGACGTAGCCTTAGAGCTGGAAGGGCCTCAAAGCTCATTCGGTCCAACCCTCTGACAATGCAGAAAATCCATTACTGCAGCAACCTTGATAAGCAGCCACCAAACATCTGCTTGAAAACCTCTAATGGAGGAGAGTCCATCTTCTGAGGCAGTCTGTCCCGCTGTTGAACATATTGTATCATCAGGAGGCTCTTCCTACTTTCTTTTAATTTGAACTGGATCCTCTGGAGGAACAAAAACAAATGCCTCCCACTTCCATTATTCCAGAGCCAGTGTGGTGTAGTGGTTAAGAGCAGTAGACTCGTAATCTGGGGAACCGGGTTCGCTTCCCCGCTCCTCCACATGCAGCTGCTGGGTGACCTTGGGCCAGTCACACTTCTCTGAAGTCTCTCAGCCCCACTCACCTCACAGAGTGTTTGTTGTGGGGGAGGAAGGGAAAGGAGAATGTTAGCCGCTTTGAGACTCCTTCGGGTAGTGAAATGCGGGATATCAAATCCAAACTCTTCTTCTTCTTCTTCTTCAGGGACAGTGCCAGATTTGCAGAAGCCATCCCGGTTTCTGACTTGATCCTGGAATACCCACTTTTTTATTGATTCATTTTGTTTAACAAAAAAAGGAAACAACCTAATCCAACTGTTATGATATAATATTAGTAAATAAAATTTAGCACCCCACATTATCTTGTCTATGTCTTCTTGTTTGTATCTTGAAAGAAGAAAAAGGAATAAATAAATAAACCATACATATACATACATACATATTAATTAGGACATCCCTATTTTCATAGGAGAAATGTTGGAGGGTATGGGAGGAAGTCCCTATTTCCATCGCAGGGTAAGAAGTTATGGTGACCTCCAGGCCAAGGAGAGACGTAAGTTAGAACCTTTGGAAGACATCTGTATAGGGAAGTTTTTTTAAAAAAAAATGTTTTATATTTTATTATGTTTTTATATATATATTGGAAGCCGCCTAGAGTGGCTGGGGCTACGCAGTTAGATGGGTTGGGGTATAAATAATAAAATGGTGGTTATTGTTAAATGGGGCATCCCTATTTTCATTGGAGAAATGTTGGCGGTTATGTTATTCTGTCTTAACCAGGCACCCCCCAAAACTTCGCCCTCCAGCTGTTTTGGGACTACGGTTCCCATCATCCCTGACCACTGGTCCTGTTAGCTAGGGATGATGGGAGTTGTAGTCCCAAAACAGCTGGAGGGCCGAGTTTGGGGGGTGCCTGGTCTTACCTGATTAAAAAGTGATGTTGAGAAACGAAACACGATAGTGAGGAAGCACAGCATGGAAAGGGCATGGCTATTCCATGTGTATCCCCTCCTTAAATCTCTCCCTGTTTCCCTCCGCTCACTTTGCATATGACTGGCCTGCATTTAAAGAGAGTGGCCAGCTACTGTCACATTTTAAAGGGGCCATTTGTGAGAGACACATCTCCCACAAATGGGCGAGAATGTGTTTTAATGTAACCTAAGCATGTTTGCTGTTCTGGTTTTCAACACCAGCACTGCCAGCTTTCAAGTGAATCACGACTTGGATGAATACAATTGTGAGTCTCATACTAGTGGAAACAAAAAAACAAAAACAAAAAAACCTGTTGATGACAAAACAAAATAGAAAATTCTTTCCAGTAGCACCTTAGAGACCAACTGAGTTTGTTCTCGGTATGAGCTTTCGTGTGCATGCACGCTTCTTCAGATCTGAAGAATCTGAAGATCTGAAGTATCTGAAGAAGTGTGCATGCACACGAAAGCTCATACCGAGAACAAACTCAGTTGGTCTCTAAGGTGCTACTGGAAATAATTTTCTATTTTGTTTCGACTATGGCAGACCAATACGGCTACCCATCTGTAACTGTTGATGACAAACATGCTTCTTGTCATGGAAACTGACAAGACAGTGATGTGGATCTAGATTGGACAGTGGTGTTCAGAGAATTGTGGGGGAAAGAAATAAATTGTTGCTGAGGATAAATGAGGCAGCCAGGACCTGCATCTCATACAGCCATGGAGATAAAGAGAGAGAGAGAGAGAGAGAGAGAGAGAGAGAGAGAGAGAGAGAGAGAGAGAGAGACTGATTTCTCTATGAACTTTTGCTGAGTTCTTAATCACCATAGCTAGGTATGTTTAGAGAAGGCTGCGAGGTGACCTGATAGCCATCTTCAAATATCTGCAGGTCTGTTGCATGAAATAAGGAGCAAGCTTGTTTTCCGCTGCCCCAGAGGGTAGGACCTGAACCAATGATCCAAATTATGAGACAGGAGATTCCGACTAAACATTAGGAAGAATTTTCTAACAATAAGAGCTGTTCAACAATGGCACGGGTTCCCTCAGGTGGTGGCGGGCTCTCCTCCATTGGAAGTTTTTAAACACAGGTTAGATCACCATCCATCAGGTATTTTTTTTTAGTTGTGATGAATGTGTTACAGGAGTTTGGACTCGGTGACTCTTGGGGTCCCTTCCAACTCTACAATTTGTTGGATTCTAGGATATTGTAGAACGGGCAGGAAACTTCAAACAGGGGAGGCGGGGCTTATCCAGACTGCCAGGGCTTCCAGGTTGCCCTTGGGATTCTCCTAGGCCACACCCCCTCTTCTCAGGACACACCGCTCACTGGTCCCACGATGTATCCTCAAGTGCTTGGGCCGGGAACGAACATGTCCTTGAACTGTGATAATGCCTCTTGAATTCTGGGATGGAGGATAAAGAGGTGGTGCGGGGAGTGTCTGTGTGTAGAAACACCTGAAATTTGTATGTCTGGAATGTACAGACATGTAGGGTTACTGCACAACGGTAACAACAACAACAATTTGGTGGCTCAGACCAGCCACCCAACAAAATCAGCATCCGATTCTCACAGGGTGCCTATGGGAAGCCTGCAAGCAGGGCATGAGTGCAATAACATTGAGATGCAAATCAGATGTTCTGTCACTGAGCGATGGCCTCTCCAGTCTTAAGGACCAGAGGTCCTTGGCAAAGCAGCCCACCTCTTTGGGGACCCCGGACATTAGTGATGTAACTAGTTAGGGTGGGAAACACAAGGGAAACAAGTCTGGGGACAAAACACGAGGTTTTCAGTAGCCTCCCTTTGCAGAGGTTGCTGGGAGGATGGATCCAGTTACACTCAGGAGACCTCAGGTGAGTTTCTATTCCAAGGTAAGGTGTAGCTCCAGAGGAGCAATTCACCCCAGGGCAAAAGACGGCAACAGTTTTTTTTTTCCTCAAGAACTCGAACGTGGCCCATCAGTGGGAGGGAGAATAAATCTTTGCACCTTAAGACCCCAGGAGGTCAGTTTGCTGCCCTCTTTCCATTATGCACATAATTTAATTTCTTATGCTTACATGCCAACCAATATCGTATGGCAATAAAAAGGGCAAGACATATGCTAATCGACAGCTCTGATAATTACAGAATCTTCAAATTAATTAACAAGCCAATGGCAGCCAAACATTAGCATCCAGAAAGAGCTTTGCTGCATTAACCGCTAATGAGTTCGTTTTAAATCTATCGCGCAACCCATTTTGGAAAGCGTGGGCCATATTTAATCATATTCAATCAGATTTAATAATGAAAATCCTTAACATCAGGCATTGTTGAGTGCGAAATTGCCATGGGATTTTTAATTGTTAAAATGTGAGGCTGCATTTTTTAACGGCCACTCTTTAATTGAATAGGAAGTTCCGGTGGAAATTGGGTCATACACGTATGTATGTGAATGGGCGTAGACCCTCCAAGTGTCCCTATTTTCCATGGACAGTGCCGGATTTACAGATGCCATCCCAGTTTCTGATCTGTCCTGCTTTTCCTTAGGAGTCTCTATTTTAATTGAAGAAATGCTGGAGGGTATGGAGTTATTCGATCCCCAAGCCATCTGAAGGCAATCCTGTATAGGGAAGGGCTTTTTTTAGTTTTTGTTTTTAAAAAATGTTTTATGTTTTTACATTGGTTGGAAGTTGACCAGAGTGGGGCAACCCAGTGAGATGGGCAGACACAGTGAGCTCCCGTTGCTCTGTCCCAGCTCCTGCCAACCTAGCAGTTTGAAAGCACACCAGTGCAAATAGATAAATAGGTACCGCTGCGGCAGGAATGTAAACGGCATTTCCGTGTGCTCTGGTTTCCGTCATGGTGTCCTGTTGCGCCAGAAGCGGCTTAGTCATGCTGCCCACATGACCCAGAAAGCTTGCCTGTGGACAAACACCGGCTCCCTTGGCCTAAAGTGAGATGAGCGCTGCATCCCATAGTTGCCTTTGACCGGACTTAACCGTCCAGGGTTTTTTTCCCCACCTTACCTTTTACCTTTACCTAGGTGGCCATCAATATTCAGTGGCATGGGTCTGGTACTGCTCTTCCCCTTTCCCTTTGTGGAAGGGATTCTGAACCAGCAGAGGCTTCCACTGCCATATGGGATGGGGGGCCCTCCTCCTTGCAGCCCCCTGTTTCACCTTCCCACTCTGCTTTGGAGGGCACCCTAACCTTCCCCAGCAGGTGGTCTTGAAGGGGGAAGGAAGCCCACGAGCAAGGGAGGTAAAGCAATAGGCTTCTTGCTGCCCATCTGCTGGTGGCTGGGTATACCACCTCTAAACCTAAACATACAGTCATACTGACTTATAGCTATTGGTTGACTTTCTAAAGCATGGGTAGGCAAACTAAGGCCCAGGGGGCCGGATCTGGCCACTCGCCTTCTAAATCTGGCCTACGGGTGGTCCGGGAATCAGGCTGTTTTTACATGAGTAGGATGTGCCCTTTTATTTAAAATGCGTCTCTGGGTTATTTGTGGGGCATAGGAATTCATTCTTCTTCTTTTTTCCTTTTCAAAATATAGTCCGGCCCCCCACAAGGTCTGAGGGACAGTGGACCGGCTCCCCGCTGAAAAAGTTTGCTGACCCCTGTTCTAAAGCACTAGTGGATCTTGGGATTATTGCCACCCAGTGTGACACCTCTTAACATTCTACCTAACAGTTGTGGCTCCCCTGAGACGGTGCACCCAGTGTGACCAAACCGGTTGCGCTCCCCTAAATCCGCCTCTGTCTAAAGCAACAACCTGCAGATGTGGTTGGCCAAGCACAGTCTAAAGAGCCCAGTAGAGCAGGGATGCCCATTGGCTTGTGATGCTGCGTTGGCCATGCCCACCTGCCCTACCTCAGGTGATTGACAGCACTTGCGAAACACTGCACGGACATCTTTTCCCGCAGGCAAAAAATTGGGTCCCCTGACACCCTTGAGATGCCAAGTGACTGCAGTAGAGTGTGGAGCAAGAGGCATGACCCCCCCCCCCCAGATTGGTAAGGATTTAATTCAGGCCCCATAATATAAAACTGTATCATACCGCTTTAAACAGCCATAGTTTTACCCCCAAAGCATCATTGGATTTGAAGTTTGCCAAGGGTGCTGAGAATTGGTAGGAGAGTCCACCGGAGCTATAATTTTCAGAGTGGTTTAACAGTCGACCCCTCTTCCCAGGGAAATCTGGAAATTGCAGCATTAGCATCAATGAATGGATGCTAATTGTGAGTAAAAATCAGTCAAGCGTGGCCATTTTTGCTCCACTGTAAATATCTGCACAATAAAGAACTTAGTTTTTAGAAGTTCCGTGTTTGGCTGATTTCTCATGAGCAACCACTGAACGTCCTTACAGTACCATTGCTTTCACTTTGTTGTTTTTAGCAAACATTTAAATACAGAAATTATGTAGCCTAATAACTAGATCAATGACAACTTTGTATTATTTTCCCTAACGTTTGGTAACAACAATTAAAAAACATAGGATACACACAATTAAGTTTAGAAAACTAATCAAAATACAATACAATTGATACAGCAGGTCGGCCATTTTGAAATCACGATTTCAGTGTTCCTGTCATTTAATTTTGTCTAATTTTTTATATGTTATTCTACACCCAATTCTCATAAAAATGCCATTAATAGCGTTTATGTTGCGATTTTGCCCAGGTTACAGCATTTTTTTTGTAGTTTGCCCGGACTAATAGGAAACATTTCCAATTAAAAAAACTTACGGAAAATGCACAGCAGTGGCAGGCAGAAATAATTTGGGGGTTTCCTGCTGGCTGCCATTGTTGGGATTCCGGCCAGAAGGGGGCACTGTGAGGCAGCAGAGCCACACTGATGCCAATCTGCAGGTGATGGCCGAGGTGAGGCTGGCAGGGATAGAGTACGGACGTCTCCGTCCAATACAAGTACTAAGGGATTGCTCTGCCTGGTTGAGATTCCTGATACAAGATCTGACCTTTCTCCTCACCCCAGCCTGCCTCCCCCTTCCCTGCATTGCTGCTGCCCCCCCCCCAAACCAGAAATTCGAAACCCAGATTTGGAGTTTTGCCGCTCCGGCGCTCTGGTGTAAATTAAGTGAGAGCTCCTATATCGTTTGTAAGGATCTGTGTCATAAATATCTCCATTAAGTAGCAATTAAGATGCTGGGATTTAGGCTCTGTGCTGTTCTAGGAGGTAATTATAAAAGAATTGGATTAATTAGCCACTGAATTATTTATGTAGACATAAATATTGCACACGCGATTAGTGCTAAATAGGATACTGCTGCCCCAAAAAGGCGAGGTAAAGATAAATTGATTTTCATGTTGCTGCTTCAGTTCCCTGCCCACCAAATATAAAGCCGGACTTATTGAGATTCCTCTTCCAAGGCAAGCCATTTATTCTGGTAGAGTTTGCGTCTCAAATGGCTACCATTATATGTGTGCGGGTGCTTCTTTCTCACTCGCTTTTTGGTGTATCCTTTTCTGTTTTTAAGAGGTATCCTGCCCTTCCTCACAAGGAGCCAGGGTGCGCCACCCTTTTCAGACCAAACCTTATGTTAGGCCCTGTCTGCACTATACGTTTAAAACAGTACCATACCACTTTAAACTGTTGTGGCTTCCCCCAAGGAATCCTGGGAGGTGTAGTTTGTTAAGGGCAAGGAGAGTCGTCCGGAGGCCTCACCATATCTCCCTCATGGAGCTACAGTTCTCAGAGTGGCCTCTTCCCTTGGAATTCTGGGAATTGTAGCTCTGTGGAGGAAAATGGGGGAAGGTCTCCTAACAACTCTCAGTGCCCTTACCAATTACACTTCCCATGATTTTGGGGAGGAAGACTAGGGTTTTACTGACACCTGCAAAATTGTTGAGCTTTTTTTTATGAAGGACCCCCCCCCCCAAAAGTTGAGTTCTTGGGGTGTTTCCCCTGACATTTATTTTGCCGATTCGGCAAAATCCCCCCCCCCCCCGGATGCCATTTTGACATCCTCAAAACAGGACATAGCGTAGATGGGGCCTTGGAGGGAAGCAGTGGATAGGTCTATAGGTAAAATTGGGTGTGTAACTCCTACCTTTGAAGAGTAAGCTACATCCCAGCCATGCAAAACTCAGAGGTTTCTACGTACATGTGTGTAACCCACTGGCAGGGTTGCCATACACCTGGGAATTTCTAGACATGTCCTCTTTAGGTGGTCCGACATGCCCAGCTGGGGGGAATTTTACATTTTAAAGCAAATGTCCTGGATTTTGGGGTTTTGCTTGTTTTGAGAGCCAGTGTGGTGTAGTGATTAAGAGCAGTGGACTTGTAATCTGGTGAACCGGGTTCACGTCTCTGCTCCTCCACATGCAGCTGCTGGGTGACCTTGGGCTAGTCACACTTCTTTGAAGTCTCTCAGCCCCACTCACCTCACTGAGTGTTTGTTGTGGGGGAGGAAGGGAAAGGAGAGTGTTTGCCGCTTTAAGACTCCTTCGGGTAGTGATAAAGCGGGATAGCAAATCCAAACTCTCCTCCTCCTCCTCCTCCTCCTCCTCCTCCTCCTCCTCCTCCTCCTCCTCTTCTTCTTCTTCTTCTTCTTCTTCTTCTTCTTCTTCTTCTTCTTCTTCTTCTTCTTCTTCTTCTTCTGTGAGTAGGCTGTTCAGGCTCGGGCTCAGCAGCAGGGCCATTGCCCCCAAAAAGCTCAACAACTTTCTGTGTCTGGATTTTTACAACTTGAAAAATGGAAACCCTACCAACTGGTGATGCAGGTGTTGCTAACTTCTGACTAACTTCTGACATTTCAATTTTGAGAGTGTGCTGGGGGGCACCAGCTGTAAAATGGCTGCCCTGGAGCAGGCAGGGCATAGCACAGAATGAGAGGGACAGCCACCTCTGACAACAACAACAACAACAACAACAACAACAACAACAACAACAACTATTATTATTTACTATTATTATATTACTATATTATTATTATTCCCCAGCCACTCTGTGCGGCTTCCAACAAAAGATTGTTGTCGTCTAATGCTGTTGCTGTCTAATAACAACAGGGACCCCCCCTCCCCCCCCAAAAAAACCCTTGCACCACTCTCATCTCACAAAAATCACTTAGAAGATACCTGCAAATTTTGCCCCATAGCAACTCTTTTAGCTGTTGACTGGTTCAGTGAAGTTTCCTGACCTCCCCCAGGGATAATAACAATCAACAGTTACATCGGCTGCAAGGTGGAGCCATAACAAATGAAGGAGAAAAATGTATCCACCAATTCGTAGTTGAAAAGGAAATTGTGTCTAGGCCACTAAAACAGCCAATTATATTCTAGTGTGCCGAAGCCCACAGAGCATTTGGTGAGGTCCACCTGCAGTATCCTTGCTTCTGAAGAAATCGGAATATAGATATTTTTGCTCCCCTTCGGCTGTGTGAATGGGTAATTAAAAAGAGGTGGCATATTACACAGCAAGGACCCTTATAAATCAGGCAGCAAATAGGAGGACGAGGGGACCATTAGCGCCTGTGTGCTAATAGTTATCCTTCTGTACTTGCTATTATGGAAAGAAATTTCATACCACATTTATTATCCCATCGACTGGCTGTCACTGACACTTCAAGTTCCTGATTGCGGGAGGGGTGAATTTATTCCTTAATGGCAGGCGTGGGCTTGATAGCAAAGACAGATACTGTTTTAGGTTGTGCTCCTATACAGTGGTACCTCTGGTTACGTACTTAATTTGTTCCGGAGGTCCGTTCTTAACCTGAAACTGTTCTTAACCTGAAGCACCACTTTAGCTAATGAGGCATCCCGCTGCCGCTGCGCTGCCAGAGCACGATTTCTGTTCTTATCCTGAAGCAAAGTTCTTAACCTGAAGCATTATTTCTGGGTTAGCAGAGTCTGTAACCTGAAGCGTCTGTAACCTGAAGCGTATGTAACCCGAGGTACCACTGTACCTGCTTGTTGTTCAGTCGTTCAGTCGTGTCCGACTCTTCATGACCCCATGGACCAGAGCACGCCAGGCACCCCTATCCTTCACCGCCTCCCGCAGTTTGGCCAAACTCATGTTAGTAGCTTCGAGAATACTGTCCAACCATCTCATCCTTTGTCGTCCCCTTCTCCTTGTGCCCTCCATCTTTCCCAACATCAGGGTCTTTTCCAGGGAGTCTTCTCTTCTCATGAGGTGGCCAAAGTACTGGAGCCTCAGCTTCAGGATCTGTCCTTCTAGTGAGCACTCAGGGCCGATTTCCTTGAGAATGGATAGGTTTGATCTTCTTGCAGTCCATGGGACTCTCAAGAGTCTCCTCCAGCACCATAATTCAAAAGCATCAATTCTTCGGCGATCAACCTTCTTGATGGTCCAGCTCTCACTTCCGTACATTACTACTGGGAAAACCATAGCTTTAACTATACGGACCTTTGTTGGCAAGGTGATGTCTTTGCTTTTTAAGATGCTGTCTAGGTTTGTCATTGCTTTTCTCCCAAGAAGCAGGCGTCTTCTAATTTCATGACTGCTGTCACCATCTGCAGTGATCATGGAACCCAAGAAAGTGAAATCTCTCACTGCCTCCATTTCTTCCCCTTCTATTTGCCAGGAGGTGATGGGACCAGTGGCCATGATCTTAGTTTTTTTGATGTTGAGCTTCAGACCATATCTTGCGCTTTCCTCTTTCACCCTCATTAAAAGGTTCTTCAATTCCTCCTCACTTTCTGCCATCAAGGTTGTATCATCAGCATATCTGAGGTTGTTGATATTTTTTCCGGCAATCTTAATTCCGGTTTGGGATTCATCCAGCCCAGCCTTTCGCATGATGAATTCTGCATATAAGTTAAATAAGCAGGGAGACAATATACAGCCTTGTCGTACTCCTTTCCCAATTTTGAACCAATCAGTTATTCCATATCCAGTTCTAACTGTAGCTTCTTGTCCCACATACAGATTTCTCAGGAGACGGATGAGGTGATCAGGCACTCCCATTTCTTTAAGAACTTTCCATAGTTTGCTGTGGTCGACACAGTCAAATGCTTTTGCATAGTCAATGAAGCAGAAGTAGATGTTTTTCTGGAACTCTCTAGCTTTCTCCATAATCCAGCGCATGTTTGCAATTTGGTCTCTGGTTCCTCTGCCCCTTCGAAATCCAGCTTGCACTTCTGGGAGTTCTCGGTCCACGTACTGCTTAAGCCTGCCTTGTAGAATTTTAAGCATAACCTTGCTAGCGTGTGAAATGAGTGCAATTGTGCGGTAGTTAGAGCATTCTTTGGCACTGCCCTTCTTTGGGATTGGGATGTAAACTGATCTTCTCCAATCCTCTGGCCACTGCTGAGTTTTCCAAACTTGTTGGCATATTGAGTGTAGCACCTTAACAGCATCATCTTTTAGGGTTTTAAATAGTTCAGCTGGAATATCATCACTTCCACTGGCCTTGTTGTTAGCAAGGCTTTCTAAGGCCCATTTGACTTCACTCTCCAGGATGTCTGGCTCAAGGTCAGCAACCACACTACCTGGGGTGTATGAGACCTCTATATCTTTCTGGTGTAGTTCCTCTGTGTATTCTTGCCACCTCTTCTTGATGTCTTCTGCTTCTGTTAGGTCCTTTCCACTTTTGTCCTTAATTGTGGTAATCTTTGTACGAAATCTTCCTTTCATATCTCCAATTTTCTTGAATAAATCTCTGGTTTTTCCCATTCTGTTATTTTCCTCTATTTCTTTGCATTGCTCGTTTAGAAAGGTCCTCTTGTCTCTCCTTGCTATTCTTTGGAAATCTGCATTCAATTTCCTGTATCTTTCACTATCTCCCTCGCATTTTGCTTGCCTTCTCTCCCCCGCTATTTTTAAGGCCTCATTGGACAGCCACTTTGCTTTCTTGCATTTCTTTTTCATTGGAATGGTTTTCGTTGCTGCCTCCTGTATAATATTACGAGCCTCCATCCACAGTTCTTCAGGCACTCTATCCACCAAATCTAAGTCCTTAAACCTGTTTTTCACTTCAACTGTGTATTCATAAGGAATTTGATTTACCTGCTTTACCTGTACCTGCTTACTTGGGAGTAAAGGACGTTGCGCTCGATGGGACAAACGTCTACCTCTGTGTTGGCACGTGCAGGATTGCACTGCTAGCGTTGTGTCACGACCAGCATTGCCACAAAGCATTATGAAGCACCTGCTTCGGCCAGGCAAATTCCAGAAGGGGCTGGCTTTTATCTCTGTGCATCACATTACAAGAATGGTGCTGTGGAGAAGGTGCTAGACTACAGAGACTTCAATGATGATGATGATGATGATGATGATGATGATGATATGCCCCTGCCCATCTGACTGGGTTGCCTCAGCCACTCTGGGTGGTTTCCAGCAAAATTCAGGTGTTTTCTAAAAGTTTATTTCCTTGTCTTCTGTTGGAGGGCGTTCCACAGGGCAGGCACCACTACCGAGAAGGCCCTCCGGCTGGTTCTCTGTAACTTTACTTCTTGCAGTGAGGGAACCACCAGAAGGCTCTGGGATCCAGCAGGCTGTTTTGATCCTATTGCAATAATCTGAGCAATATCGCCGACCACTCCTTCTCGAGTTCTTGCAAGCAGGATTCAGGCAATACAGTCAGTGGTCTTTCTGCAATGCTGAGGCTTCTCTGCAGTGCTTTCCCAAGTGCTTCTTAAGCATCTTTAAGCGTGCAATTTGGAAAACTTGGAAAAACACCTTAACACTTTTTGCAGTGAATTGGAAGGGCGTTTTTCTAGACCCAAGAAATCTTTCACCTGAAAAGGAATTAGAACATGAGATTATTCAACTGAGTGCAAAACTGTGTATCATTTCATTTCACCACCAGCTCTTCATGGTTAGGTTGTGTTTTAGTCTGAAACGCTGGCAAACTAGCGCAGTCCTGTTCCTTCTACAAAGCTTTCCTCACTGCCAGGCTGCACTTCTTTCTTTCAGCCACTAGGTGGCACTCATGCTCTATAAACATCCCAAAAAATCGAACGCCACTTGGGGAGCCCTGCTGACTGCGGCTTCATTCTATTTTTGAATTCCGTATTTATTTTATAATATCAGGGCTTTTTATAATATACCTAATTATCTCTGCTAAATGGGCAGGGTCTCCAAAAGACTTAATCAGTGCAATTTTGAAGCAAAGATATAATATGGCTGTATAATTTTCCAGCCACAATCGGCACAATTTCGTTTCATTTTAGTGCGAGGCCTCTGGGCACACTATTTTGAGAAGAGGGTTCTGGGTTTTATTTATACGCATGGTGAGCAATCAAGGGACGCGTAAAATGGCTTTATGGAAGCGCAGGGTGCCACTAAATCACATACTGAGTGCAAATTTTCCATTTTTCCCCCCTCTGGGGGTTGGTGGGACGGTGGGAACATGGGCTGGGCGTGTAGCTTGTTCCCTCTTCAAGAAACAGTTGAAAAAGAACATGCAGATTTCTGTCTTCAGAGTTTTATCCCTCCCCCCCCAAATACTTGAAGTGGGCAGATCTTAGCTCAGGTTTGAAGGGATTAGGTCAGGAATCGGCAACCAGGAAGCGGCCCGAGGAGGCCGTTTAACCGGCCCATGAGCCGCCCCAGAATCAAGCTGCCCATTTGATGAATCCCTGTGCCACGACGCTAACTGGCGTGGCCGGGGACTCGCTTCTGCGGCGTCAGAAATCGCGTCTGCGCACGCACAGATGCTGGAAACTGCGCCTGAGCATGTGCAAACTTGCGCAGCCGCTGGAAATTGCGGGGGCACGTCCTCACACGCGCTCGCCATCCAGCTCACAGAGGGGGCTCCGCAGGACTGATCCAACCCAGGCAAGGTAAAACTTGCCAACCCCTGGATTAGGTTTTGGAAAGGGGTTGAGCTGGAGCAGAATAGCTGAAACATAGCCATGGAGAATTTCTTTGCTGAAATCCCCATCTCCTGAATTAAAGGATCTCAGGCAGAATGGCTGGGAGATACTACTTGCGCAGAGCATAGTCAAACTATTGAACTTGCTCCCCTAGGAGGCCTCCGCTTGGATGGCCTTAAAAGAGGGTTAGGCAATAGCTACCAACCGCAGCAGGAGGCAGCAATGCATCTGGATACCAGTTGCAGGAAACCATGGGAGGGGTCTTCAGAGGGTCACACAGGGGACCTTCCCCGCCAGGGTTGACCTTAGGGATGAGCAAGCTGCATTGAGCTAGGCCTGGATGCTGAAGGTGTGTGTGTGTGTGTGTGTGTGTGTGTGTGTGTGTGTGTGTTTAGCTGAGCTTGGCGTCACACCCATTGTTGAGTTTATTGTCTGTGTAGCACACTTCTCGTTCTAGGTTTCCCTTCACCGCCTGGTGAGCTGCCAACCTATGAACGTAGGAGAGCTGGGAGTCTTCGCATCACTGAGTTCTCCCTGTGTGTATCATGCAGATTTCCTTCTTCCTTTCTCCACCAACACCTGTTCCTTTCCGGCTTGCTACTGGGCTATTTCAACCCTGAGCCAATGCTTTTTGTTTTGCAACTGTCCTTTCCTTTCAAGTATAAACTGCTGCTGAGGCTGCTCACCTGTCTCTGGTTTCTCGCTCGTTCACTCGCGTCTTCTGTTGTGCCACTGTGCCATTTCTAGTCCGGCTGTGTTCGCATTTGCTTGGTCCACAGCTGGATGGTTGGGCAGGTCTGTCAGTTTCGGTTCCTCTCATTTCCCCAGTGTTAAATTCAACTCCCCATGTTTCTGCAGCACTTTGTGATTTTTTTTGAAGATTCACGAGCATTTTGTTGCGAATTTCTCCTAATAAACACATTTTTTTTGGTATGCAGTTTTGACTAGTTGTACATTTCTGCAAGTATGTTCTCATGCTGCAACGCACTTCTGCATGTTATCTTTACCAGTACATGCATTTTAAGCACCCCTTTCCCCCAATATATGCATTAGTGTAGGCAAAGTTGCAGAACTGTGTTGCAAAGTTCGCCAGAAGTGGGAATTTCAAAGGATGGCTGTATTTCAATTCGTACTTTGGTTCAAGAAGTGCAAATTAGGTGGCTTCTCATTAGAAAGCATGCAAAACTGAACATCTCCTTTATCCCTAACTGGCTTTGAGGCTCCACAGAGACAAAACCCAGCTGTGGTGTGGCAAGGCGAACCGATGTTATGACTGACTGTCTGCAAGGACTTTGGGCCAAGTTACTTGGGGGGCAGCTCTGAGCCTTTATCATGAAATTTCTTGGAAAAGCACCCAGGGGGCAGGGCTTGTTACACAGTCAGGCAGTTAGGCAGAAGGACTGTTTCTGGACTACAGCAATGAGCTCTATGTGGGGCTACCTTTGAAGGTGACTTGGAAACTACAGTTAATCTAGAATGTGGCTGCCAGACTGGTGACTGGGAGTGGCTGCTGGGACCATATAGCACTGGTCCTAAAGGATCTACGCTGGCTCCCAGTACATATCTGGGCACAATTCAAAGATAAACAACTACCCAAAGAGATCTAGCTGTCTGAGAAACAGTTTCTATCCAAAAGCGATTTTGGTTCTAAACACAGTGTAAGGCAGTCTCTAAAGGAGTATCTGTATTTAGTTGTGGGGCACCAGAGTTTTTAGGGAGCTAACCAGGGGGCTAGCTCTTGAGAGTCCCATGGACTGCAAAAAGATCAAACTTATCCATCCTTAAAGAAATCAGCCCTGAGTGCTCACTGGAAGGGCAGATCCTGAAGTTGAGGCTCCAGTACTTTGGCCACCTCATGAGAAGAGAAGACTCCCTAGAAAAGACCCTGATGTTGGGAAAGATGGAGGGCACAAGGAGAAGGGGACGACAGAGGATGAGATGGTTGGACAGTGTTCTCGAAGCGACTGGCATGAGTTTGGCCAAACTGCGGGAGGCAGTGGAGGATGGGGTGCCTGGCGTGCTCTGGTCCATGGGGTCACGAAGAGTCAGACACGACTGAACGAGAACAACAAAAAGGTAGGGTATTAAAGTTTAAGAAGTTAATTATGCATAGGCGGTATGGGGAATGAGTCGACAGGTATTTTCAGGATAGTAGGCTTGTCAGTTTTTGCATGTATGGTGTAGATTTTTCAATTTCGCTGTTGTGTATGGGGACAATGACAATAAAGATTATCGTATTTTATCATATCTGAAAGCTGCCCTGTATGGGGAAACTTTTAATGTTTGATGTTCCATTGGATGCCACCCAGAGTAGCTGGGGCAGCCCTGTCAGATGGGTGGGGTATAATTGATTGATTGATTGATTATTTTAGCAGCAGGGCAATTGTACCAAGTGGGCATTTCCCCGCCCAACTGCTTTAACTTTTTGCAATTAATCACTTCCTTTACATTCATTCTGAAGGCATCAACTTCTCCAAATGTATGCTCAGGCCTACCTTCTCACCTTGCCCCTAGGATGTTTTAACCCCCCCCCCCTCAAAAAAAGAAAGCACCTCTCCTTTGGGAGCGATCATGTTTGAAAGGTGAAATCAAACACGTAAATATTTACCGGAGGAAACCAATTTCATGTCGTTCCAAACTAAATTGCTTTTTAGAGGTGGGATGGATGGGAGGCAGAGAAGGAGGGAGGAGAGGGTGTTGGGGGGGGGAGAGCAATGCTTCAACAGGAGCTGTTAAGTCCAGATTTCCACCAGAGCCGCTAGGTGGATGGAATGTTTTTTAAGTCTGAGCCTGATAGATTCGGCTGACAATGCTAAGGTTGTCTGAAGGTGCAGCCATTACCGGCCATGCAAAGAGCCAACACTCCCCCCTCCCTTGTTAATATACTGCCCAACTACGTTGGCGTTGGAATGATATTTGTGTCCCTGCCAGGATCGCTGTCAGCGTGGCAGAGTGGGGTTTTGCTAGGAGCTGTTAAAATCCCCCTCCCTTTTTTATTCTTGACTTTTAAGAAGAGATAAAGATTGTTTTGATGTAGACCAAAGGACGCTGGCAGACTAACTGGCAATTTGACCTATGTGCCAGTAGGCACCCGGGAAGCTGTTGGAAAATTGGTATGCATGGCCGGGGGGTGGGGTGGAGAGAGAAAGACTCATCTTATGCAGGTTTACAGGGAAGTAAATTCCAATGGATTTTTTAAAAATGCCTTTTTTAAAAATAATAATGTTTTTCTATTAAATAAAACATTCCCTTTTACTAGGGTTGCCATATCTTGAAGAGCAAAAAAGAGGAGACCACCATCCCAAGCATGCATGTGCCCCCCCCCAAAAAAAAACCCAAAATGAAAACAAAAAACCTGGACATTTCCTTTAAAATGTAAAAATTCGCCCAGATGGGCATGTTGTCCACGGATGCCTAATGAGGAACGGCTTAGGGAGCTGGGTATGTTTAGCCTGGAGAAGAGAAGGTTAAGGGGTGATATGATAGCCATGTTCAAATATATAAAAGGATGTCATATAGAGGAGGGAGAAAGGTTGTTTTCTGCTGCTGCAGAGAAGCGGACACGGGGCAATGGATTCAAACTACAAGAAAGAAGATCCCACCTAAAGATTAGGAAGAACTTCCTGACAGTAAGAGCTGTTTGACAGTAGAATTTGCTGCCAAGGAGTGTGGTGGAGTCTCCTTCTTTGGAGGTCTTTAAGCGGAGGCTTGACAGCCATCTGTCAGGAATGCTTTGATGGTGTTTCCTGCTTGGCAGGGGGTTGGGCTGGATGGCCCTTGTGGTCTCTTCCAACTCTATGATTCTATGATTCTATGAAAAGAGGACATGTCCGGGTTGTCCCAGACGTATGGCAACCCATACCCTTTACAGGTGCTTTTTTTTAAGGAAGAGGGGCAAACACTTTAAAATAAAGAGGAAATGAACAAGACAGAAGGCACGCTGATAGGGTGGGTGAATGGGTCAGCTTCAGGAGCTCTTGGAAGCCACATGAAGTGAGGCCGAGGGCCGCCTGCAGTTGCTGCCCTGTGCTATAAAGCCCCCTGGCACCTGAGCTTGCCCCCACCCGTATGTTTATATTGCACTGAGTTGAAGGACACTTTTTATCGCATTAAAGAGAAATCTTTTACGGTATCGTATATATAAAAAAGGAGGAACCTAGCTCTGTTTTTCCAAAGCCACCAAGAATAAGTGCCATGCCTCACTGCCTCTAAATTAGATCACAAATATTCTGGCTGATGGCAGCATCCTTGCATTCTCCCTGAAGGCAAAGATCTGAGCAAATCATGTTTTAATATCGCAGGTTCATTTGTCCAGGCTGAAATTAAATGGAAGCAAGGGTGGGTTTTTTTTGGGGGGGGAAGGAGGCGCGAATTAAGACATACATTCAGTTGGCTCAGAAAGAGGAAATGTCACCCATAGAAACCGAGGTCACATCCATCTCCATACATTTAAAGCACTCTTATACGACTTTAGCTGTCATGGCTCCACAGACTGCTGGGAACTGTAGTTTAAGGCTGCTGACCACACAGTGCTACAGTTTCCAGCACCCTTAATAAACAGCAGTTCCCAGACTCCCCATGGCATAAGAGTGCTTGCAATGAAGCTGGTTGCTTAGCAGACTACGCCAGTGCTGCAGAACTGTGAATGGATGAAACTTCAGTACTTTGACTTCTTCTACACAGAAGAGGAGGGAGAAGACTTGGGACCAGCGCAGTCAGTGCCATGAATACTAGTGGCTCAGAATTAACTTTGATGGATTCAAATGAGAAGGCTGGCTTGCTACACAGCAGGAACTTTTAAAACGGGGAAATATCCCAGAACATGACCACCCTCCTGCTGAAGTGGTATGGTCCAGAATTCTATTGTTTTTAGAGTGTTTTTTTCTTTCTTTCAAATTATAGTGTGCCACTTAGAGATTTGTGAAATATTCAGTGAAATATTCAAATCCTTTGGGGTTAGAGTGAGATAACGAATAAATGCTTTTAAATAAATATAACAAATGAAAACAATTGCAGATCCAACACCGTTGCAGACAAAGATAAAGATCTCGATTTAAAAGGCTTGTTGAAAAAGGGAGGCCTTCAACAAGTGCTGAAAAGACCATAGAGACAGCACCTGTCTGGCATGGAACAGAAGGGAAATTCAAAGAGTGGGTGCCACCACACAAAAGGCCCAGTCCCTATGCTGTACACCAGGGCAAGATTCACTCCCAGTTTTTTAAAAAATTAGTTTTTGTTAAATATTTTCTGTGTTACAAAACACACAAACAAACAAACAAACAAACAAACAGGGGAAGGTCCATCTATCATCTCCACTTTCAGTTCATAGAGTCTTTTTCACAATTGGTTTATGTTTAGCGAGAGACACATTTGTCATAGACATCTTGTGACTGGGAGGGAAAGAGACTGGGGACAGAGATGGTGGGTATTGTTCTTTCATTCTGTTGCCCTATGAAATATGTTCCAGGACAACAACAACAACAACAACAACAACAACAACAACAACAACAACACATGCACATGAGTAAGGAACTCATATGTCACTTACCCTCAGCAGCTAGAAATATCGTAACTAGAGACTGGAAGGACCTATCAGGAGTGAACATAGACTATTTGTCAGGGACTGTGCTGAGGAGGGCTGCACTGAGGAGAAATGGTGGGAGCCACTCCCTCCCCCTGATCCTGAATCTTCCCAGGAGCAGGAAGACAGTATAGATTTGGAAGAGTGGTTTGCAGAGGGGCATAGTTCAGAAGGCAGAAGCTGGGAAATACTGGATGGGGAACAGCTAGGAGAAGAAACACTGGAAGAGATTCACAGTCTCTGGACAGCATTCACCCTCCCCCTTCTCCAAATACACAGAGAGCTCAGAAAGTGTTAGAACAGAAAGCGCAGAGGTTACAAACTCAGATTACAAGACATAGGAGTGACGTAGATCAATAGGAATGGAAGGGGGGAATGACCCTTAATTGGGAGCACCGCCATTTCTAGGAGATGTGTTCTTTGTTCTCTCACTGTGATTATTAAAGATTCTAACTGGTAAGGCGTTCCTTTCGTTTGATCTTCTTATCATAGCTGTCAACTTTTCCCTTTTCTTGTGAGGAATCCTATTCGGAATAAGGGAATTTCCCTTTTAAAAAAAGGAAAAAATTGACAGCTATGCTTCTTATCTATTGCCACAGGGAAGGAAGCCGATTCCCCCGAAGCTTGACACCACTGGTACCATAATGCATGGGATACCCTACGCCCCACTAGAGAAGTTAACCAACAAACTTAAACTAGCACGGCAATGAAAAGAGGGTGAATTCCCCCTGACGGGGTTCCTCTTTATCACATACGCAGCGCAACAGGGAAATGACCTATCTCCTCCAAAAGCACACAAATGAGTCCCGGTTTGTTGACCCCCACCCAGCCCACCTCCGAGTCACTGCCGTTCAGATCTTCTTTCTCCAGGCTGCAAGCTTTAATTGATACATTTCTCAAAGATGACAGCGAAAGTTCAGCAAGTGGCTACTGCCGATTTTTTAAAAATGAAAAGTGCTTGGTCTCTTGAGGCATGTCAAACAGGGATGCTCCTTCCTTAGGAGATATTAATGTCAAAAAGCTGCAATGATAGCAGAAGGAGAGATGCTGGCAAACGTCTCCCAAGCTGGGTTTTGAAAAGCCAAAAGTTTATTTGGCTGGAAGGCATTCATTTGTCCGTGTGTGTTTGGAGTGGGGGTGACAACGACCCTCCTTTTTAAGGATCCCTTGACTTCAATGGGATTATTTTCACACAAGATGCGTCATCACTAGGATGCCGATATACAAATACTTGGCCAGCTAAGAGCAGTCAGTTGCAAATATAAAGGGAACTTTTCCCAAAGGGGGCCTTTCTCTTATATCTACATGAAATGGACTTTGAAGTGAATGTATTTATGGCTTGAGTTAGGAAAGTACCGTATTTCCCCATGTATAAGATGCCCCCATGTATAGGACGACTCCTCTTTTTTTTAACCCAAAATTAAGAAATTAGTTCCAGTTACAGGTGGGTAGCCGTGTTGGTCTGCCATAGTCGAAACAAAATAGAAAATTCTTTCCAGTAGCACCTTAGAGACCAACTGAGTTTGTTCTTGGTATGAGCTTTCGTGTGCAGAGAAGTGTGGTCTCTAAGGTGCTACTGGAAAGAATTTTCTATTTTGTTGGGAAATTAGTTGTTTAGGTTTCTGGGGAGGGGTGGGGAGGTCACTTCCACCAATCGCTCACCTGCCTGCCTGCCCGCCACTGCCAATCGCTTGCCACAGCCACTGCCGATCGTACACCTCGCTGCAGCCACCAATTGTCTGCCTGCTCACCACCACTAACATCCCACCCATCCACTTGCCGCAGCCACCAATCGTCTGCCCAATTGCTGCACACACACACACACACACACACCGCATTCACTATCTGTGTATAAGACGGCACCCAATTTTTGCCTAATTTTTTCCCAGCAAAAAGCATCGTCTTATGCACGGGAAAATACCGTATAAAGAAAATCCCCACTAAAAATTCACTTGCTTTGTGACACTTTGTCGTAACTGGGACATCAGGTAAGTCAATGCAAAATAGAAAATTTGGCTGTTTTTTAAAGAAAATTACAATGGCATTCCTCTACTTCATCCTACAAAAAAAAAGCCTTGTTGATTCTATTCCCATGTTTATAAACACCAAAAATAAAACACATGCACAATGGAAATAATATGCAGCCTACAGCCCACAGACTGGCTGGCTGGTTCAAATCTATATATGGAATTCAGTTTTTTTCCATTTGTACATGCTGCTTGCTGAGGAAATGCCGCAGCATTTAAGCCTTTAGGATTTAGAGAAAAGGCAAGAAAGAAGTATATAAAATTCAGGATA